>NW_024412397.1:32676447-32685055 GCF_014898765.1 Herpailurus yagouaroundi | reverse complement strand
AGGAAGGAAGGAAGGAAGGAAGGAAGGAAGGAAGGAAGGAAGGAAGGGAAGAAGAGAGGTTTTACACGTTAGTTCATTAGCTGTGACCTGCTCTCCAAAATAAACAACAGTATTTTGAAGACCTGATATGTTATGATCTGATTTTCATACTAAGGCCTGATTGTGTGACAATCTAGATATGTACTTTTATAATGAGCCATATCATGTGTTATCACCTCTGATTATGATGGACATGAACTTGGACACAGGACCTTCTACTAAGAATTCAATTCCTTTTGCAAACCACCAAACTGACATGTTGGTCTAAGTTTCTTCATCTCAAGTAAGTTTGGACTAGAAAATTTTTTTAGTGTCCTTTGCAGCTTTACTAAATAAAACCTTAGGTTTCTTTGGATATATACCTTAAACTCAGTATATTTAAAAGCAGAATTCTCAGCTCCTTCATCACCCTATTTCTCTGCTTGTGTTTGTAGTCTTGGGAACAGACTCACCTTCTGCTTGACCCAGGAGCATCTGGGACTCTTCCATCAATTCTATCTTGTCATAAAACACATTCTGCCAAATCAGTGTCTATGATGTCCCCACACCTGCTGCCTCCATTCTCACTCTGAATGCCTATTAAGGGACCCTCAAGTCCATGAGCTGGCAGTGCTGAGGATGTCACTCATTGGCTTTCCTGCTGCCAATTTGTGTCACTTTCTGTCCAGGCTACACACCACACTTAAAGGTCTAATTTGAAAACACTCAAAAAAACTAACACTGCATATGGATACTATCACAAATCACCAGTTTATTATTCAAGTTGTACAATCTAGTCCAGCTTTTCCTCTTTCTCTCTTGACCCTACAAACTGCCCATTTAAGCCACAATGGGCAGACTGCATTTCTATCTCCTTTCTATTTTGTCCTTGCTCTGCCTTCTATGTCTTTCCTACTACCTTACCCCACTCTTGAAGGCACTGCCAAAGTACCACGTCCCCCAAGATAATTTTCCAGCATCCCAACTTCAAAATAACCCTTTCCACTCCTTTTATTTATTATGGTTTAGTTGTAACCATACTATAGACTTGCTCTAATACATTAGTCACATGTTGCTATTGAGCATTTGCATTACGGCTAATCAAGTGCCAAATCAATGTGTGCTGCTAGTGCAAAATACACACTTAAAATTTGGTATTAAAAATGTAAAATAGGGTCCCTGGCTGCCTCAGTTGGTAGTGTGTGACTCTTGATCTAGGGGTCATAAGTTCAAGCTCCAAACTGGGCATAGAGCTTACACAAAAAAAGATGTAACATATCTTTATTAATCATTTTTATATAGATGGCATATCAAAATTGTAATATTTTGGACAATTTTTTGAAAATACTGGGTTAAATAAAATACATTAGAATTAATCTCACTTGTTTCTTTTTACTTTGTTTTTTTAAGTTTATTTATTTATTTTAAGAGAGAAAGAGAGAGACAGAGAGAGAATGCAAGTGGGGGATGGGCAGAGAGCAAGGAAGAGTGAGAATCCCAAGCAGGCTCTGTGCTTACAGCACAGATGTGGGGCTCAATCTCACAAACTGTGAGATCATTACCTGAGCCAAAATCAAACCAACTGAGCACCCAGGTGTCCCTCTTTTTACTTTTTCAATGTCACTATTAGAAAATTTAAAATTATATGTGTGGCTTATATCATATTTCGATTGGACAGCACTGCCACAGAACATCTGACATTTAATATTGTATTGTCTTAAATTATATTACTATTAATGTGCCAGCCTCCCTACTAGATTGCCAGCCTCCTTAGTAGATTCAAACCTCAGAAGGAAAGGACACAAGGTATCTTGTGCCTTTTTTTTTTTTTTAGTATTGCAATACCACCTTTATAATACATCAAATTTAGTATTATGTTTCTAGTAGATAAGAAAAGATTGTAGCTACCCTGAAACTAGTATGAGAATAAGGTAGAAGTGTTTAGGTAGATCTTTCTGAAAAGTAAAGCTATCAGAGGCTCAGCTGCTGTTCAGTGAAGAAAAGGATTTAACAACTCTAGGATTGACCAAATCGGTTAAAATTTGTACAAAGCCAAATGTGACCAGTAAGGTCTTTTATGCCACTACCTCTTCCATTCATGTGACTACCAACCTAAAACCTTCCACATATAATTTCAAGAATCTGTAATGGTTTCTTATTGTCCATTATCATTGTTTCTCAACTGCACTCACAGCCAGTAGGAGCTACTTGGAGGCAGAGGCAAGGAGTAGAGGCAAGGAGAGAAAATGACTTTTCCTAGATGAGATAAGGCAAGAGACTGTATGTGGGTGATAGATAGGTATGTTTTGTGGGTGGATGATGTAGGGGAAAAACAGCTAACTTTTGCATGTTTACCAGCAGTTTAGCAAAAGCAAACCAAAAAACATTTTAAAATGTAGAAAAAGGCATGTCTGTTTTTCTTAATGTGAAAAATATGGATAGATACTAAATATAAGAATACAAGTCATACTGGGGCGCCTGGGTGGCTCAGTCGGTTGAGCGTCCGACTTCGCTCAGGTCACGATCTCACGGTCCGCGAGTTCGAGCCCCGCATCAGGCTCTGTGCTGACAGCTCAGAGCCTGGAGCCTGCTTCAGATTCTGTGTCTCCCTCTCTCTCTGGCCCTCCCCCCGTTCATGCTCTGTCTCTCTCTGTCTCAAAAATAAATAAATGTTAAAAAAAAATTAAAAAAAAAAAGAATACAAGTCATACATACGTAATATTTTTTTCTAAAACTAAAATTTTAGTGTTTGTATGCCATAAAACATTCTTTGCAAATAAATTATTAAAGACTGGTTTATCTATGAATGTACGGGGTTTTTGGTTGTTGTTAGATCTTAGTCTTGTTAGTTTTTCTCATTGTTTTTGGTGTTGGAAATAAAATTATAAATATATGCACGTTTTAAACATATTTTGGTTATATTATACTGTTTCCTTATAACAACTTCTATAACCTGTATTATTGGATTAAAGGGAATGTCTGTTTTGAAAGCGTTTGATACAGGCAAGCTTGGGTAAATATATGGACTTGTATTTTAGTAAAAACAAAAATAAAGGAACACTCCTTTTATTATCTTATTGCTATTCCAGAAAGATGGACTCAACAGATTTTCTTTCACATTGCAGGAATAGAAGTGAATACCACCCTTCCTTTGCTATATGAATCATTAATGATTTGGGATCTGGGTTCTAAGGAACGGTAAAATCTATGATGAAAGAATAAAACTAGAAAAGAAAAGGGTTTAAGGAGAAGGCCAAAGGAAGCAAATGCCCATGAGGGAGGAAGAGGGGAGTGTCAAATAGAAAACAAATCCAGACTTGGTACAGAGACTCTCTTTGAAAATGTTACCACAAGGCAGGGAAAGAGTCTCTCACAACTAGGAGGGAAGGCTACTAGAGAAGAGAGAATTCTCTCACCATAGGATCTGCAGGTGTCTCTCATCTCTTGTCTCTCAGGTGAGACCAAAAGAGTTTTTCATTCAAATGGAGAAGAAAACAAGGCAAAATGAAGGGAGGTCGGGGGGGAGGGGGGGTGGGATGAAGGATGTGGTGTGATGAGACAGGAGACCAAAGAACATTTTGCCCCTAATCTCGTCTAAGGAGGAGAAGTTAAGTCTGGGCTGTATTCTGGCTCAGGCAGAGGGTAGGCTAAAGATCAGGATCTAGGGGAAGGAAAGACTTTTAACTGTAGTTTGACTAGCTAGCATTTTATTCCAATTGATCAGGGGGTACAAAACATCTCAGCTAGTCATTTATGAGATAAAGAAATGGGAATTTGGAGAGGCTGTGTCTGTCATAGGTAAACAAGGGGGTGGTGCATCTGGGAGTCATATTATCTGTGTCATAAGGAAGACTGCTTCTTTGCATTCAGTTGTTTCCAGAATCCAAAAGGGTGGGGGAATTTCTTAACCTACGCTGTTTTCCAGCAGCACAGGGATCAAGTGAAATTCAAAACTGTCAGAAGAAAGGATTTTCCTGAATCAAAATGGTCAGAAAATGGTGGAAAGAGGGAGCTGGGGAACAAACAGAGCTTCCCAGAAAGAATGGATACTGACTGACCCCCATCTCTCCTGCTGCCCAAAGAGCGGTAGTGATGACCCCCTGGAACAAAGAGGGTACTGGATCATCTCTGGCATACTGTATATGTGGTGTGGATGTCCCTCCAGCAGATGTTCAACTATATCCAGAAGCTTCTCCAGTAGAAGTAATCAAGAGTAAAGCCTGCCGTGCCTTTAAAAGATTTTGCTAGTTCCTTCTAAATACCTAGATCTCATGGAGCTGAACTCCTAGTGAATAGATAGACCTACAGGTAAACAAAGAAAACAAATACAGAATGTGATAAAAAGTAAATAAAACAGCATGGAAGAAAGTAACAAAGATGTCTACTTCAGGTAGAGCAAGGAGCGAGATATTCTTCAAGGGGCTGATGTTTAGGTTTAAGTCTTAGTGATGAGCAGAAATGAATTAGTTAGGGAGTAGCACTCTAGCTAACCGAAGGGCACCAAAGATCCCAGGAAGGCAAAGGAACAACCCAGCACTTGACAGAAAGGCAGTTGAGGGCAGGGCACTGAGCAAACAGGATGGCTTAGTCTTTGAGGCATGGAGAGAAGTTTAGATCAGAATCCAAGTGCACAAGAAGTGATTAAATATCTTGAAATGAAAGGATTACATAATGTGTACTCACCTTCTACTAATGCTCCCAGATGCTGGAAGGTGGTCAAGACTGCAGGAGAAGAGGATGAAAGTGGAGCGTTCTAGGGAAGAGATTTGGTGGCTTGAGTAATAATTCTATCCTCATATTTATATCATGTTGTTTTAATTGTCCCACCTTTATATGATTTTACTACCTTATGGTCTTAGGTCATTATTCTTCTTCAAAAATATTTTGGGCATTGTCAGAATTTTTTTTGAGATACATTTTTAAACTATTTTGTTAAAGTTCATTCTCTTCAATGTCCACTGAGATTTGGGAGAGAATTACATCAAATATTTAACTTAATTTATAGAAAGTTCCCATATAAATAATACTGAATTGATTCTTACCAACCAGCAAAAATAATTTTCTCAGTTTACTATGCCCCTCAGTAATTTTGGTAGTTTTTCATGTAAAACTTAGATAAAAATTCTTCATTCACATTTCTTTCTAAGTATTTTATATTTTATATTTTAAGCAATTCTTACAAATTTTATTTTCTCCTTATATTTCCTTTCCTTTTTTTTAAATTTATTTATTTTGAGAAAGAGAGTGCATGAACGATTGGGGGAGATACAGAGAGAGGGAGAGGGAGAGGGAGAGAGAAAATCCGAAGCAGGCCCTCAGGCTCTTCAACTGGCAGGGCAGAGCCCCAAGAGCCTGATGCGGGGCTCAAACTCATGAATGGAACTGAACTGTGAGATCATGAGCTGAGCTGAAACCAAGAGTCGAACACTTAACCAACTGAGCCATCCAAGCACCCCTCTCCTTATATTTTCTAATAATATAATATGGTAGTACATATTTTTGTTATGTTGCTATTTTTAATAGTTTTGAAATTATTTTCTAAATGGACAATCACATCATCTACCAATATTGATGTTATCAATTTTCCATTATTTATCTTATGTTTATTGTTCCATTTTTATTGTATTCTTATTTCAAAGAAAGTTTTTTTTTAATGGAGGTGGGAGCAGCCATCATTCTGTATATTTTGGCCTTGGTTTGAAAGAAATATTATGTATCATATTTAGGAAATATTTTATTTCACTAAACATTTTTGCCTAATATTAAACTTGGGTTATTTACAATTGGTGTCTGTATGTGAATTTCATAATTTCTAAGTGAATTTCATTTATAGTTTTCTTTTTTAGTATTCATTTAAGGTCAATGTTATATTATCATCCTAAACTTATGAGAGTTTCACCTTTTAATAACACACAGAAGCTATTTTTTCAATGAAAGAAGTAATTCACTTATTGAAACATTTAGTTAGGTAGGTCAAGTAATATTTTTAGAATATATATTTAATATTTTAAAAATATTTTTAATAAATTTTAACTACTAAGATTTTCTATTTCTTCCTGAGTTTAATATAATCAGATTTTCTGAAAATTATTAATGTCCATATTATTAATCTCCATATATTCAAGTATAATTATATATGATTTTCTCTTAATATTATTTCCATTTCACCTACACATGCATCTGTTTTATTTCTTTTACTAATCTGAATATATATGTTCTTTTTTTTGCTTATGTTAGTAAGCGTTTCTCTTTGTTATTTGTTTTTCAAAGAAGCTAAACAAACACTTTAATTCCATTCTTTTTCTGCCTTCTTAATTATTAATCTTTTGATTTTTAGCTTTATTATTGTCTTTTTCCTCAAAATCTTATGACTGTAAAATTTGAAGTGTTGTTTAGAGAAAATATTTCATAAATTTTCATGTAGCTGCATGTTTTCTGTTTAAACATTTGTTATTTATTGTGAGTTGTCTCTTTGGGGGATCAGACAATTTCTTGCTTTTTATATTCTAACCACAAATAGTAAGTTTGGTAAATACCTATTAAATATGTTTATAATTTTGTCTCCTTAGTCTCGTAAAGCCTGAGGGGGTTGCATAAAAGTGCCCACATTTTATGTTTTATAATTTTACTTATTTTATAGTAGAAAGATAATTCCATGATAAATTTTACGTTTTATTTTATAAGGATGACATTTGTCACACAAGATAATTCTCCCAAATTTCTATGACCCTGCATTTTCATAAGGATCACTTCTTCTCTTTTTCCTCTCATCCTCCTTCTTTCTTCTTTCCTCCCTCTCTTTCTTTCTGTCTTTCCTTCCTCCCTTCCTTCTTTTCTTCCTTCCTCTCTTCCCTGTATGCTTTTCTGTATATACATTCTGAATCTCCTTGTTGAGGTATGTATCTTGTCAAAGCTTTCTTTCTTTGTCTTATTTTACTCTGTATCTAATATTAAAGTAATTATCCAATAAATCAGATAACTCTTATAACTGTATTAGCTAAATGATTTAGTCTATATCTTTTATGTTTTGTACTTAATACAAATCCTTGAGATGTTCTTGATTTCCTATCCTTTGCACAATAAATTCTATTTTGCCACCCACATCTTTATTCCTTACCAAAACTTGGAAAGTGAAAATTTAATTCTAAAGTATACTTGTAGCTTTTTTTTATACTTTAGAAAACATATGAGTACTTCATCCTGTGTTTTTCTCTATTATCAGTTTGTTAATAATTTTATCAAAATGTATTTTTAAATATAGACACAGAAAGGAGGTTTGCCAAAAATATTTTGTATAAGAAAAATTATGAAGGAAGACTTTCCCTGTCAGATGTCAAAAGATATTAAAAAGTGCAATAAGCTGAAAAATATGGTTCTGTAGCAGAATACCTATCTGACCAGTGGGAAAAAGAAGTAAATTAAGAAACAGCCTCAGGAATTCAGGAAAATTCAGTTGATGAAAAAGCATTTCAAATAGGAGGAGAAATGATGGATTATTCAATAAATGATATTGAGGAAGATAATTATGTATTTGAAAACCATAAAGTTAAGTCTAGGCCCTATTCCAGGAGCATATATTCTAATGGGAAAGGACAAACTGACAAATAACATGATTTCAGGCATTTCTAAGAAAATAAAGGATATTAAAAGGGTAGAGAGTGCTCATCAGGGTAGGGGTGGTGAGGAATTTTAATAGGGCTATGCTAAAAACTTTTTAAGGAGAAATATCTACAAATCAACCTTAAAACTTGGGAACGCACATTTCAGGCCAAGGACTTGACTAGAAATGGGCAGAGCAGTCTTGAGTATTAAACAAAGACCAGTAAAAAAAAATAAATAAAATAAAGCTAAAAAAGTTAAATTAAATTAAGTTAGATTGGCAAATTTTATTTAATAACTACATGTTTTGACAAGAATATAGGAAAATAATCACTGTTTTATATTCTTAGATTGTAGATTCATAAAATCTATTTGGGGGTCAACTGGCAGTACACATCAGCATATGTAAATGTATATCTTTACCCATAGTCCCTTTTCCTAACACTTATCTGATAGAAAAGTTTATACAAATAAGCAAAAGAATATCTGTTGCAGCACTGGTGATAGCAAAAGATGCGGACAAACATGTCATGGCACAAACTACACAATGAAATAAAAGGCAGCTGTTAAAACAACAAGATCTACTGATTCACTGATCTGGAAACATTCCCACAATACATGTTATTGTTGTTATTGTTTTACTTTGTTTAAAATTGTTTTACTCTCAACAAAGTGGTTTTAAAGTGAATACCTCATTTATATATGGCAAATTCACAGCTAACATCATGCTCAATGGTGAAAAACTGAGAGCTTTTCCTTTGAAATCAGGAACAAGATAAGGATGTCTGCTCTAGCCACTTTTATTCAACATAGTATTGCAAGTCCTAGCCTAATTCAATCAGACAAGAAAAAAGAAAAGAAAGAAAAGAAGAGAAGAGAAGAGGAGAGGAGAGGAGAGGAGAGGAGAGGAGAGGAGAGGAGAGGAGAGGAGAGGAAAGGAAAGGAAAGGAAAGGAAAGGAAAGGAAAGGAAAGGAAAGGAAAGGAAAGGAA
>NW_024412397.1:32618686-32676437 GCF_014898765.1 Herpailurus yagouaroundi | reverse complement strand
AAAGGAAAGGAAAGGAAAGGAAAGGAAAGGAAAGGAAAGGAAAGGAAGGAAAAGACATCCAACTTGGTAAGGAAGAAGTAAAAGTATCACTATTTGCAGATGAGATGATATTATACACAGAAAACCCTTAGGACACTGCTGAAAAAACTATTAAAAGTAATAAATGAATTCAGTAAAATTGTAGGATACAAAATTAACAAAGAAATTTGTTGCATTCCCATACACTAATCACAAAGTGGCAGGAGAAATTAAGAAAACAATTCCATTTACAATGGCACCAAAAAGAATAAAATACCTAGGAATAAACTTAACCAAGGAGATGAAAGACCTGCCCTCTGAAAATGATAAAACACTGACGAAAGAAATTGACAATGACACCAAAAAATGGGAATATAAACCATGCTCATAAACTGGAAAAATTAATATGGCTAAAATGCCATACTACCCAAAGCAATCTGCAGATTCAAAGCAATCCCTATCAAAATACCAATAGTATTTTTCACAGAACTAAAACAAATAATCCTAAACTTTGTATGGAACCACAAAAGACCCTAAATAACCAAAGCAGTCTTTAAAAAGAAGAACAAAGATGGAGGTATCATAGTCCCAAATTTCAAGATTTACTCACAAAGCTATAATGATCAAAACAGTATGGTTCCAGATCAATAGAACAGAATAGAGAACTCAGAAATAAACCCACACTTACATAATCAATTAATCTGTAACAAAGAAGGCAAGAATCTGGAATAGGGAAGAGACAGTCTCTTCAACAAACGGTACTGGGAAAATTGGACAACTACATGCAAAAGAATGAAACTGCACCACTTTCTTATATTATAAACATAAATAAACTTAAAATAGAATAAAGACCTAAATGTGAGACCTGAAACCATAAATGTCATAGTAGAAAACATGGGCAGTAATCTCTTTGACAGTCTTAGCAACATTTTTCTAGATAGGTTCCACAGGCAAGAAAACAAAAGTAAAAATAAAGTTTTGGGACTACACCAAAATAAGAAACTTTTGCACAGCGGAAGAAATCATTAACAAAATTAAAAAGCAACCTACTGAATGGGAAGATATACTAATAAATGACATATCCAATAAAAGAATAACATCTAAAATATGGAAAGGACTTCTATGACTCAACATTGAAACAAATTTTTTTTTTAAAATTAATTAAAATTAAATTAAAAATGATTTAAAAAGACAGGAACCTGAAAAAAATTGTTTTACACCATGTATAAGTAGGAAGAATTTCAGGAGCAGCATGGTATGATCGATTGCTCTTTAAAATATAATTTATTTTAGGGGCGCCTGGGTGGCGCAGTCGTTAAGCGTCCGACTTCAGCCAGGTCACGATCTCGCGGTCCGGGAGTTCCGAGCCCCGCGTCAGGCTCTGGGCTGATGGCTCAGAGCCTGGAGCCTGTTTCCGATTCTGTGTCTCCCTCTCTCTCTGCTCCTCCCCCGTTCATGCTCTGTCTCTCTCTGTCCCAAAAATAAAATAAACGTTGAAAAAAAAATTAAAAAAAATTTATTTTAATGTTTAATGTTTTAATATAATTTAATGCTATAATTTATTTTAATGTTAATATAATGTCACACAAATATACATGCAATGCAGTATATTTAGACATGAATGAGGGTAGGGAGGAGCCTGGGAATCTAATGTCAACATGTGGGGTGTAATAAATAAATAAAGTTTGAAAGTTTTCTCTAACATATCTTGAATATTATTTCTATGGCTTGGTACTGACTGCTCTCAAATTTTCGTCTCAGGTTTAAAGGTGAACGGTTGATTGATGTGTATTCTCATTGTCAATTCCCCTTCCACCAACCCGAGGTGTATGGGTAAAAGGGCACATCCGTTTGTGGGAAAGTCTTCATTGGGCCTTTTCTCTCCCAGAAAGTAGTTTTTCTGTAACTGTGTTTTCTAAATAGCACTCCTCAAATGCTAATATTATTGTCAAATAAAATGACTTTAGGGAGAAAGTGAGGCAGCCATATCTTATAGTTTATGATCACCATCCTCCCCACCGGCCCCCAAGAATGGATCTCTCCTTTCCCTTCCTGAGTGCATAAAATATATTTCTGAAGTTCTAGAAAAGTGATGTTTCTCTAAATCTGTGTCTAACGTGGTTGTTCTTTCATAAAGAGAAAAGGCAGTGCATTATTATATACATTTTCAATTAGCTTTGGGTCCTGGAATAAGATTTCATTTACCGCTTAGGGGCAGTGTACATTCAAAACTTTCTTAAGTGACTCAGTGGGAGCAAGAGAAAGATTTATATTCAGACCTAGACCATCATACTCCCAGAATGGACACCTCCCACCTCAAAAAAAAAAAAAAAAATTAAGGTGGGATAAATACTACCTCCATTATTCTCATCAGATAATCTTTATTTCCAATGGCAATTTGTTTCATTGACTAAACCTACAAGAAAGAAAGTGGAAAGGTGTCTGCCTTTTTGAATAGTGTTATTTTAGGCAAATGGGGAATGTAACATGCCCCTATGTCCTACCAGTTAAGATGTCCTACTTACTGCTATAGCATTTTAAATAATAAAGGAACTTCATAAAGTGATTTCCTGTTATATATTTCTCACAGCTTCCTAGTAGATCTATGTCAGTTCTGTCAAATTCATCTTCTAAGTCCTAAAAGCACCCCTTTCATATACCACCATTTCTTTGTCTGTGTTCATGGTTTTCATTACCACCAGAAGGTTAACCTTTTCCTTCTCTACATAAATAAATCTTTCCTAGCTTTCAAGGTCCTACTCAATTCTTATCTGTTTTGAAGCATTCCTCACATCCTTATTCATATTCCTTCATCATAATTCCTATAGCACTTACAGTCTGTACTATATTATTCCAACACCCAATTATATGTTGTCATATTGTGCTGTTCAACTTTCTTTGCTTTCACGGACTGTGAGTTCTACCAATGCACAGATAATACACTTCTATTAAAGTACCTACGAAAAAGAAACACATCATAAACATTTATTAATAAACAGCACAGAGATTACCTGATTACTGAATTGACTACAGGAAATGATGACTCCAGCATTAACTACTCAAGTGCAGACAGGATGCCAGCATCACCTGGTACTTCTGAAATCATGCATAGCCTCTGTACCCTCTCATTCTTCCTCTACACCTCCACTGTGTCCATCTGCTATTCCCGCTCAAAGGAACATTCCCCTCTTTAAGAATCATCATTGCAGATGGCACAAAAACAGACACATATACCAATGGAATAGAATAGAAAACCCCAGAACTAGACCCACAAACGTATGGCCAACTCATCTTTGACAAAGCAGGAAAGAACATCCAATGGAAAAAAGACAGTCTCTTTAACAAATGGTGCTGGGAGAACTGGACAGCAACATGCAGAAGGTTGAAACTAGACCACTTTCTCACACCATTCACAAAAATAAACTCAAAATGGATCAAGGACCTGAATGTGAGACAGGAAACCATCAAAACCTTAGAGGAGAAAGCAGGAAAAGACCTCTCTGACCTCAGCCGGAGCAATCTCTTACTCGACACATCCCCAGAGGCAAGGGAATTAAAAGCAAAAGTGAATTCCTGGGACCTTATGAAGATAAAAAGCTTCTGCACAGCAAAGGAAACAACCAACAAAACTAAAAGGCAACCAACGGAATGGGAAAAGATATTTGCAAATGACATATCGGACAAAGGGCTAGTATCCAAAATCTATAAAGAGCTCACCAAACTCCACACCCGAAAAGCAAATAACCCAGTGAAGAAATGGGCAGAAAACATGAATAGACACTTCTCTAAAGAAGACATCCGGATGGCCAACAGGCACATGAAAAGATGTTCAGCGTCGCTCCTCATCAGGGAAATACAAATCAAAACCACACTCAGGTATCACCTCACGCCAGTCAGAGTGGCCAAAATGAACAAATCAGGAGACTATAGATGCTGGAGAGGATGTGGAGAAACGGGAACCTTCTTGCACTGTTGGTGGGAATGCAAATTGGTGCAGCCGCTCTGGAAAGCAGTGTGGAGGTTCCTCAGAAAATTAAAAATAGACCTACCCTATGACCCAGCAATAGCACTGCTAGGAATTTATCCAAGGGACACAGGAGTACTGATGCATAGGGGCACTTGTACCCCAATGTTCATAGCAGCACTCTCAACAATAGCCAAATTATGGAAAGAGCTTAAATGTCCATCAACTGATGAATGGATAAAGAAATTGTGGTTTATATACACAATGGAATACTACGTGGCAATGAGAAAAAATGAAATATGGCCTTTTGTAGCAACGTGGATGGAACTGGAGAGTGTGATGCTAAGTGAAATAAGCCATACAGAGAAAGACACATACCATATGGTTTCACTCTTATGTGGATCCTGAGAAACTTAACAGGAACCCATGGGGGAGGGGAAGGAAAAAAAAAAAAAAAGAGGTTAGAGTGGGAGAGGGCCAAAGCATAAGAGACTGTTGAGAACTGAGAACAAACTAAGGGTTGATGGGGGGTGGGAGGGAGGAGAGGGTGGGTGATGGGTATTGAGGAGGGCACCTTTTGGGATGAGCACTGGGTGTTGTATGGAAACCAATTTGACAATAAATTTCATATATAAATAAAAAAAAAAGAATCATCATTGCAGAGAGCAAAGGACATCAATAAAAGTGGTTCATAAACTTCTATGTGGCAGAGTGAAAAAAACTTTTTCATGGCTGAGCTAGAGCACAGAGAATGTAAGTCAGAGTAAAGACATAAATCTTTGAAAGATGGGTTGTATTCTCTTCCCTAATGAGAAATATGTATCTGTGGATAATCTGAGGATGAAGATAGGCCAAATTATGGAAGGCTTTAGAGATCATGTGATCATTTTGGCTCTATATCTGCTTTGGAACTTGGGGTTTTTCACTGAAGAATGTATCTTTACACCTCTTTCCATATTACTGTGTAGGAATTATGTCATTTTATCACTTCACACCCATTATTATGGGTGTCATATTAGTAAAGAAAAATGGAAAATAGCCAAGTTTCGGCCAGGATATGGAGGAGAAATTGGAACCCTTGTGCATTGTTGGTTAGAGTACTGGTACCATGTGAAAAAGTTTGATAATTCCTCTACAAGTTACACACAGAATTACCACATTAAAAAATATTAAAAACATGGGAAGTGAAATATGCCAGGCACAAAAGAAAAAAATAGGTCATGATTTCACTTATATGAGGCACCTGGAATAGGCAAATCCATAGAGATAAAAAGTAAAATAAAGATTACTAGGGACTGGAGGACGGTAGGAAGAGGTACTTCTTATTTAAAGGGCTTAGAGTTTCTGTTTGGGACAATGAAGATGTTCTGGAATTGGATGGTGGTGATGATTGCACAACATTATGAAGAGACTAAATGCAACTGAATTATACACTTAAAATGGTTAAAACAGTTAACTTTATGTTATGTATATTTTACCACAGTGAAAAATGGAAATATTTAATTTTAAAAGGGCAGTGTTTTGGGGCACCTGGGTGGCTCAGTCAGTTAAGAGATCGACTCAGGCTCAGGTCATGATCTCCTAGTTCATGAGTTCAAGCCCCATGACAGTCTCTGTACTGACAGCTCAGAGCCTGGAGGCTGCTTCAGATTCTGTGTCTCCCTCTCTCTCTCTCTGCCCGTCCCCTGCTTGTGCTCTGTCTCTCTCTCTCTCAAAAATAAATAAACATTAAACAAATTTTAAAAATATAGTAAAATAAAAATAAGAGGGGTTTTTTTGTTATATGGATACTGTAAGCCTAATTTTCATATAATTATTTATTTTTTGTTTCATTTGTTCTGAATTATTTTATAGGAGACACCATCTATATTTGTGTATTTTAGGTCCCCATGTATGAAAAACTCAGACCTCCAATCTGCCCATCTCCCTCCATTATGCTACTCATTTGGATATCTCAATCGCAGCCTTGCCCCATTCCTCCACACTGCTGCCTCAAAAAACTACACCCTGACCATACACTCTAGATATCTGGGCTTTTTTTTAAATTTTTTTAATGTTTATTTATTTTTGAGACAGAGAGAGACAAAGCATGAATGGGGAGGGTCAGAGAGAGAGGGAAACACAGAATCCGAAGCAGGCTCCAGGCTCTGAGCTGTCAGCACAGAGCCTGATGTGGGGCTTGAACTCACGGACCGTGAGATCATGACCTGAGGCAAAGTCGGATGCTTAACCAACTGAGCCACCCAGATGCCCCTCTAGATATCTGGTTTTAACGGAGTGGGCATCCCATACACATGCAAACCCAACAGAATTCTATCATAATTAGGAACCTGAGTATGTTGCAAATGAAACAAGACACCTTCTGTACTGTTGCTACCTCATAACTGTTTCTACTTAATTTGATCAAGTTTTCATAGGTTTAACTATACTTCCTCATTTTACTCTTACCTCACTATTTATAGCCAGCTTGTGAGATTATTTTTTTAAGTAATTATTTTCATTGCAACAAGCCTCCTTTTCTATAATTATCTAATTAATCCAGAGTTGGGCAACGCACACAAGTCTACTCAGATACCACTGCCTGACAATCTGACCAACAGCTTTATGTTCCCTATTCCTTCATTTCTCAGGTAAACATCCATCATTCATTCTCAGGTAGCATTCATCATTCTAGGCAGTTCCAGTATTTCCTCATTATGACCAGGAGCTAAAGTAATTATGCCTTAGGCTTAGTTACCTCAGAGACATCTCTTCAACGACTGACTGGCTTATAGTTCTTTATCCTTCAGAGAATTTTCCAGAGTTCGAGCAATTTCTGGGGGGATGGAGATGGAGTCAATGCTTTCTTACCATAATCAATGTACTTATTTCACTGTCCATTGTTAAATACTATTCTAAATTTTCTGGCAGAAGCAAAATGATTAGAGAGCCAAACTTGTTATATAAACAAATTTGACTTTAGCTATATGTTATTTATCCATAATGTTAATTCTGAAATTCCATTAACTTAATATGACTCCAAGGAGTAACTATTAAGAAAATATATGTTTATAGTAAAAACACGTAAGAGCTCATTTCAATAAATAAAAAGTTTTGTTGTGACAGAAAACTGCATTATCATCAGCCACAGATACATACTGTGAGAAGAGACGTGGAGAAAGAGAAAAGGGAAAGAGTACAATTAAAACACAAAAATCAGCCCTAACAAATCAAACAACAATACAGTAACAAATAAGTAAGTTGTATTATTAGGTACATGATTTTGAATCTCCCCCACAGGCTCTCAAAACATAGATGGGGGAGATATAATTATGTGAGCCAGAGGTCTGCCCTTTATAATTGCTTATGCTTATGTGATTACATAAGCAAAGAAAGCTTTTGACAGTACTTGGGCACCATCTTGAAAAGTGGGTAGGACTGAATAAGTGTTGAGAAAGGCTTAATGTCCATCCAAGAAGCAGGAAGATCCACAAAATAGTGGAGCCTGTGGTAGATGTGACTGGAGGTGAGTAGAATGCTGAGATAATAGGAAGAACTGAAAGATACTGAACAAAGTAACACTAGACTCTCTATATGAACATTGGACGTCCCGTGGTGGAAGGGATATTTTAGGAAGACAAATCTGGTGACAACATGCAAAATATTCTGGAGGGAGAGAGACTATAGAACAAAAAAAAGTGGGGGGAGAGGAAGAACTAACAACGGGTAGAGGTTGTGTCCTTATTAACCATGACTTTCCTGTGAGGTGAAGTAGGTAAAGGAGGGTACATTGTGTTCCCACTATGTCAATGGAGAGAAGCAATATACTTTGTTTCACTATTTGAATTGTTTTAAATCAGACTATTTACTTTGAGGTTTCATAAACATTAGGGTTTATTATATTTTACAATGGGGGGTATTAAAGGTTAGATCTGCTAAGTTAATGCTTTGAGTTTTTGTTAGTTTGCTTTTTAATGTATAAATAGAACTTGATTAACTTGAAGGAAATTACAAGTTATAAATAATCTTTTCAAATTATACATATATTTAGAACTTAGTCAAAGAAAATTTATAAAATGTAATAATAACATAATAGCCAACTTTCATTGGATGTTTACTATGTACCAGCTAATATTCTAAGCTTTTTAAAAATCAGTCCAAAAGTCTCTATGAGGCAGGTAGTATTATTATCTCCATTTTACAGATGGAAAAACCAACTCACAAGGAAAATATATTTGTACAGGATTGCAGAGATAGGAAGTGCTAAAATCAAGATGAGAACCTGGGCAGTCTGCTTCTGAGCCCATGCTGCTAACCACCAGCTCACATAGTCAAAAAATAAATAATAAAGGAAATCTAACAGCAAACCTCAGAACAGTCACTGTGCTGTACATTAGATCTCTAGAACCGCAGTTAAAAATACTGTATACTCGAAATTTACCAAGAGGGTAGATTTTAAGTGCTCTCACCAGAAGGAAAAAAAAAAAAAGGTAACTGTGTGAGGTGATGGACGTGTTAATTGAGTGTAGTGATCATTTCACAATGTAAACATATATCACATTGAGTTTTATACTTTAATTATACATAATACTTATAAAAAAGAAAATAATAAAACATAGTAACTCTATTAATAACAGTTATAGTAATAATTAGGAGGCTACAGAGTCTTTTGAAGATTGTTTGCATGACTATATTATTGCATGAAGTTCTCACCACTTGACAGGAGAAACTAAGGCGCAGAGACATTATTTGATAGAACATTCTAGAAACGCTGGGCTTAAGCATGAACTTTTTTCAGGGCCTCAATACTCTTCCACTTTACATAGTACATATTCAATTACCTCTAAAATTCAGCAAGTAACAGGGGAAAAAAGAGTAAAATGTCCCCAAAGAGAGGAAAGTCACCAACAATCAAAACTGAGGGGAATGTCAAAATTAACAAATAGCACCTGCAGAAAATGAATAAATTAGGTACTTATAATACTTTATTATTTTAAATTATGGCACCTCTAGCTGAGCTGGGAAGGCTCTTTTTTTCCGTGGTTATTGTATCTTTAAAAATATGAATTCCATCTCGACTGCCTCTTTAAATAAGATTAATTCACAGCATTTCTCATTTAATTGCTTTATCTGTTTTGGTCCATTAGATTCTATTCGAGAATATAGCTTTTATGATAAATTAAATTCTAGGGTTTTATTTTGACATCTAAGTTAATTTTTAATTCTGTAAAAAGTTCTGCCCTAAGCAATTTAGTTCTTTCAGAAGTGCTGGGGAAAAAATAGTATTTGGAGCATTATAAGTTATCCATGGAACAGGTATTTCACAGCCAACCGGCCTGGGCTTGCTTTCGGTTTTCTTAGTCTCAATCTCTAACGAACGTTCTCTTCAAGGTTTGTGTATTAACCTCTCCTAAGGTTTCTAAAGGGAGACTTCATCAGAGAAAGTTGCATGGTTGGTGCACACCTATCAGGGTAGAAGTGAATCTCCACGCTGTCTTCATTTGAATAACTGAAAAGGCATCTGAGTCTTCCATATGGGTAACTCACTGTAAGTTAGTCAGGTTTTGGCCATGGAATCAGAGCCTTGCTAAGAATTAGAGGTACACAAAAAATTAATAAAGAAATCAGGGCTTACACATATGTAAGAAGAGAAGGGAGAGTAGAAAGTCAGGATGGCTAGGGTCACAAGGTTGGCAAAACAGTCATTGATGACTTCAGCCTGAAGTGTGAAGTGGGTGGCTGGCAGAGAAATTGCTTCAATTTCCAAGTTTCTAGGAAGGTCCTGCCACTGTCTTAGTCTACTTCATCAGCGTGGAAACTCATACAGGATCTAAGAAGCCACTTTCTTTGGCTTCTATAACTTCTCAAGGCTTGTGTTCTCTTCCACCCTCTGTATCTGGAGCTATACAGAAAAGGGGGTTCTGGGAAGTGTTGCTCCTGGCTTTTTCCTGGTGGTACAGATTAAAGGTTAGAATTTGGCAGTGGTGATGCCCAGATGACAACAAGGCAGCCTCTCTTACGAAACATGGAATGAATGGGCCATTCTGTTACACACCAATAACAGTCCAATACTCTTCCACCTCTACAATGAGACTTTACCTTAAAGTATCATGCTATATTGAAAATCAAACCAGTCACTGTCAATTTGGGCATCTATTAGGTAGCTGGCAATGTGGTAGGTAGTATGAGTAAGATGACTTTTTTTTCCTTTTTTTTTTTTTAAAGCACCAGAATTAAATCATGTTCTGAAAAAAATACATTTTAGTTCTGCCAAAAAATTGGACACAGTTAGAATGTTGAAATGTAGCAATAATTTCTAGGGCACTTTAATAGTTTGTTGGAATAAGGGATCTGATTGCCTGAAATCAAGATTGATTCAGAAATTTTAAGACATTTGAAAGCATAATTGTTCCACACATTTAAGACATATGGTATGTGTAAACGTTGAGTAACAAGAAAAGGAAAGTTGGTATTGGATTTATTAGTGGACTATTTGCACTTGAACGGCTCATGGGAATCTGAGCCTTCCAGAGAACAGGACATACAATTTTGTGCCTCAAAACTGTTTTTTTTTTTTTTAGCTTTGAACATATAGTTTTGTACAATAACCATCTGTATCCTGAATGTATTTGCTGACAAGTAGTCTAGTAGACTTCAAAGTCTTGGGAGACAGATACCCTATCTAGGACATCTTCTATTCTCATTGACCAACAGAATTCTAGATACATGGTAGAGACTCAACACAAATGTATGTAAAAATTATTTATAATAATTTAAACAATATAGTCCTAAACAATATTGAGAATGTGTGTATATGACCTCTAGGAAGGTGATGGCAGTGTCTCACAGAGTGGCATGTATTTTCTCGGTAAACTTTCTCGCAATGGCTTAGATGGTGGCCTTTATCCCTGCAGCCTCAGTAACCTGCCTCTATCAGCACATTGTGACTGTATCTATCTAAAACATACTCACCCTAACCAAACTTGTGAGACTGAGGAATAAACTCAGGATGTCAGTTTACTCACTTACTGTAAACAATACTTTTCTACTGGGAGAATAAATTCCACTCATAGGAAATGAAATATGCAAAGTCTACATGGCCAATTATTTTCTTTTTGGGAGAAGGTCTATGTGGGAAACAAGATAATAATAAGAATTTGTAAATATTCGATTCAGAAAAAAAGTAGTTAATGGAATTAATATTAGTCTGAGATTGGAATGGTCTTGTCGAACAGAACCAGAACACATGAAATAAATCTATTAGGTATCTCCTTTGGCATCCATCTCCATAGGATGGCCTTGCCAAAGGGAACAGAACACCTGCAACTTTATCTGAAATTTCTCCCCTCTGAGCAGGTCTCAAAGCACACTGCCAACATATCTCCATGTGGTTCTTATTTTTCAACACTTTTTCTCCATGGCTAACCCAATTCCTTGCAGGTTATATATTCTTTCAGGTCACAGGCAATGGTTGCAAGCTTAGGAAAGAATCTGCTTCTTTTAGAAAGACTTGGTCTTTCTAATCTACTCCACACTTTGCCATTTTGTTTTGGTGGGCATTCATATTTTCCTCATACACAAAATACCTAATATTTAGGTATTTGCTACAATATTAATATCCATCATTTATCAAGAGGTACATTTTGGGGGCGCCTGGGTGGCTCAATTGGTTAAGCGTCTGACTTCAGCTCAGGTCATGATCTCACGGTTCGTGGGTTGAAGCCCTGCATTGGGCTCTGTGCTGATAGCTCAGAACCTGGAGCCTGCTTGAGATTCTGTGTCTCCCTCTTTCTCTGCCCCTCACACTGCTCACACCCTGTCTCTTTCTCTCTCAAAAATAAATATTAATTTTTTAAAAAAAAGAGATACATTTTGTATCAGATGTCATTTATGTGATTTATATCTTTTTTCTTTTTTCCTCCTAGCAACCTTGTAAGGTGGACATCATCACAGAGCATTCATTGATGAAGACAGTGGCATTCAGAGTGGTTAACTCTGAACCAATTCATTCTGCATTGTGAGTGAGCAATCCAGACTGTGGAGTGGTCTGTTGACTCTAAAGCCTGTGTTCTAGAAACCCCAGGACACTGCACTTCAAACACTTTAGATATAAGCTATAGTATCGTCTTTTCCTTCCTCTTTCCTCTTTTCTCTGGAGTAGAATTTTATCGAATCCAGAATAAATTAGATACTACCTTAGCTATTTCAACCCCTAATACCTTCCATTTATATTTACAACAAAAACCGCTATAAAGTTGAAATTTTCTAAACTGGGCATCTTTTCAGAAGAAAATATTAAGTAGCTTTGTTTGGAATTATATAATTGAAAATAGATTCCAAGCCCTCTACATACTTATTGCTAGGTCCAATCTTCAAAGGTCAAATAATGCTACCACTGAGTATTCTCATCGGCTCAAGGGATGGTCCAGAGCAGCTACTGGGAAAGAGAAGCTGGCTGTCCATAGGTGGTGCAGGAGGCATGCAAAACTTTCCAATGGCTACTCCTCACTTAGAGTAAACCTTTATTATGCCTTACTCTTGGTACTATGATTTACAAGTTCCCATATGAATTAGCCTCCTGTTATTCTTTACCTTTAACTCCTCTGCTCTCCTCTTTTCTCTATTACTAAGCACACTAGTCCCCACATTCTTCCTAAAACTTGCCAGTCACTTTCCCATTTCAGTGCATCTAAAATTTCCTCTGTCTGGGAAGTTTATCTTCAGGATCATATCTGCATGACATTATTCTCTCTCTCTCCCTTTTTCTTGACCTCTCACTAGCACATCTAAGTTTTTTACTCCCTCCATCCAACATATTTGATTCCTACAAGATTGCCTAACATATAATAGAAGGTCACTAAATACTTTTGAATACATGAATAAATAAACATTGGATTTCAGTTAACTTATTTTTTTTTTTCAGAGTGAATGGTTAAGTGGAGAATGTAGCCACTGCCCCCAGTCAAGAGTCCCATATGATATCTTCAGAATGTCACCAAGGAAAGAGCTCCCTGCCTATGTTTGCAATGAACTGGTATATTCTAGAAAAGCATGCATGATAGAATGTTATTACTAAGAAGTGTATGGCTAGTTTTAAAGCTTTGGAAGACTGACTTATAGTTCTATTTCGTGGAAACATATCTGAAGACAACAGGTTTCAAGACTTTTTATAGTCACCTGCAAACAGTTTTTCAGAAACTCATCTTTTTTTTAAATTCATTAGACATTAAATCCTACACTAAATTGTGGGTTCTTTTAAATTTTTGTCTGATGTTATCATTTCCTGTACAACTAACTCACTTTGCATATGGGTGATTTTTTTCCCCTAAGAAGAGTCACTTATGTAATTTGAAATTAGGGATATATATACATATATACATATATATATATACACATATATGCATATATGTATATATATGTATATATATGTACATATGCATATATGTACATATATATGTGTATATATGTATATGTATATATACATGTGTATATGTATATACATGTGTATATGTGTATATATATATATACATATATATATGGGATATATATATATATATATATATATATATATATCCGTAGTTATGTCCAGCCCAATTCAATATAAAGAGAGTAGTTAAAAAATACCTTTGAGTCAATTTTTGCTGTATTAATTCAATTCATTCAAACAAAAATTGATTTAATGGTGTGTATTCAACATTGCACTGTGAGCTACAAAGTTGAGAATCTATGGATGCTCAGCATATTTGGACAAGAATAGCAAAGCTTCAGGGTTACTCACTCTGGGGTCTATATCAAACACAAAGAGGAATTTGGAAATGTGTGCAGTGATTCTGATTTCACAGCGCTGGGCCACACTGGTACCAATAAATACTAGGCATCAAGGGATGTTCAATAACCTATAACAGTCCCACAGAAACAAGAATAATGTTGTCCAAAATGTCAGTGCTAATAGCATTCTGTCCTTGTTGGGAAAGACTAGTTGTGGCATTGTGGGAATTAAGTCACAGGAAATGATAACCTACACTGAAGAGACTAGATATTATACTGTAGGCAATGGGACCACCAAATGAATTTAAGTACAGGGAGAGTTGATTGTTTTAGGCTTTAGGAAGGAAAAGTGAACTAGCATAGGAACAAAGAGAAAACAGGGAGATCATGTAGTGGGAAATTGCAGTCGTACAGCTAAGGAGTTGTATCTTGTTTGTCCTCTTTACTGTAGCTCTGTCCAGGGCACTGTTAGCAATAAAATCACTAAAAGTAAGAAAAATTCAGGAAAGAAGAAGAGTCTGTGACCCAGAAATTCTAGTAAAAGAAGAAAGTCCATCTTTAAGCAGATTAGTATGCTTACGAAATGGGGCATGATGACTGGCTTCTATCATACCTACTTCCAGAGCTGAGAGTGTAGACAATCTTAAACAAACAATCTAGCTGAGAACAGAATGTTACTGTAAGGAAATTCAATGTTCTTTTAGATAGTCATAAGAATGAATAAGAGGACACAATGGAAAGGTACACAATAAGTAATTATAGAATAGTATACAAAAGTATATATGGAAATTTGGAAACTTGTCCTTCCAAAAGATCTTATAGTTCTTGCAATATCTCACACAGAACTGATCATTTAGTGAACATCCAATAAAAACACACTCAGCTATATTGTGAAAAGTGTAAAACATTTTATTTATTTATCTATTTATTTAACTTTTTTATAAATCATTTAAATCCAAGTTAGTTAACATATAGTGTAATAATTTCAGAAGTGAATTTGATTCATCACTTACATATAACACTCAGTGTTCATTCCAACAAGTGTCCTCCTTAATGCCACTCACTCTTTTAGCCCTTCCCCTCCCACCCAACACCCTGCCAGAAACCCTTAGATTGTTCTTCCTATTTAACAGTCTCTTGTGGTTTGTCTCCCTCTCTGTTTTTATGTTATTTTTGCTTCCCTTCCCTTTTGTTCATCTGATTTGTATCTTAAATTCCACATGAGTGAAATATATTTGTCTTTCTCTGACTGATTTCACTTAGCATAATATACTCTAGTTCCATCCACATTGTTGCAGATGGCAAGATATCATTGTTTTTGATCGCTGAATAATATTTCATTGTGTGTATGTATGTATGTGTACATATACACACACACATATACATATATATGGAATATTTTATATACACACACACACACGCACACACAACCACATCTTCTTTATGGGCTCTTTCCATACTTTGGCTATTGTCAATAGCACTGCTATAAACATTGGGGTGCATGTGCCCCTTTGAATCAGCACTCCTGTATCCTTTGGATAAATACCTAGTAGTGCAATTGCTGGGTCATAGGGTAGTTCTATTTTTAGTTTTCTGAGGAACCTCCATACTGTTTCCTAGAGTGGCTGCACCAGTTTGCATTCCCACTAGCAGTGCAAAGTCCTCTTTCTCCACATCCTAACCAACATGTGTTGTTGCCTGGGTTGTTAATGTTAGCCATTCTGACAGGTGAGGTGGTATCTCGTTGTGGTTTTGATTTATATTTCTCTGATGATGAATGATGTTGAGCATTTTTTCATGTGTCTGTTAGCCATCCAGATGTCTTCTTTGGAAAGTGTCTATTTATGTCTTTTGCCTGTTTATTCACTGGATTATTTGTTTATTTGGGTGTTGAACTTGATAAGTTCTTCATAGATTTTGGATTCTAACACTTCAACTAATATATTATTTGCAAATGTCTTATCCAATCATGTCAGTTGCCTTTCAGTTTTTCTGGTTGTTTCCTTCATTGTGCAGACTTTTTTTTTTTTTATCTCAATGAGGTCCCATAGTTCAATTTTGCTTTTGTTTCCCTTGTCTCTGGAGACATGTTGAGTAAGAAGTTGCTGTGGCTAAGGTAAAAGAGCTTGTTGCCTATTTTCTCCTCTAGGATTTTGATGGGTTGGCTTCTGTCTGATGTTTAGGTCTTTTATCCAGTTTGATTTTATTTTTGTGTATGATGTAAGAAAGTGGTCCAGGTTCATTCTTCAGCATGTCACTGTTTTTCCAACACCATTTGCTGAAGAGACTGTCTTTTTTTCCATTGGATATTCTTTCCTGTTTTGTCAAAGATTAGTTTGCTATATATTTGTGGGTCCACTTATGGGTTCTCTATTCTTGGTTCTCTATTGTGTCTGTTTTTGTGCCAGTACCATACTGTCTTAATGATTACAGCTCTGTAATACAGCTTGAAGTCTGGAATTGTGATGCCTCCAGCTTTGCTTTTCTTTTTCAGGATTGCTTTGGCTATTTGGGGTCTTTTCTGGTTCCACACAAGTTTTAGAATGGTTTGTTCTATCTCTGTGAAGAATGCTGGTGTTGTTTCCATAGGGATTGTGTTGAATATGTTGGTTGCTTTGGATAGTATCGACATTTTAACAATATTTGTTCTTTGAATTCATAAGCATGGAATGTTTTTCCATTTTCTTGTGTCTTCTTCAATTTCTTTCATAAGCTTTCTATAGTTTTTAGTGTATAGATTTTTTACCTCTTTGGCTAGGTTTATTCCTAGGTATCTTACAGGTCTTGGTGCAATTGTAAATGGGATTGATTCTTTGATTTCTCTTTCTGCTGTTTCATTGTTGGCGTATAGGAACGCAATCAATTTCTGTACATTGATTTTATATCCTGCGACTTTGTTGAATTCATGTATCATTTCTAACAGTTTTTTGGTTGAGTCTTTGGGTTTTCTACAGAGTATCATGTTGTCTGCGAAAAGTGAAAGTTTGACTTCCTCCTTGACAATTTAGATGCCTTTTATTTATTTTGTTGTCTGATTTCTGAGGCTAGGACTTCTAACACTATATTGAATAACAGTGGTGTGAGTGCACATCCTTGTCATGTTCCTGATGTTAGGGGGAAAGTTCTCAGTTTTTCCCCATTGAGGATATTAGTAGAGGGTCTTTCATATATAGCCTTTATGATCTTGAAGTATGATCTTCTGTCTCTACTTTCTTGAGGGTTGTTATAAACAAAGGATGCTGTATTTTGTCAAATGCTTTTTCAGCATGTTGAGAGGACCATGTGGTTCTTATCCATTCGTTATTAATGTATTATATCACATTGATTAATTTGTGGACATTGAATCAGCCCTGCATCCAAGGAATAAATTCCACTTGATTATGGTGAATAATTCTTTGAATGTATTGTTGGAGATAGGTTGCTAGTGTCTTGTTGAGAATTGTTGCATCCATGTTTATCAGGGAAATTGGTCTGTGGTTCTTTTTAGTGGGGTCTTTGTCTGGCTTTGGAATGTTGGCTTTGTAGAATGAAGTTGGAAGTTTTTGTTGAATTCCTATTTTTTTGCAACAGCTTCAAAAGAATTGGTGTTAACTCTTCTTTAAATGTTTGGTAGAATTTCCCTGGAAAGCCATCCTTCCCTGGACTCTTGTTTGTTGGGAGATGTTTGATTACTGATTCAATTTCTTTACTGGCTATGGGTCTATTAAAATTTTCCGTTTCTTCCTGTTTTAGTTTTGGTAGTTTATATGTTTCTAGTAATTGTCCATTTCATCCAGATTGCCCAAGTTTTTGGCATATAATTGCTCATAATATTCTCTTATTGTTTGTATTTCTGTGGTATTGGTTGTGATCTCTCTTCTTTCATTCGTGATTTTATTTATTTGGGTTCTTTCCTTTTTCTTTTTGATCAATCTGTCTAGGGATTTATCAATTTTGTTAATTTTTTCAAAGGACCAGTTCTGGTTTCTTCTGGGTTTTTTTTTTGTTTCTTTGTTTTTGTTTTTTTCATATCATTGATTTCTACTCCTTCTGCTGATTTTGGCCTTTATTTGCTGGTCTGTTTCCAGCTGTTTTAGGGGTAAGGTTAGGTTGTATATTTGAGACCATTCTTTCTTCTTTAGGAAGGCCTGGATTGCTATATACTTCCCTCTTATGACCTTCTTTGCTGCATCCCAGAGGTTTTTGGCTGTCATGTTTTCATTTTCATTGGCTTCTATGTACTTTTTAATTGTCTTTTTAATTTCTTGGTTAACCCATTCATTCTTTAGTAGGATGATCTTCAATCTCCCAAGTATTCTTCATTTTTCCAAATTTTTTCTTATAATTGAGTTTCATAGTGTTGTGGTCTGAAAATATGCAAGGTATGACTTTGATCTTTTTGTACTTGTTGAGGGTTGCTTTGTCATCCAATATGTGATTTATTCTGGAGAATGTTCCATGTGTACTCAAGAAGAATGTGTATTCTTCTGCTTTAGGATGAAATATTCTAAATATATCTGTTAAGTACAACTGGTCCAGTGTGTCATTCAGAGCCATTGTTTCCTTGTTGAATTTCTGCTTAGATGATCTGTCCATTGCTGTAAGTGGGGTGCTGAAGTCCCCTACTGTTACAGTATTAGTATCAGTGAGTTTCTTTATGCTTGATATATATATATATATATATATATATATATATATATATATATATATATAGTTTGTTTTTTTTGTTTTATTTATACATATGTTGGGTTTATATATTTGGGTTTTCATGTTGGGGGCATAAATATTTACAATCGTTAGGTCATCTTGGTGGATAGACCCTTTAATTATGATACAATGCCCTTCTTCATCTCTTGATACAGTCTAGTTTGTCTGATACACGTGTGGCTACAGCAGCTTTCTTTTGACGACCATTAGTATGATAGATGGTTTTCCATCCCTTTACTTTCAATCTTCAGATGTTTTTAGGTCTAAAATGAGGTTCTTGTAAGCAGCATATAGATGGGTCTTGTTTTTTATACATTCTGATACCCTATGTCTTTTGACTGGAGTGTCTAGTCCATTGACATTTGGAGTGAGTATTAAAAGATATGAATTTGGTGCCATTGTGTTGCCTGTCGAGTTTGGTATTTCTGGTGATGTTCTCTGGTCCATTCTAGTCTTTGTGCTTTTGGTCTTTTTTGTTTTGTTTTGTCTTTTCTCCACTCAAAGGGTCTCCTTAAAATTTATCACAGGGCTGGTTTAGTGGTCAAGAACTCCTTTAGTTTTTGTTTGGGAAACTCCTTATCTCTCCTCCTATTCTGAATGACAGTTTTGCTGCATAAAGAATTCTTGGCTACATATTTTTTCCAACTCAGCACACTGAATATATCCTGCCACTCCATTCTGACCTACCAAGTTTTTGTGGATAGGTCTGCTGCAAACCTGATCTATTTTCCTTTTTTCCCCGTTAATGCTTTCATAATTCTTTCCTTGTCTGTGTATTTTGTGAATTTGACTATGATATGCTTTGGTGATAGTTGTTTTTTGTTGAATCTAATGGGAGTTCTCTGTACTTCTTTGCATTTGATGTCTGTGTGCTTCCCCAGATTAGGAAATTTTCCTGTTATAATTTGTTCACATAAAACTTCTGCCCCTTTCTCTCTCTCTTCATCTTCTGGGATTCCTATGATTCAGATGTTATTCCCTTTTAATAAGTCACTGAGTTCTCTAAGTCTTGTACCGTGCTCTTTTGCCTTAGTTTCCCTCTTTTTTCCCCTGCTTCTTTATTGTCCATAATTTTATCTTCTAAATCACTGATACACTGTTCTGCTTCATCCATCCTTGCCATTGTGGAATCCGTTCAAGAATGCATCTCCATTTGCGTCTCCAAAGCATTTTTAATTTCTCCCTAACTAGATTTTATTTCTTTTATCTCTGCAGAAAAGGATTCAATGCTTTTTTTTTCAATCCCAGCTAGTATTCTTATTATCATGAACTAATTTCTAGTTCAGATATCTTGCTTATATCTGTGTTGATTAAGCCCCTGGCTATCATTTCTTCCTCTTATTTCTTTTGGAGTGAATTCCTTAATTTTGTCATTTTGGAGGAAGACAAAATTAATAAAGTAAAAAATAAAAATTAAAAAATTAAAAACAAAACAAAAAATTAAAGGAAGCTACTAGATACTAGGTGTGTTTCTGTCTGCTTGTTGAAAGAAGCTTGAGAATAAAGAAAAAAAAGGGAAAGGAAAGGAAAAAAAGGTAAGAAAATATTTAAGAATTAAAAAACATACATAATAAAATAGAATAAAATGAAATAAAGAAAATGAAAGAGAAGAAAAAATAAAAATAAATAAAAAATAAAGATAAATTTTTCTCTTTCTGTATCCAAGAATGAGGAAGTAAAGAAAAACAAAGAAATGAAATTAAATGAAAAAAAGAAAACAATTTAAGCAAAAACAGAAGCAAAGAAAACGAACAAATAAATGAACTAGCAAACAGAATAAAACCAAGATGAAGCTACATCCAGTTTCTCCTAGAACTGAAACTACAAAGTAGCCTTCTATAGTCCATACACTAAGCAGATGGAGTGACTTGTGCTGGTCTTCTAGAGGATATGCTTGGAGGGTGCAGGTGGGATGGGCTTGGTGTAATGACTCCATTCTGCACTAGGTGGCATTGCCTAGCTTATTGGGGTGGATAAATGTGGCACACATGCGCTTGCGTGGGATAGGTGGAAATGGCTTCACCCAGTTCCCTGTCTTTGGCACAAGAACTTTGCACTCTCACCAGCCCATGAGCAATCAGGCACCCCTCCTTTGTCTCAGGCCTCTGTGCACTCTCTGCCTCTACTCTGTCCATATCCAAGCTGTCCACCTGCCAGGTGGCACCTCCCTTCAGAGTTTTATCTCAGATGGGATTGTTTCAAAACCCTACACTTCAGAGACCCCTGTGGCTTGAACCCACATCAACTCTCTCAGGGAGGGTCTCTCTGAGCAATCGCTGGGTGTCAGCTTGCCCCAGAAAATATTTGTGCAATCACACAGCAGCAGAGGTTCAGAGATTATGGCAAACCACAACACATAGTTGGCTCCAGGTTTCACTACACTGTGGCATCTTTGTCCCAATACCAGCAAACGTGGCTGCTCTCTGGGGTCCACTGGAACCTTTGCCTATTGGGAGGCCATATGGCCTCTACCAAATGCACTCCAAGCAGGGGAACCACTTTTCCCCTTGTGGCACACAGATCTCTCAGGTCCCACTGTCTATACCTGGGGATTTGCCCTGCTTCCTCACTGGAGCACCACCAGGCACTGAGATCTGAAAGTTCAGACTCTGTGTTCCACTGTTTGTAGAATCCCAGTGGTATTGAAACCCTCTCCTTTCTTCTACTCAGTGGTTTTGGGGAATAGATTTCTTGTTTAGTCCCCTGTGAGTGTTTTCACTCTCTCTCTCTTCCTCTTCAGCTACTTTCAGGGTAGTGCTTTTCTTGCACAATCCTGGTACAGTGCACTCTCCCCTTTCCCTTTCTCTGTCTTGTCTCTGCAAAACCAGCTCCCTACCCTCTGTGGCTTTTCTCTCCCCCAGTTCACCTCTCCACATTGCATTCCTGCTGAGTTCTGTGGCTCAAGTTATGTAGATTGTTGTGTTAATCCTCAGGTCAATTTCCTAGGTGTTCAAAATGGTTTGTTGCTGATCTCTGGGATGAGATGAGCTCAGGGTCTCCATGTTTTTCTGCCATCTTAACTCTAAGCCCCGTGTAAAATACATTTTAAATTTAACTTGCAAAAATAAAAGATCTACTATTAATCATTTCATCACCTACAGTATGTGGAGATATCTATGTAACCAACATTTAGTACACTAAATATTGTGTTATCTGCAGAGATATTATAGTAGCAAAGATGTTTATATACTATATGGACAGATAAAAATAAAACATATGAACAAAAAAGAAATTAGGGCTAAACTGGAGATATTTGATAACAGGGGCAAAAGCAATTCCAGAGAAAAGATTGAAGGAGACTGGTGAAATCAAGGAATCTTCATGGAAGAGAAGGGACTAGAAGAACATAGAGAACTTGAGTAAAGGGTTAAAGAATTGATGCAAACCAATGTGACTAAAATAAACAAATGGGGTTAAAAAAAAAGATGAACCAAGCCTAGTTTCCATTTTGCATTTTACTACTCTGCAATTGATTGCTCTTGATCTAAGATTTCTGAATGGAAAATGCAACTAATAATGCTTATCTTCCAGGACTGCTATGAATATTTACTAAGATGGTATGTGACACAACTCTCAGAACCGTGCTCAGAATGGTATTCTCAATCACTCATTTGTTCATTGTTGGAAGATGTATGTATCCCCTGTATATGAAAGATGGAATTATGTAAGCTGAAAAAATCAAGGTAAATGTGTAGCTTTCACTGTGACAAAGGTCAAGACTGGGAGGTGTGAGTTTCAAGTCATCTTAGGATCAGCCTGATCATTTCGCCCTCCTCCACTGATACCTCACACTGTGCCTTACCATGAAATATATTTCATTTATTTATGCATCTACTCTTTCATGAAAATTTGATGGAAAGAGATTTATCACTACTCCACACACACTGGCATTACCCTGAGTCCTTGTTCAGAAAACCCTCCTTTGTCTCAGGCCTCAGGTCAGAAATAGGTTCCCATACAGGATACCCCAACCTACCTTCACCACCAACACTCCTTAACTAAGTTTGCTACCAACTGAATGTTTGCATCACTTTGAAATTTAAATGTTGAAGCCCTATCCCCAAATCATGATGGTATTAGGAGATGGGATCTTTGGCAGATGATTATTGGATTTACATGAGATCATGAGGTCCTCATAATGGGTTTATAGCCACATAAAAACAAACCAAAGTGCTCTCTCACACGCTCTTTCTCTCTCTCCCTCCTTCCCTCCCCTCCTCTGTCATCCTTCCTGCTGGCATATGAGGATACAGCAAGAAGGCATCCAGTCTTCTGCAAACCAAGAATGGGACCTTCACCAGGAACTAAATAGACTAGCAACTTAATTTTGGACTTCCAAGCCTCCAGAACAGTGAAAAATAAATGTCTATTGTTTGAGCAGCTCAGTCTATTTTATTATAGCAGCCCAAGCTAAGACAAAGTTCTTGAGAAAACCACAGGAATTAATGTCATGAAACTACAGATGACTGAAACAGATTCCAGCACTAAAACTTCTGCTATGTATATTTGTTACTTAACTTGACAAAAATCATTGGAATGTCTGATAGTAAGGTTTGCTTTGTTCTTCCAAGAATAATTTTTCTTGTATATTTTTTATTCTTTTACAACTTTTTCTAAGAACGATTATTCAATTTTCTAACCACAAATTGTATGAGTTCCAGAATTAGGGGAAATGGCCTTCATTCTCTACCCTCTGCCATGTACTAGTTTACATTCACTTATTTTGCTCAGTTTTCTTTTTCACAATCTCCGACCCTCCAACCTCACCTCATATGACCTGTTTCTTTCCATTTGTTCATTTAATTTTGCGCGGTGATTTGAGCCTTCTCTGGTCAACTCCAGTTATCATAGGAGGGACAGCAGCAGAGTTGGGATTAGACCAAATTTTAGTGACAGGTGCTGTTCTGCAGTCAGAGCAGGTGCACATAAAGCCAGAGGGATGCTTCATGCAGGCACAGCCATCAGCTCACTCAGCATCGAGGTAGCTGCCACTGCCTTGCCCAGAGCTCATTGCTTTAAATGGAAGTCGGCTTTAAACATTCATTCAGATCGATTTATTCAAAAGTGTTTAAGGTTGAGCTGAGTTTATCACTACAGATGTGGTTGGGCCCTTACCATTTAGCATAATGTTTCATCAGTTGCAAAGCCAAATACACCCAGGTGACAAGTGGTGTCTTGTTTACAGGGATGTGGGGTCTTTTACAGCAAATCAGAGACTGGGGTAGAAGGTTTGCTGGAGAACTTGTTTTCATAATACTCTGAGGGGGTTAAAGTTTATGAAGATTTTAAATCTTTTCTCTTGGCTTGAATTATCTTTTTTTTTTTCTTTTTGCCCATCCCTGTCTCCAAAGAAAGCAATAAGCCTGTCAAAGGAGGAATTAATTAAGCAAATCAATCAGTCAGTTTTATTAAGGAATTACAAAGCCCAAGTGGAGCATTAATTATTCAGATAATGGGACATCTCTGAGCCTTTCTTTTCAATTATTGATAAGCTGCTATCTATCATCCAGACTGCTTTAGTACTGATTTAGCTGTGAATGAAGCCAGGTCATTCAGCCAGAGCATATGCTAGTTATGAGCACTGCTGGAGGCTGGGGTGAAGGAAAGGGCTGGGGCTCTGTGTTTTCCCCAGTGTGAGTGCAAACCATCACCACCTTGAGGCAAGGACCAGGGATACATGGCAGGCACCTCAGTGGAAGCTTTGTCATGCTGGTGTCATCCAAGTGATTAATGATGGGCACTGAGGCAATGGCGCTGGGGGTTTCTTTTTCTTTGCCACACCTAAACAAAGTAGCCTTTATAATAAAGTCATGCCATTGTTTAACAGCTAAGAGCAAAAAAATGCCCTTCATTTTACATCTAGAGAAACTTTAGATCTTTTTCTCTCTAGCATCAGAAAAAAAAAACATTATTTTCAACCTCAGATTATCTGGGATACCCTTGGCTTTAGTGTTTACATGTGTTCTGCTCTTTGTCCAACTCTTTTCTGATTTGTGTGAGTTCAACCACATTCTTTCTTTTTTCAAACATTTACTGAGTACCTACGAGGTGCTGAATCCTGACAATTAAACACTAAGACTTCCAGGTACTCATGGTGCTATGATAAGGCATTTACTGATAAAGTATCTATTTTTTTTAATCAGACAAGCCCATCAGTCCCTCGAAAGTGAGTTTAAAATAATCAAAGATCTCAGTGTGGGAAAGAGGATAACAACAATAAGTACACTAAATAGATAATTTGTTCCTCATATATCAAAGAAGGAAATGTATAAAATCCAAAGGGCCCATTAAGACTTTAAATAAACTTCTGTGGAATAAAACAATACATGACTGACAAGGGAAGGGGGTTGCTGGGGGAGTCTGAGAGCTGAGAAACATTTCTGGCTCTTTATATCACTAATGATTTTGTTTAGGGCTCACTGGCCACAGATAGATACATTTCTTGAACTTTATGTGCTCAAGCCAAATCGTGAAACATTAACAATATATCTCAATACTTAGAAAATTCAGGAGTCAGCAGCAGCTTACTGGAAAACTGTTAAGCAACACTGCAAAACTACCTACTTCTAAGTGATCTCTCCCTGCCCTGAACTCTCAGAGAACTTCATATTACATACCACTTAGCATATCCTGTGGACATTCAGGCAAAGGCTTTAAACATGATGCCATATTAAAAGCTCCTTAAGTTACTGCCAGAAGCATGAGACATAAGATAAAGCATTGATAAATAGAACATTAAAATTAAAAATATTTGTTCTTGTAAGCAAGGTCTTCTGGTTGAAGGTGATGGATCACTACTAATACTCATCTCCTTTTGCTCCTCTCTTCTCAACATCTCTCTAAACTGTTTTTTAAGGCAGTAAAAAAAAAAAATACAAAATGTAAAAACTAACAGCAAATATAATGGGAGTAGTGTCACCAGTTTAAAAGAAACACTTGCAAATTTCAAGAATCTGGAAAGCAAACAGAGGTGTAACTCGCATGGAGGGACAGAGACTACTACTGGTTTGAGTGCACATACAAGAATTTATGGGCAAGAGAACTCTTTGTTTTCTTTCTGTAGAATGTACAGAAGTTCCAGATTCAGAAAAAGTCTTAATACAGAACAGCTTGCCTCCTACTCCCTCACCTACTTTCTCCTGTACAAAATGGGCTTGCCTGTATGTTTACCCCACTTTCTTTTTCTTTTCTTTTCTTTTCTTTTCTTTCTTTTTTTTTTTTTTTTTTTTTTTGAGAGAGAGAGAGAGAGAGCGCGCGCGCACATGAGTAGGAGAGAGGGAAAGAGAGAATCTCAAGCAGACTCCATGCCCAGTGTGGAGCCAATGCAGGACTAAATCTCACAACCATGAGATCATGACCTGAGCTGAAATCAAGAGACACTTAACTGACTGAGCCCTCCAGGAGCCCGATGTTTTTTGAGAGAGAGGTGTTTACCCCACTTTCTGATTTCCCACTCACATTTTGACCCCTTGTAGTGGCTATAGTGGTTCTTTACCCATTGGTACTCCTTTTAAGTATCTGTTCAATGAAAGAGGCCCACTGACATTTATCTCATACTATACTCAGCTACTTGCAGAGCCCCACCTAATTTGAATGATCAGATCATTTCACTGGGATTTAGGAATACTGCTATGTGCTAGAATTAGGCTCAGTTACTTAAAATAATACAAATCCAACTAGTTAATATGGGAAAGCATTTTGGCAACTTCACCTGTAACTCCATTCAAAGTTCAGTTGCAATCTCATCATGTAGGTTTTGTGGTGTCACTTGTATCGAGACGCCTGAGCACTAAATGACAGGGACACAGTGGTATATTGGCTGTCTCCCAAAAACAGCCTGACCCATCACATAGAAGTCAAGCATATGCCCTTACATTCCTAGATTATTTCCTGTTTTCTACCTCTGCCTCCAATGATAGATCAATAGCAATTAGTAGCAATGCCTTTTGACATGGAATTTGACTTCCATGATCAATTTGACATAGAATTTTAATGAAATGATTGGATGGAAAGGTATCTTACTGTGCTCTTTGCCTTTTGCTCAGAAAATGACTCTTGCATCCTTCTGTCTCAATGTATCAGTCTGGTGATCTAAGTCTCAGGCGAGCAGCATGATAACCCTGCAATACTGTTAGACTCTCTTACCTTTCCAGCTCTGGAACAAAGGGGTCCTTTTGTGACATCCTCCTGCCTCTTGCCTCTGCTTCCTCCAAATGACACAATCTCTTTCTCCCTCCCCAACAGCACTGGCCTCAACTTTGACTGAAAACTGTTATATTTGGGGAAGGGTTAGTAAACAGGACAGAACATTTGGCCTTAGTTTTGAACTTAACTTTCATGGCAGAGTGGTGGGTCTTTTGTGTGCTCTGTTTGGTGGTTCTCTAAGTGTGGGTCCCTCACTGATCTTGGTATTTGAATACTTTTCAAAGCTCACTTTGTGTCAAAAGCTGGAACCTCAAATATTACAAACACAAGCTCTTGATAAGACAAAAATTAATTGATTGCTTCCTATTGGAAACATCACATTGCTTTGGCAAAGTCTTTATGGGGGGAGGCAAGGTCAACATTTATTGACTTCAGGCAGGTCTTTCAAAGCAGGGGATTGATTAGAATTGAGTAAGAATAATGAAACAATGTCTGAGATTGATGGAAACAGCAAAAGAAGTACTCTGAGGCAAAGGATTCAAAGAATTTTAGGGCATAAATTGTTGATGTTTTCCATTGAAGAGTAGAGTCCATCAGGAAGTTCTTGTGAAGAATGATGAAAACATTTACCTGGGCAGGAGACTTTTGAAAGAATTAGGTCATGCTAATGAAGACTTAGAGATAGCAAAGACATGCTAACAAAGACAGAAGAACTGCACTGTCATGTTAGTGTAGAAGGTGCTTTCCATGCTCAGTGTCCAGGCTATGTGTAGAGACGGACAAGTTCTCATTTGTCAACATGGTATCTGTTAGTATGCACATAATTATTAAATTTTCTAATTATTTTGCCCATTTGTTTTGGAACTTTATATTAATTACCTCTAGTTCATGCTCATTCATTCCACTTAGTGAGATTAAGGACATTGGCACTTAGCAGGCCTGAATTTGAATCCACACTACCATTTCCTAGCAATGTCACTTCAATCAAGTTACTTCATCTCTCTGAGTCTCAGTTTCCTCATCTGTAAAACTGGAATAATATTGTTTACCTCAAAGAACAGTGGCCTGAAAGAAGACAGCTGGGTTTTACAGTGTTAAGATCTCTTTGTATCATTGCTATGTATGTACATATTTATTGTTTTGTGTCCACATTCCTTCAGTTTTGTCTAAATCCTCATTTCAAGAGACTTGTTTTCTTCAAAGTTTGCCTATATTCTCACTTTGCCCTCTCAAGTATTCCCAAATTTCCAAGACATTGACAACTTTTTACAACTATCTAATGTATAATTGGTGCATTCTTCTGATATTTATGTAGCCTCAAGCATGTTGGATTGGAAAGAGCACTGGGAGTTTAACTCAGGAGCTCCTGACTTAATCTTTAACTCAGGTTCTAGCTCTCCCTATGACCTTGGGCTGTAATAGCTGTACTGAAGTTTGACTCAATTAGACCTTTGGTTCTACATCAAACCCTGCTGAGCTTTGAAACACTTCTTCAAAGAGTCATACACTCATCCACACAATTTGGTCAATAATTTCATGGAGTTTCCCGATGTATCTCCATGGAATCTTTGGACTTTTCTGGGCATGATTGGAAAATTACCACCGTAAAACCATGGCACAGACTTAAGGAAACACATTTCCTCTTCTATTCATTCATTTATGCCACAAATATTTATTTTCAGCTTCACAGGAAGTCAATAAAAATGATTATAGGGACACAACATAATTGTTCCTTTGCCTTAGAAGTCTTAATAATTCTCAAGTCCTTAAAATGAAAACAAAGCTTCTCCCCTTTCCACACTAACCTCTCAAAACACGCACACACACACACACACACACACACACACACACACTCACATCACCATCCACAGCTGCCATCCTTCACAAGTTCCTCCATCACTGTGCTGCCTGTTCACTAAGAGTGCCCCTCCAGTGGCATTGAGGCCAGGCCTTCACTGCACAGTCATTGGCAATTTGTCTCAGTTGTATTATTTCTCCTACCAGCCATTTCAGAGCACATCACAGCCCTCTGCCTTTTCTCCATCGTTCCTCCATCTCATTTATTTTTTAGTATTTTCTCAACAGTTCCTCCAGACGCTCTCATTAAGCACTGAGCTAATTAACCTCCTGTTTCTGAGCAGTGGAGCTGTGGTGTGCTGCCTGGCCCTGCAGGAGGGCTCCCCCACCACAGGAGGAAATCGGCCCAGCTCCAGTCAACTAACACACCTGCAACAGCCCACAACTGGACCTGGCACCTACTCAGCAAGGCTGATTTTTGGTGTGTGTGTGTGTGTGTGTGTGTGTGTGTGTGTGTGTTTTGTTCTTGCTTTTTAAGCTTCTGTTCTTTTTCCCAGACAAGGAAATATCATGGCCCCAAACAGCCCTACTCATTGACAATACCAGTGATAGAAATCTCTCAAACCCGAAAAGCAGAAGCTCTCTATTAAGTTTGTAGACATGTTTTCCATCCTACGGACCCAGTAGGCACGTAACTGATCCTCTCCAAGATGCTCTGGTTCATGGCTAAGAGCAGCTGATCCAGCCAATGCCACAGAGAGCCGTGCACTGAATTAAGAGCAAGGGATCACTGGGTTGTCATGCATTCTTAACTGTCTGAAATGGCACCTCACCAAAACATAACTTTCCTCCCCATTTTGATATCCTAGCCAAAGTATATCTTAATCTCTTCTCCTAGACCTTAGCATAGCAAACTTCTTGAGTCACAGTTGTTGGAACAAGTATTAACTTCAGAGCCTTACATTACAGGAAGGAGAGTAGTGAAATAAAATTCTCTCCCTAACCTGTTACCTATATAGTGAAGATAGAAATCTAATATTCTGCCCAGCCCTGGCTGAGTCTGTCTAGGTTAAGATAATTGATGAGCTACTCTTCATTCATCTATCTTTGCACATCCTGTGAATAAATTTTTTAATAATAATTACATTGTAAGTTATCAGATGCTTTCTAAATTTCCTTCCTTGCTTTAAATAACAGTAGTATTTAAACTACTAAAATTTAAACTACTGTTAGTGATACTAACAGTATCACTTTGTATTTAGCAAAAACACATTCAGGCCCACCAGCTTATTTATTCCTCAGTTAGATGAAACTGTTACCATCATTTGAGATTTAGGAAAATATGTCTAAGATCACCCAAAAAACAATGAGAAAACCACAATGAAAAGATAGACCCTCAAATTCTAAACCCTATGTTCTTGTTTTTATAGCAACTTGCCTTCCTCATTCTGACATCTTTAAAAAAGATATTTTAAATGTGTGACATTTCTGTTTTCAGAACATAGTCACACACAATTGCCATGTCCCATCCAATGCAAGAATCCCTCCCCTCCAATGCCTGGGAGACAACTGCCCACCTTTTGGCTGCTTCCAATGTGGACAACTCCACCCAGATGGACCTAACTTATCATTGCAATACTGCACATTATCTAATGTAATCTAAAATGTAATAGGGGCACCTGGGTGGATCAGTGAGTTAAGATTCCGACTCTTGATTTCAGCTCAGGTCATGAACTCATGCTTCATGAGATTGAGCCCAGCATTAGGCTCTGAGCTGACAATATGGAGCCTAGTTGGGATTTTCTCTCTCTTTCCCTCTCTCTCTTCCCTCTCGCTTACATGCTCTCTGTCAAAATCAATAAATATTTTAGGAAATACGAAAATATAACAATACCATGGTGATGTTACTGATTTCATAAATAGGAAAATTAAGCTCCTAAATTTAGAGACTTTCTCAACTGCTACTCATGAGATGGCCACTGTTCTGTCTCTGCTGGATGCTTTCAATCAATCCCTTGGGATGGAAGGGTAGCATAAGTATAGAAGTAACCTGACCCTACTATATCTCTCTGGCTCTGACCTCTGGCACATGGCTTTGCCATCTTGCTATCCACACCGAATCTGATGGCCATTGTTAACCAAGTAGAAGGCACTGTCCCCATATTTTTTTTCACAAACACTAGTGGAGTTTGCTCCAAGGAAGGTTTCAGAACTTGTATGTTCAACTACTTGTGTCAGGTCCAAAGTGACAAGCTAGAGCAAGTGATGGAATTATGCTCTTGCTCTAGTTACTTTTTTTCCCTATGACATTAAAAAAGACAGCAACTTTACTGCTTGTCTCTGGAGGAACCAATGGAGGCACCCAGGCTAATAGATGTGGCCTCAATGTTCACTTCCTCCATGCCCAACCCCCACCCTCTCATCTCCACACTGCAGCTCTCTGTCTTCTTTACCACCCTCTCCTTGGGCTCCTTCCCTCTTCCCAGGGCATGGCACAGAAGTTTGCCAGGCCTACATCTATTTTTGCATCCGATAATTTTCTCAGCCTGCTCTCTCTCTGATAAATGTCAAAGCTATTCTTCACCCAGTTTCTGACAAGAAGATAAACTTTATTCTCACTACCGTGGAGGAGTTACTTGAGAAGTGATATATGAGAAATTAGTATTATTCTTACTTACATATTTTTTTGCTTTTATTACAGATGAACCAAGAAAGGTCATATTATTGTGATGTAAAAGCATCACCCTGCTCTCCCTGCATCTTTGAGCTTTCCTAGCCAAATCTTTGATGAAAGGAAGTAGGCTCAGATCTCATCTCTTGAAGCTCTGAGTTTCTCTCAGGACTACTGGAAGCAGAACAAGGAAAACAAGCTTTCATAGTGAAAGAACAGTGGTGTACAGACTCAAGCCATGTTTTCCAACTCTATATGCCTCCTGTGTGACTCTGTGAAAGTCATTAAACCAAACATGGCCTTGGTCATCTCACAAGTCAGCTGAAAAGAGGGGCTAACATGATTTCAAAGACTCCTCTGGCAAGAAAATTCTACAATTTTACCTTGAAAAGTAGCCTGTTCCATTACTGAGTGACTCAGGATAAAAGAAAACTATTTTTTCCATTGAGTCAAAGTTCACCCACTGTCTACCAACTGGTAACAACTATGCTCTTCTTCATTCCCCTCCTCCACACAATAGAGTGTGAAGTGTTTGGGGCAGCTTCCACTTTCCCTGAAGTTCTTCTCCATTGCTAACTGTTTTTAGTGGTTTACATGGCTTGCTCTTGATATTTCATGTTAATGTCTTGAGTAGCTTTGACACATCCATTAAAATATACTATGGCTTTTGGGGCTGGACCTTCTTTATAGAAAGCATAATTACAACCTATGGATTGCTTTGTTTCTTTTGTAATATTAGTTCCCCTTCCAGAGGATTAAAGTTTCTTTTTTCATGATGACATTAGAAGCACAGAAAAATGCCATCAGTTAATCTATGCTACGAAATCTCTGACTTCCTGGGACCCCAGTTTCTCTCCACCTCACATGTTTGCCTCAGATACTTTCAGCAGTACTGTATGAGAGACCAAACTCTGGGCAATACTGCCGATGTCTTGGAGAAGAGAGAAGGATAAGAATGCATTTCTGGGAATTTGGAGAAGTGGTAATCTCTTTGGGTAAAATAATAAACAGCTAGTCAGTAGTGAAAACAGGATTAAACACCTTACCTGTCTGACTCCAAACCCCAAGCTTTAACCATTAGACTGTGAAGGGGGATGATGAGGTTATAATGGAACATGAAAATAAATTCAAAAGTAGTATATAGCAATGTTTCTGACTCCAGCTTAAGCTAAGTAAATTAAAACATCCCAAGTCCTAGCTGAAAGACTAAGGACAGATTGAGCAGGTGACTCATTGTAAAGAAATGAACCAAAGATATATTTGACTATAATGAGGACAGAACAAGTTTCAATATCTCTCCCTTCTGTTAGTGAGCCCCAAGCTCAGTTTCCAGTTGAGCAGGTAGAAACACGGATATGGCATAACCCTGTTGGATCAATATCCTGGTATGCCCTCAGCCTTGATGGCTACTCTTTTTCAAACTTCTTGCCCATCTCCTGACTTCTAAATGCACGACTGTCAAGCACCTTATACTTAACCCTCAGCTCTTCTGCATCTAAAATCTTTCCCTAAGTGTTCTACAACCCAAGCTGAAGCCAGCCTTCTGGTCTAAAATTATGGAGATCAAAATTGGAGAGTTAAACACCGAGACTCAACATCAATCAATCAGATATTGATGCCTCATTCTCTCTCTCTCTCACTATTAAAACTGAAACTCTTAATTTGTTCCCTTTCATTAAAATTCAGCTATGTTTCAGAAAATAATATTAACTAGGTCTTTAATTATCAGTATGTTGGTGTGAATGTACTTACCCAGGACCTTCCTTGAGGGAAGAAAGTATGATGACAGAAAGCTCAGCCAATGTGTAAAGCATGGTCTCAGATGTGCAGTCCTCAATGGGATGCCTTTAGAAAACCAGGGTGCAGCACAGGAGAGATGTAAGGAGAGGTGAAGCAATCATGAAGCCAGGAAGGGAACTGGTGGGTATAAACTCTAGTGCATAACTCCCTGCAGGTACTTTGCTAAGCATCCTGCAGCGCCAAACTCCCTTAATTGTCACAACATAAATGTTGTTATCCATAGGCAACATGCTATAGTGGAAAGGTTCTCAAAGAAGCCCATTAATATACCTCAGATTGTTCAGCCAACCCATGATGATGAAGATATGAGAGTCTAACTTTTCCTCCGAAGTCCATCCTCTTTCTCACCTACCAGCCTATCTAGTGACAGCAATTCTTAGCACCTGTGAGTGATATGTCAGTTGGACTTGGTATGCATTCGATGACAAGAGATGCTAGTAGGTAAACCTGTGAAGTGTTCCATCACTGTATCTGGAAGACCCATCATTGGTAAACTGTCAAGCCAGAACAGCTTGTTGCTAAGCTTTCTACCTTCTCCTTCCCCTTCTGCTCCAGGTGCCCACCATTGCCCTTCTTTCCCTTGCATAAATTCACATTCAGTGAATTCTTGACAGTGTGGTTTCCTATTGTCTTCCCATCAACTTCTCCTAAAATTCAAATACCCTCTGTACTCAGAAGTTGTGGGAACATTTGACAATCACTGCCATAGTGAACACACAGTTGCTGATTGGAATGTGGCATATTTTTCAGATGTGCTGGCATTAAAAAAAAAGTCAAATAATTTGTTTTATATGAAAAGTTTCTGAAAAAGAATTTGCATTTTGACAGGGATTAGAGCATACAACTAAAGGAATAAAACTTGAAAAGCAAGTTTTCAGGCACATAGCACTGGAAACAGTGAGGGATTCACACTGACCTACTATGATCCCTGAGCTCATGCCACAGAGACATGAGTTTAGTTCATGGGTTAAATTCTGATTAAGTATATTTTCTTCCATTCTTAAAAATATAAATTTCTTTTCTAGTCCTTTAGGCATTTTTTCCTAATGAGCAAAGATAGGTTTTAATTTCCTCCACATTGAACCCAACACCAGAACCCCAACCCCAGAACCCTGACTCCCTCACCCATGCTCTTGAGCAGGCAGTCAAATTCAGAAGAGCAAATGTTTAACCCCAAGTTCTTATGCCACTTTGATTCCTTTTTTCTCAGTGCATGCACATGACCCATATCTGTAGCTGTGTTTACTATGTTCTTTCCCTACAGTAATTTCTCTCACAGCAAGCATAATTCTGGCAGCCAGCCATATTATAATCATCTGAGACTGGCTGTATATCAAGTTCCTTGGAACTTTGGTCTGCATCTAAGTAGAAGATCACTCTGGGGGCTTCAAACCTGACTTGGCAAGTTGACTTTGGACAAGTCATTTAACCTTCCTGGGATACAGTTTCTTCATCTATAAAGGAGAAGTAATAGGGCCTTGGGAAAGCCCACATCATATCTATTCTGGCTCATAGCATTTTCTAACTTTCCAGAGGTGGCTCAATGAATCAAAAATTTTCTGTATTAGCCCTAGCCTTCTATTTTGGGTACATAAGAGGTCTTAAAAAAATATTCTTACACCTTCCCATGGTATTACATAAGACTTCATTTGTATACCAAAAATTATTTCCATGGTCATTTGAAATTGAATTACAAGTACAATGTTGTGCAACATTTATATGATGGATATTATCCGTGGCAAAACCAACTTTACTCAGTTTGGATTTTACCCAAGAGTCTAAAAAGGAGTACCATTGATCTGCATTGTTACATAATCCAACGGGAACTTCTCTTCAAAATTTTCTGCATTAAATACAGGCATCTCAAGAAGTTACCAAAGTACTTGGAGCTTATGACTTGAAAGTCTTGCTCAGAACATGAAACACTATAGATATCCCATTCCTTTCCATGATAGTATGAAGAACATGGAAGTAAAAACTGCAGTGAGGTATGGTCTAAATGACAACTTGGCTGCCCCAACGATGTTAGAACTCTACTGCCCCAAAAACCTAATCTCATTCACCTCAAGAAACTAAGTTTCTGCAACCATTTAAATTTTGCCCTGAGATCTAGAGTAACAGGATACTTATTAAATCACTGATATAATGAAGAATATTCCATACAACTACTTCTAGATTTTACCCTCAGTAAAATGTATTTCCTTCAAGAGTAATTATACTGACTTATTTTCTTTCACAAATAAAGATAAGTATAATTTTTCCATTCTTTGAAATAGACCCAGTGAAATAAATCATTATTTTCCTCAAAAAAGAATTAGAGATAGCAACAGTAACTAGCTAACAGATTGGAGATTAAATACAATAATACAATATAAAGAGCTATTTTAGCACCTAGCACATATTCTATATACTCAATTAATGTTAGCTATTAATAAAATCCACCCACCATTCTTCCTTGTCACAAGATTCCATGACTCCCAGAAAGAAAGGAAAATCTTCTCCTTTGAAGTGTTATAAACACTTTCAGAAGTCCCTTGTCCCAATATCTGCCTACTGTACAAATAGATAAAAATTAAAAGGTCATTATAAACTGATGGTGTGGTATTTGTTCTGCAATTTACATGCTGTGAAAAAGTCTCACTTATTATTCAGAAGGCCTCCAGCTAGCTAGATGGATTTCTCTACCAAGTTATGAGCCAAGTTGTTGGGGTTATAGATGCCAAATATCTGACTCAACGGCAAAAGTGTGTCAAAGAAAATATTCTAGGCTCTTTAAAAGTATTTACATCGATGAGATTAACTCACTCTGAATCAGCAACCTCATTGTTGAAGCCTAGACACCATTGTCAATCAATTCAACTAGACCGTACACTATTAGGGTGTGAATGAAGCCACCACAATAAAAACTACCTCATGTATTTATTATGTATATACTCTGGGAAAGAGCTAGGCCATATCCTTTCACTTTTACCTGACCAAACCAGTTGTGTAGGAACTTAACTTGGAAAATTCCCTTAATGTTATCTATGTCATCGGACAGTCTGTCCCTCAGGAATGAAAGAAATCTGGTAACCTCAGTACACTAAGGAGTTAAGGACGTCATGCATTAGTATTACAAGAAGGAATTGCCTTTTTTTTAATGTTTATTTATTTTTGAGAGATAGAGACAAAGCACGAGCAGGGAAGGGGCAGAGACAGAGGGAGACACAGAATCTAAAGCAGGCTCCAGGTTCCGAGCTGTCAGCACAGAGCCCGACACAGGGCTCGAACCCATGAACCACGAGATCATGATCGAGCCAAAGTTGGACGCTCAACCGACTAAGCCACGCAGGTATCCCAAGAAGGAATTGCCTTTTAAAGTGGGGAGTCTAGACAGGGCAATGGCTAATCAAAAGTAATGAAGACTGATACACTTTCAGACATCAGCAGGTGAGGTACCCAAAGATACGGACGTACTTGGTACTTCAAATGGTACCATTTAAATGACTCCTCTGAAACATATTTTTGTAGCTACTTATTCATTTACACAAGGTATTCAGTGAAAACTTAGTGTTGTCAGAACATAACACTAGTCATACACAAAAGAAACAAGATAGACATCAGAGTAAAGAATTATTGTAAATACAAAGTATAATAGGAGTGTGTAATCAGGACCTGAAGAAGTTAGGGAAGTCAGGGAAGACTTCCTTGAAGTCTTCTTACTAAGTTCTAGTAGAAATTACATATGAAAGGGAGTTTGAAAAGAGAGAAAAAAAAGCATTCAAGCAGAAGACTAACACTTGTGAACACCTTGAAGTGAGATGAGCATGCCCTCTACAGAGCACTGACTAAAGGAGATGGGTATGAATAGAACTTATAGAGGAAGGAGCTCATCAAGAGGTTAAAGCAGTAGGCAACAGGCTGAGCCCCAGGCTTTATCTCTTTATAAACTAAGGTTAGTGGAAGCCATAGAATATTTAAAGCAAGAGAATGATTTGATTATATATGTAGCTATAGAAGATATTTCAGGCTTCATTGTGAAGAGAGGTTAGGTGGAAAGAGAAGCCTAGTGAGAGATGACCAGAGCTTAGACCAAAATGGAGGCTGCAGATGAAAAAGAGTATAATAATTCGAGAAGCAATTACAAGGTAATAACCAATGAAATTTTGTGCTCGACTGCATATAGAAGCTGAGGTCAAAGGAAATAATCAAAAATAACTCTCAGTTCTCTGATTCACTCAGCTGGATGGGTGATGGTGCCATGAGCACAGGCAGGACCTTCTGGGAATTCCAGGTGCTTCTGGTTCCAGATGGCTCTGTGAGTTTGTATTCTGATCACCCCCTCTGCTTTGCCACATAGTAATTATAGACAAAACATATAATGAGAAAACAAAAAAACATGTAACTTAGGAAAAAATAAATATTTTCATGGACCAAAAATGGAATAGAAACACCAAATGAAGAGAGAGGTTAAAGTGATAAGTCTTCCCACCCCAAATAAAGATAGTGGTGGGTAGAAATTCTGCTTTTCTGGGGCAAAGAAGACAAACTACCCTTTTTTTCAGAAAGGTAATTGATTTAGGCTCTCTGTTTGAAAGCACAGGAGGGAACCCAACTATCAGTATAAATAAGCTATGAAAAAAAAACAGCAAACAAAACAAAACAACACAAACAAAAATTGTTGACTGTTATACCTGCTTTATATCTAGTGAAATGAAAACCTGCATACTCATTTAGAGCAAATGTTTATAGAAGCTTTATAGGTAATCGCCCCAAAGTGGAAACAATCCAAATGGCCCTCAACTAAGAAATGAGTAAATAAACTGGCCCATTCATACAATGAAATACTATTCAGCAATAAAGAAAATATGGATACATGCTATAACATCTATCGTATCAAAATGTATGAAGCTAAGTGAAGAAAGAATTTAGATTCAAAAGAATGCATCCTTTATGGTTTCATTTATACGGCATTCTGTAAAAGGCAAAACTACAGGGATGAATGGTCCCACATGAGTGGGTGGAGGATTTGACATAAAAAGACAGCAAGCATTGGTAAAACAAGAAACAAATAAATCAATAGAACAGAAGAGAGTCCAGAAATATGCCCACATAAATATAATCAACTGATCTTTCACAAAGGAGCAAAAGCAATAAAATGGAGAAAAAACAATTTTCAACAAATGGTGCTGGAGAAAATTGGCATCCATTGGCCAAAAATTACATCAAAGAGTGTCCTTACACTCTTTACAAAACTTAACTCAAAATGGACCACAGATCTAAATACTAAACACAAAACTACAAAATTCCAGAAGATGACATAGAAAACCTAGATGACCTTGGATTTGGTGATGACTGTTTAGATACAACACCAAGGGTACCAGAATTGATAAGTTTCATTAAACTGAAACATTCTGCTCTGCAAGAGTAACTGTCAAGAGAATGAAAAGACAAGTAACAGATGGGGAGAAAATATTTGCAAAAGACGAATCTGAGAAAGGACTATTATCCTAAAAATACAAAAAAAAATCTTAAATTCAACAATAAGAAAACAAACAACTCAATTAAAAAGGGGGCCAAGACCTTAACAACACTTCCCCAAAGAACATATACAGATGGCAAATAAGCGCATGAAAAGATGCTCCACATCATATGTCATCAGAGAAATACAAACTAATACAACACTGACATACGACGACTACATACCTATTAGAACAGACAAAATCCAGAACACTGATAGCACCAAATGTTGACAAGGATGTGAGGCAACAGGCACTCTCATACATTGCTGATGGGAAGGCAAAGTGTCATAGACAGTATAGATGACGGTTTGGCAGCTTCTTATAACACTAAACATACTCTTACCATATGATCCAGCAATAGCACATGGTATTTACCCAAAGAAGGTGAAAACCCAAGTTCACACAAAAACTTGAACACACATGTTTATAGCAACTTTATTCATAATTGTCAAAACTTGGAAGCAACTGGGGCACCTGGGTGGCTCAGTCGGTTAAGCGTCCGACTTCTAGCTCAGGTCATGATCTCATGGTTCGTGAGTTCCAGCCCTGCATAGGGCTCTGTGCTAACAGTCGGAGCCTGGAGCCTGCTTCGGATTCTGTGTCTCCCTCTCTCTATGCCCCTTCCCCATTCATACTCTGTCTCTGTCTCTCTCCCAAAGAAATTTAAAAATTAAAAAAAAAAAAAAAACAACTTGGAAGCAACTAAAATGTCATCTAGTAGATAAATGGATAAATAAATTGTGGTACATTTAGACAATGGAATATTATTCAGTGCTAGAAGAAAATAAGTTATCAAGCCATGAAAACGCATGAAAAACTGAAATGCGTATTATGAAGTGAAAGAAGCTAATCTGAAAGGCTACATACTGTGATTCTAACTATTTGACATTCTGGAAAATGCAAAATAAAATAGTAAAAAGATCAGTGGTTCCAGGGGCTGAGGGGAGGGACAAATGAACAGATTGAGGCCAGAGGATTTCTAGAGTAATAAAACGACTCTGATACCATAATGCTAGATAAATGTCATTATAAATTTGTCTAGAACCCACAGAATGTACAACACTAAAAGTGGACCCTAATGTAAACTATGGACTCCGGGTGATAATGATGTGTCAGTGTAGGTTCATTGACTGTAACAAATACGACTCTGGTGAGAGATGCTGATAACGGGGGAGGCTATGTATGTCTGGAGGCAGAGGGTATGTGGGAAATTTTGCCCCTTCTGTTCAATTTTTCTGTAAATATAAGACTGTTATAAAATAAACTTTATTTTTTAAAAAGGCAGCAGGAAGATTCCATGCATTTGTCAAAATCATGAATTGCATACTAAAAACAGTGAAATTTGCTGTATATTAATTTAAAAATAAATAAAAATTAAACTTGAATTACGGCTCTCAAACAATGTGCAGAAAAGCTCTATACCAGGAACTGAGCCAAGATATTCTCTGGCTCTGTGGCTGGATTTGCAGGGCCTTTAATACTGGCACAGGAATCCATCCTGCATTTATGATGGAACCTGGTCTGCAACGCTAGTTGGAGTTGTAGCAAAACCACCAGAGGAGCAAAAAGAAGAGTAGAGAAGAAAAAAAAAAGCCTCCACAAAAAATACACCTATAACTCACAGTTAAAGCACATTTAAAAAAAATCTAAGTAAGTAAAGTAAGTAAACAAATAAACAGATCTACTACAAGGGTTATTTCTCCATATAAAATTAAAGTTCCAAGAGAGTCAAGTACAAAATTTAAGATGATGATGTTTCAGATGTTTAAGGATATAACTGATGACACATCTTTCATTATTTTAAAAAAAGAGATTATGAAAAAAATGGACAGAAATAAAACAAATGCATGTGGATAGAACATGTAACATGAATCTAAAATGAAAATAACTAAAAAATCTTGTTTGATCAAAATATTTCCATTAATATAAAATACTGCAGTAGTGGGATGCCTGGCTGGCTGGCTTGGTTGGTGGAGTATGTGGCTCTGGATATTGAGGTTGTGGGTTCAAGCCCTACACTGGGTGTAGAGTTGACTTAAAAATTAAATCTTAAGGGGCGCCTGGGTGGCGCAGTCGGTTGAGCGTCCGACTTCAGCCAGGTCACGATCTCGCGGTCCGTGAGTTCGAGCCCCGCGTCGGGCTCTGGGCTGATGGCTCGGAGCCTGGAGCCTGTTTCCGATTCTGTGTCTCCCTCTCTCTCTGCCCCTCCCCCGTTCATGCTCTGTCTCTCTGTCCCAAAAATAAATAAACGTTGAAAAAAAAATTTTTTTTTAAAAAAAAATTAAATCTTAAAAATAAATATTGCATTAGTACTGCAAACTCAAAATAAGTCATAATAAAAGTCATGACTTTTAAGTCATGAATCCAGATGCAAAAATCCTAAACAAAATATTATCCAATTGAATCCACTATCACATAGAAAACATAGTATATTATGACCAATTTGAGTTTATTCCAGAAATGCACTTATATATTAAAGATAATATCCATATAATTGCTTCAATAGATTCCATAAGACATTAAATAAAGTTAAATATAAATTCACATTAAAAGTTTCCAGAGAACTAGGAAGAGAAGAAAATTCCCTAATATGAAAAAGTGTGTGTGTATGTGTGCACGTGTATACAGTAAGCATTATTATAAACAGGAAATGTTAGAATAAGGAGATGAAACACCCACCTTCATCAATTTAACTCCTTGACCTTGTATTAGGGATCTTAGATTGTGCATTTGAAGAAAAAAGCTTGAAGTTTTGGAAGTAAAAATAAAAATCTTATTATTGTAAATGATATGAGACTTTATATAAAAGAATTTAAAGAAACTATGAATCAATTTTAGAATCACAGCAGAGTTGAACAAGAAGACTGGGTAATAAGGTAACAAAACAAGAGTCAATTACATTTACATACACCAGAAAATACAACTGAAAAGAAGACAATATCATAAAATAATATCAAGTAGGAATAAATCTAACAAAAGATAAGCAAAACCTGTACCAAGAAAACTATAATATTTTATCTGTTTGGAGTCATTAAATAATGAAAAGATACTGTGTTCAAAAAAGGATGAATATTGTAAAGTTGTGAATTATTTCTTTGAATGTTTGATAAACATTCAAAAATATTTATGAAACATATATATGGGGGAAAAGGAGGTAGAAATAGTCAAGAGTCTTAAGAAGAGAAGTGAGGAGAGGAGACTAGTCCTACCCAAATCAATTCTTATTGCAAACCAAAGAAATTAAATCCATAAGCTTCTGGCATAAGCAGAGACAAACTAGCAAAAGGAATAAAACAGCCCCCAAATAAACTCATTTTATATAGGACAAAGGTTGGCCTGGCATACCAGTAGACATACATGGCGTTACTTATTAAATGGCATTTTTAAAAAGTGACTATATTGGGATAAAATGCTCTTGGATTTCCCAACTTACTCCATATACAATAAATCAACTCCAGATGCATCTGCATTTGTGTGGGTGTGTGTGTATTTAAAAATGCATTCCAAAATAACATGTGTGAAAGAGAAATTTTCTGAAATGGAAATTATAAAATATTTAGAACTGAATGATAATGAAGATATGCTGTAACCAAATTTGGGGATGACAACTAACATAGGACTCATGGTATGTTTAGCATTTGAGGTGATAATTTAGGAAAAGAAAAAGAATAGCAAGAAAATAAAAGGAGCAAATTAAAGAAAATAACAGAAAAAATAATGAAATTGAAAAGCAATTTGTAGCCAAATATCAAGCAGGACATGAGAAAAACGAAAGAAGAATGTAAAAAAGAGAGAGGAGAAAGAGAGAAAAGGAATATGTTTATAACATTGGGATTAAAAGTGGGAAAAAAGTGGACATAAAGATTTTAAAAATCAATAGAGTAATATGAAAAAATTATATTAATACATAATTAAGATAAAAATAATTTTTAAAAAATATCTAAACAAAAACTCAATAACCATTTAAAAATGTAAATTCACATTTAAAGCAATCTCTGTCAGAATACCAACAGCATTTTTCACATAAATAGAGCAAATGATCCTAAAATTTGTATGGAACCACAAAAGACTCCAAATAGCCAAACCAGTTTTCACAGAGAAAAGCAAAGCTGGAGGCATCATAATTCTGGACTTCAAGTTATATTATAAAGCTGTAATAATCAAAATAGTATGGTACTGGCACAAAAAACAGACACATAGATCAATGGAACAGAATAGAAAATCCCGCAGTTATATGGTGAATTAATCTTAGACAAAGGAGGAACGAATATACAATGGGAAAAAAACCTCTTTAACAAATGGTGTCAGGAAAATGGGACAGCAACATGCAGAGGAATGAAACTGGACCACTTTCTTTCACCATACACAAAAATAAGTTCAAAATGAATTGAAAACCTCAATGTGAAACCTGAAATCATAAAAATACTAGAATAAAACACAGGCAGTAAATTCTTTGACATCAGATAAAGCAACATTTTTCCAGATATGTCTCTTGAGACAAGGGAAACAAAAGCAAAAATAAACTATTGGGACTACATCAAAATAAAAAGTTTCTGCACAGTGAAGGAAAGAATCAACAAACCTAAAAGGAAACCTACAAAATGGGAGAAGATATTTGCAAGTGACATATCCAATAAAGAGTTAGTATCTACATCAAAATAAGTATCTTTTGTACTGTAAAGGATACAATCAACAAAACTAAAAGGCAACCTACAGAATGGGAGAAGATAATGACAAATTCAATAAAGGGTTAGTATCCAAAATACATAAAACACTTATAAAACTCAACACCCAAATAATAAATAATCCAATTAAAAATGGGCAGAGGACAAGAACAGACATTTTTCCAAGACATACAGATGGACAACAGACACATGAAAAGATGCTCATCATCCCTTATCATCAGGGAAATGCAAATCAAAACTGTAATGGGATATCAACTCACATATATCAGAATGGCTAAAATAAAAAACACAAGAAACAAGTTTTAGTGAGGATGTAAAGAAAAGGTACACTCATGCACTGCTGATGGGAATGCAAACTGGTTCAGCCAGTGTGGAAAACAGCATGGAGGTTCCTCAAAAAGTTAAAAATTTAACTACCTTATGATCCAGCAATTGCATTACTGGATATATACCCAAGGAATACAAAAATACTAATTGAAAGGGATATATGCACCCCTATGTTTATAGCAGCATTATTTATAATAGCCAAGATATGGAAGTGGCCCAAGTGTCCATAGATTGATGAACAAATAAAGAAGATGTGGTATATATACACAATGAAATATTATTCAGACATAAGAATGAAATCTTGTTATTTGCAATGAATGGATGGAGTTAGAGAGTATTATGCTAAGTGAAATAAGTCAATCAGAGAAAGACAAATACCATTTGATTTCACTCATGTGGAATTTAAGAAACAAAACAAACAAATAAGGAAAGGGAATAAAATAAGAAAGAGAGAGAGAGAGATAACAAGAAACAGATCTTGATTACAGAGAACAAATAGATGGTTACCAGAGGGAAGAGGGGTGGAGGGTTGGGTTAAATAGGTGATGAGGATTAAAAAAAGAAAGAAAAAGAAAGAAAAATTTAACTTCCAATAAAACTCTGATAAAAAGAAACAAGTTCCAAATAAATACATAGCCAAATTTTGCCAAATTCCTCATAAAAAAAAATCTGATCTTCAGAATTTCTCCAAGACTAAAATATGTGACTAAGTTTAAGTGTGACTAAGTCATTTTTCAAGACTAATTTAATCTTAATACTAAAACCAGAGTGGTGAATATAAGAAAAGATAAGTATAGACCAACTATATTGATGAATATATTGGCAAATTCCTAAATAGAGTGTTAGCAAACCAATTTCAGTATCATCTGCATGTATTGGTTTTTATGGACTCTAGAGCAAAGAAATATTAGTTTAATGAAAAAAGTATAGTAGATGAAGGCCATACTTCTATTATTTTGAAAAAAATACAAAATACATATTTTTGTTTATTTAGAACAAAAAATCTGAAAAGCTAAACTGTCAACTTTGGCACCAAAGTAATTTCCCCCTATATGCAACATTATGTTCAACAAATTACTATTCATGTAGACTGCATCCAGGGTATACATCATGATGATATTGTAGTTATATAGCTCACTTAAAAAGTTTTAAAAATGATGTACATAGAGTTTGTCTTCCTGGAGCCCCAGGCAGATTTTTCCACAAGGTAAAGGAGTTGTTACAGGTAAGGAGCACTTTCTTATGATGATAAGTCCAATGAAAACATGGTGTGTAAGGTACAGAAGCAACAAGAAAAATAGTAGTCTAGGTACAGAATCAAAGGCATCACTTAGATCTAGATGCCCAGTACTCCTAGGCAACATCTCAGGAAATGGTGCATGTGGAGTTATGACTTTGTGAACTGCCTTAGTTTGAAACATTCCAAGGAGACCAACTGATTATAGAAACTCCCTAATCTGCAATCTAATTGAGAAGGTTTTGGTCCAAAAACATAAGAGATAAGGGCATAGAAAGGCAGCATTTAAAAGATTTTCAAATTATTCTATGCAGATTTTTCTTCCTCAAGGTCAGAATCTACTTTTTTATTTTCTATACACTTTACTGCTCCTTGTTTTTTTTTATCAAATTAAATATTTATATTTAATATGAGTAGTTAAGACTATTTTATCCTTTCATAGGGTGGAAATGGGAAAATCTGTATTTGCCAAAGGAGACTAGAACAAAACATTCACAATTCTTGGTATTTGAACTCACTCCCTGGAATGGACCATAGGTTATAACAACCTCTAGCCCTAGAATTACCAACAAGTGTATGCATGTTAACTAACTAGAATTTAAATAAAAACTTGGAAAGAAAAAAAAAAAGAATTACCATCAAATACATTCTTAACAACCAAACTTATTTTTCTTCATGAGTATTAGCTTAATAAGAAAACAGAAATTACAAACAGGTTTAATAAGTGTCTCTACAGTGACCTAAAATTGAGAATGTAGAAAACTAATCCAAAGGCTTAAAATTAAAACTTTCTTTTCTTTTTTTATTTATTTAAATTTTAGTTAGTTAAAATACAATGCAGCATTGGTTTCAGGAGTAGAATTCAGTGATTCACCACTTACATAAAAAAACCCAGTGCTCGTTACAAGTGCCCTCCTTAGTACCCATCACCCATTTAGTCCATCTCCCAGCCACCTCCCCAATAAACCCATAGTTTGTTTTCTATCATTAAGTCTTTTGTGGTTTGCTTCCCTCTCTTCTCTTTTTCTCCCCCTTCCTATATATTCATCTATTTTGTTTCTTACATTCCACATGAGTGAAATCATACGGTGTTTGTCTTTCACTGGTTATTTCACTTAGCATAATACATTCTAGCTCTATCCCATCATTGCAAATAGTAAGATTTCATTCTTTTTTGATGGCTGGTAATATTCCATCACACACACACACACACACACACACACACACCCCACATCTTTATCCATTCATTAGCTGATGAACATTTGGGCTCTCTCCATGGTTTAGCTATTGTTGATAACGCTGCTATAAACATTGGGTTCCAGGGGTGCCTGGGTGGCGTAGTCGGTTGAGCGTCCGACTTCAGCCAGGTCACGATCTCGCGGTCCGTGAGTTCGAGCCCCGCGTCAGGCTCTGGGCTGATGGCTCGGAGCCTGGAGCCTGTTTCCGATTCTATGTCTCCCTCTCTCTCTGCCCCTCCCCCGTTCATGCTCTGTCTCTCTCTGTCCCAAAAATAAATAAAAACGTTGAAAAAAACATTGGGTTCCATGTACCCCTCTGAATCTGTTTTTTTTTTTTGTATCCTTTAGTTAAATACCTAATAGTGTAATTGCTGGATCATAGGGTAGATCTATTTTTAATTTCTTAAGGAATCTCCGTACTGTTCTCCAGAGTGGCTGCACCAGTTTGCATTCCCACCAACAAGTGCATTGTTCTCCAGATTTTCACCAATACCTGTTGTTTCTTGTGTTGTTAATTTTAGCCATTCTGACAAGTGCAAGGTAGTATCTCAGTGGTTTTGATTTGTATTTCCCTGATGATGAGTGATGTTGGGCATCCTTTCATGTATCTGTTAGCCATCTAGATGTCTTCTTTGGAAAAGTGTCTATTCATGTCTTCTGCCCATTTTTTAACTGGGTTATTTGCTTTTTGGGTGTTGAGCTTGATAGGTTCTTTATAGATTTTAGACACTAGCCCTTTGTCAGATATGTCATTTGCAAATATCTTCTCGCTTTCTGTAGGCTTCTAGTTTTGTTGACAGATTTATTTTTTTAACTGAAGTATAATTAACATACAGTGTTATATGAATTTCAGGTGTACAGCATAATGATTCAACAATTCTATACATTACTCAGTGCTTATCAAGATATGTAGACACCATTTAAATTGAAACATTTATTAAAGTAATCCTAAAGTAATCCAGCATATTAACACTTAAAAGAGGAAATGAAAAATAAGATATTTTCATCATACTTATTTTTCAGTATAGCCAGAACAACAGTTGGCTAAATTTTAGATTCATTCATGATAAAACTTTTAGCCAAAAAAATAGCAGGAACTTTCCTCAAGTTCATAAAAAGTAGCATATTAGGGGTGCCTGGCTCAGTTGGTTAAGTGTCTAACTCTTGATCTCAGCCCAGGTCATGATCTCACAGTTTGTGGGTTCAAGTCCCAAGTCAGGCACTGTGCTGACAGCACTGAGCCTGCTTGGGATTCTCTTTCTCCCTCTCCCTTTCTGCCTCCCTCTCTCTCTCAAAATAAATAAATAAGCTTTTTAAAAAAAATTAAAAAAAAATAAGAGTACTATATTGGTTTTCTAGTGCTGCTGTAACAAATTTTGACAAATTTAATGGCTTTAAACCATACATCTTTATTATCTTATAGTTTAGTAGGTTAGAAACTTGACACAGGTCTTACTGGGTTAAAATCAAGATGTCAGCAGGACTGCATTCCTTCTGGAGGTTCTGGGAGAGGAACTACTTCCCTACCTTTTCCAAGTTCTAGAAGCTGCCCACATTCCTTGGTTTATGGCCAATTAGTGACTTTAAAAACTAGCAATGGCTGGAGTCCTTCTCACATCTCACATTCCATCACTTTGACTTTCTCTCTTCTATCTTCCTCTTCAACTTTTAAGGATCCTCATAGTTACATTAGGCTCATGTGATTAATCTAGATTATCTGACTCTTTTAAAATCAGTTTAAAGTTAGTAATACTAATTCCATTTGCAATTTAATTTCCCCATGCCATGTGTGTAACATATTCACAGACTATGGGGATTAGTATGTGGACATCTTTGGGATGCTATTACTCTGTCTACCACAAGTACATATAAATTAGGTTTGTTTTTAGCTGAGATTAACCAAAATTCTATCAGAAATGGTTTAAATAAACTTTTCATTTGTTGCAACTAAAAGAAGTCTGAGAAGTAGCAGTATAGGAAGGACAGTATGGTAATATAAGAATGACATCAGGGTCTCCAGATCTTTCTAGATTTCTGCCACATATTCTTTGATGGCAAAAAGGCTGTAAGTCTTATGGGCATCAGATCTGCATTCTTAGCAGGAAGAAGGAAGTAAAAGGGGGAGGGGACAGTGCCTATGCCAAGACTGCTAAAACTTTTCCTGGAAACACTCAATTTACATGTCATTATTCAGAACTGTATTTTTAACTGCAATAAAGTTAGAAAATCAAGAAAAATTGTTTTTGTTCTAGACATATTGCTGCTCTTTTTAAAAGAGATTACCTATTAGTAAGATGGTAATCTTACTAATTCATGAATATTGCATAAGGAACTAGTAGCATCAGCTATGGATTACTATCATCATATTTAATGGTGGTATTTTAGGAGCATTCCAATTAAAGTCAGGGATAGGTTAGGAATGTCCATTACCACTGCTTCTACTCATTTTATTGGAGTTTCCAGTCAATGCAGTAACAAAAATAGTCTGTACAGGAAAATAAAATCACAGAAGATGAGCATATTAGCAATAGGACATCATAGATTCAATTTTACACAAGATGGTGAGGCATCTATGAAATATACTTTTGGAAATGTCACTTAGTCAGTTGAACATATGGGTAAAGTACAGAGAAAAAACCTAGGGTAGGGATACAAATTTCAGTCATGCATGAACATATGAAAAGGCTCTACAATTAAATCTAATTGCCTGGGGAAAGAGTAGATCATAAGGTTAATAAAAGGGAGAGTACTTAAGACCAAACACTAAAGAATGACAATACTTAAGGCAAAACTCAGAAGGAATTTTCCAGAGAAGTGAGAGTACACAGTAAAAAGTATGGTGTTGATGTCACTAAAGGATAATTTCTAGGGTAGGAAGTAAGAAATGTTTGATTTTACTGAGAAGTTGAGAAAGAAAAAAGGAAACAAAGAATGTTAAATTTATTTGGGGACATGGTGGACTTTGGTGACCAGGACATTTAGTGAAGTAGTAGAGATTTTGATGCAAGCTTGATCAAAATGAGCTCTTCAAGAATCCATGGAAAATACAGATATCAAACATTAAAATCCCTTTAACATTTCAGTTTAAGGTAAGAACAGAAATAGTTTTAAGGCAAGGTATAGGGTAATTAGTAGTGGAGGCTGAAACTAAAGCCAAAAGTAAATTTTTACTTATGAGAGACCAAACCTTAACAGCTAATTGGAATGATCCTATAAAAGGAACTGGTAGAGGTTTCAACAGAGGGAATGTATGGCCAAGAATATAATGTTCCTAAATATGCAGGAAAGAACTGACATATAAGAAGATGGATACTTCCTTTTTTTAACAAGTTATAGAGAGAAAAGAATGAGTATAGATAGATGTGGAGATGAAACGGTAAAGAAGCTCCCATCTTACAGTTTCATTTTTCCTTGTTACATGAGAAATACAATCATCTGCTGAGAATGGGCAGGGGCAGAAGGGGAGACCCAGAAGATTAATGAAAATAAAATAGGTTTGAAATAGACATTGTAAAAGTTGGATAGAAAACTGACCAGATAAACATAATAGAATTTTTGGATAGTAATATTACTGAGATTCAGTTGAGACTGACAATCATTAATTCACAATGGAATTACATTATTCTGTTATGTGATTTTTCCCCAACAAAACATGGTATTTCCTGGAAATAGTTTTATCCAAGAGTTGACGTTGTCCCAGATGAGAGCAATAAAGGACAGAAGAGAAACATAATTTACCATTTGTACAATGTTTAATTGTAATGGCAGGTCAAACAATCAAAGCTGGATAAAAGAAGGATGAAAGCAGGTTAAAAGCTTATGGATAGCAAAATAAATTAAATAGGGGTCAAATAATAGAAGTCTGAACCTTCACATTAGAGCAAGCTGGATAGATAGGAACTTAAGGCTATAGAGCAGTAATTTTTGTTTTTTTTAATGTTTAAACGTTTGTTTTTGAAAGAGAGAGAGAGAGAATGAGAATGGGGGAAAGGCAGAGAGGGAGGGAGATACAGAATCTGAAGCAGGCTCTAGGCTCTGAGCTGCCAGCACAGAGCCCGATGCGGGGCTCAAACTCATGAACCACGAGATCATGACCTGAACCAAAGTTGGATGTCCCACCGACTGAGCCATCCAGGCACCCCTAAAGAGCAGTCATTTTTTTAAATGTTTATTCATTTTTGAAAGAAAGAGAGAGACAGAGCACAAGCAGGGGTGGGGCGGAGAGAGAGGGGGACACAGAATCTGAAGTAGGCTCCAGGCTCTGAGCTGTCAGCACAGAGCCAGACTCGGGGCTCGAACTCACGAACCGCGAGATCATGACCTGAAGTCGGACACTCAACCGACTGAACCACCCAGGCGCCCCAAGAGCAGTCATTTTTAAATAATGATTTCAGAAGTGAAACTATTTTATGATTAAGGTAAGGAGTTGAAAGAATATGAAGTGTACTCATCATAAAACAGACATTCCAAAGAGAAAAAAAATGAGTTTGGATTAGGGTCAACGCAAGGCACTATAGAATATATGGGCAAGATGGTGCAATTTCCAGTGGAGGGCCAGAGCAAGATAGCCTTATCCTGTATCCTACAGGTAGCAGGATTGAGCTTTGAGGGATGCCATGATGAAGGCCCCTGCTGGCTACAGTGTGAACTGGAGCACTGTATGGGGTGCTTTTCTGCATTCACAGAATTTTTCACAAATCACCAAATAATGTTCCCTATGGGATGAATCAGTCCATGTGAATGAAAAGTGATGTCTTCTAGTCATCAATTTCCTGAGGAGCACATGTGCAGAAAACTGAGGAGCACAAACAATGCTAAGTGATAGCATGATGTGTGGCTTCTAAATCTGGCTCCAAGACAGCCTTTGAGACACCAAGGGTTTGAGTGCAGTTGAATTCTCTGACGACCACCCCAATACATACACACACATTTGGCTTGGCTATCCTGTTGCCTCCCAGAGGGCTGAAACACACTCCAGTGCTTTGGGATGTACTCTTTATTGTGTTTAAACACACCAAATGGTGACAGCCTGTTTAGATTCATATTCTCTTTGGTTCCTATTGGTGACGGATAGGCTAATCAGTCCAAACAATTTATGCAGAGGCACAAATGGCTGAAGGTAGCATGGGTCATTGTAATGTCCTTGCAACCAATTGTTAACTCTGGTTATCAGAGCTTTACTCTAAAAGGGCGATTAATGGTGTTTCAAGTACTGTGTGAGAGTTGGGAGAGTCTCTTCCATGAAGGGAAGATTTTTAAATTACCCAAATGCATTATTTTGTTTATGCAGCATCTGAGAGACTGTTGTATCTCAGACATTACTCAAGGTTCTAGACACAGAACCATGCCTCAAACAATGTATAGTCTGGAAAGAAGCCAGCCATGTAAACAAAAAATTTAAGGTAATAGATGCTACGGTACAAATCTACAAGTACATAAGAGACATAAAGGTGAAAGTAGCTGATCCTCATTCTCTGATTTCCTCTGGGAATTGCCCCATTAATGACCCATTCTCTTCTATTTCCATTATGTTTCTTCTCTACTAGCCCCTTCTACTCATCCTATAACTCACATCTTTTTCACTGAAAACAAAAGAAACCACCATCATATTGTTAACTCTAGATATTCTGTTTCTCTATACCTCTTCTAGCTTTCTTATCCAAAATGTTCTCAACATCAGTTGCATATTGAAATCACCTGGGGAGCTTTAAACAATACTGAAGTCTGCTCCCAAAGACTCTGACTTTATTGATCTGGGAAGCAGACATCAGATTTCTTAAGGTCTCCTCAGGTGCTTTCTAAAACACATGCAAGAGTAAGACTCAATGTTCTACAGGATGATGAAGACTGAGCAATCTAACATACGTACAGCACAGTACATATTAATAGGCACTCAATAAATGATAACGATTACCAGCACATTAATCACTAAACATTAGTATGCTTTCTGGACACAGATGTCACAATCTAGTTAACAGAAAACTGGCAGATCGACTGAAGTCGAAATGACTCATGTTTCAAATTTGTCTCATCTTCAAAGTGTTGACAGCTAAAAGGCAAGAAGACACTTGGCACTCAGTTTCTCTATCTATAAAATGGGAAAATCAGTTTTTCTGAAACCACTGGGTTGGTGAAAGGACTAATTAGTTTGCTCATGTAAAATGCTTTGTAGAGAGGAAAAAACATCTATAAGAGCTAAGGATTATGGTCTCCCAGAAGCATCTATAATTTGTAGAGACATTTATAGCCCGTCTGGTCAGCGAAGCCTGCAGTTTGGAGCCTCACCCTTGCTTCTCAGCCTTAGAGCACAGATTGTAGCTAAACTCATCAGCCTCCATTAAGCCCCTGGCAAAATGGCTGTGAACTAGTTGCTGTCGAAAATGTCCGTGACCTTTGCTCTGCATGCTCTGGGGTGGACATTCAATACTACATGCTCCTGAGAGGCCAATGTTTACTGCTCCTCTTGGGAAAATGAGTGGTGGAAGTGCTAAGAAGAAGGGTAAATGGAGTCCCTTCCCCTAAACATACATTAATTGGATGATGTTTCTTGACAACTAAACTGGACCTTTACCTATTTTCCTGGAGGAATTCCTAGTGGCTGTTTTCATATCCCATTCCAGTAATATTTAATGTCTCCTCACCTCCCATTGTGCTCAAAGGTCTTCATAAGGACAGTGAAATAAAAAGGATGGTTCCTGGCATCTGCACAGAGTGATGCAAGAGAAAATTACAAATGGAAAAATAGAGCAGGGGTCTGCTTCCTTTCTTTTGGCAAAAAACCTGCTATAGAAACTAATGTAGATGAGGGGGCACTGAGCCATATATAAGTGAGTAATTATCTACTGTTACAGGCCTTATTATCTCTCCAAATGTTTGCTAAAATTCTGTTGGGCAACCATCTGGACCCAGAGATTTACCCGTGGATAGAGAGTGGATTGTTGTTTTAACTTGAGATGGGAAAATTTCTTTCTCTAATTCTTTTCTGTCATCTTCTGTTAAATAATTTAACTGAATGTCTCTTAGATAGCTTTCTGTGAGTCCTCGGAGTAAGTGGATTCTGTGTGATATACTCATATAAAATATTCTTTGAAAGTTTGTTTTCCCCTTTTCCCCCACCAGAGGATCCAAGGACAGTTTGCCATCTGTTGTAAGAATTTCATTAATGCACCTATTTTCCTCTTCCTTTTTGCAAGAGTGGTCAGTCCAAATAATTTGTAGCCCTCTCCTGTTTCAGGCAGGATTCCTGTTACGGGAGGCCCAGAAGCCTTACCCCATCATAGTTAAGTCCCTGCTCCCTCATTATGGCTTTCTCTCAGGTGGCTTTGTTAGCTCAGAACAACAAAGCCTGTGTCCCAAAGCCTGGCTGGGTATCAATAATTTAATAACATGTCATAGACAACAGTGAACCATGCTGCTAGGGTTGAAATATTCCTAGGGCTCACCATCTATTATGCTCTGCTTTCTCAGTATGCTATGAATGGAGTACAGGTGGGCCCAGCATTTTCCCAACTCAGAAACTTACAAGATAATATAATAGCACAGGGGAGGGGTTATTTGCATTACAAAAGGATTCCATGCTTTACCAGAGGGTTCACTTTAGATTTTCTTTAAATTAAGAGCTCCTCTTCAGCACTTAAAAATTTACAAACTTAATTAGTTTGGGGCTTTCTAGAAGACATCCCCACAGAAGAAAGACCTTATTCAGATGTTATGGTTCTCCTTCAGACTTGATTGGTCAAAAGTCTGAGAACAAAAGATCCCCAAACCATCATTTTTTGCTTCCAATTTTCTTCTCGTTCAGATTTCATCTCAGTCTGGTAGCTTCAAGCCTGTCACCTGATCTGAACAGACTCACCCTATGTGCTCACCATCCTAACTTAGCCACAAGACCCAGCTCCTCCCCCCAGTGTCCAGAAAAATTGTCCAGGCTCTGAAAACATTAGACAGCAATGCAGAATGTTTTATGTTCTAGTGATTATCTTTGGGAGATGGAGAAAGGGTTTACAGTGCACACCTCATAGCACATAACCACACAGACACCCAGAACATACATAGATTTATATTCTCTAAAGTCCCTCTCCAGGTCTTCTTCTGTCTGTCCTTCCCAACAGAGTGCCGAGGCTCTGGCCTCTGGTCTCCATCCTACTGGAGTCAGTCCTCATTGCCTTCACCTAAATTGTGCAGAGAATTCAGCTCTGTCCAGTCCATATTTACTTCCCTACTATCATTCAACACTGTTCTCAGCTAAGAAAGAGCTCTCAGGCCACCAGAATCCCTCATCCTTCTACCTTTGTTCTTTTATATAATAAGTGGATTTTTTTAGACTCAATTAAACTGCCCCACATCCACTAGAGAAGTCTACTCTGACAGTGGCATGGTCTGAAATATCAAATAGGACAAACCCAAGTTGGGAATACAACACTAGGTCATTCAGTGTAACTGTTCAGAGCAGTTTAGACAGGAGACAATTACCATATATCCATGAAAGCTGGTGAATCAATGCAGAAGAGTTACTTCTTATGTAGTTCTGAGTTGTTTAGGCCACTTGCCTTGACTGGAAGCTACGACCCCTCCTTATCAGGATTGACTAGAGTTGCCTCCCTGATCATAAGGTTTCCTTCAAAAAATTGTAATCATATGCTGGAGTTTTCCAGGGAAGGGTTTGTGAGCTAGGTGACAAATGTGAGGGGTCAGGGATCAGACATCAGGGGTCAGAAGTCAGTTTAAAAAGGAAGAAGTGTCCTTTTCCTCCTGGGCCCTGCTTTTGCTCCTAGGACATATCTTGAACCCTCCTGTCACTATCCTTGTTATCTGAGTCTAGGGTGCTACCACTAATAGCACTTATCTTGCTTTTTTTGCCTGCCTTGCACCCTTTCCAAGCCTCTTGGATGCCATGACCACAGAAATCTTCCTAAAACACTGCTTCCATCCCCTCATTCCCTCTGTTCAAAGAGCTACACTGCTTTTTATTGCCGTGCACTGGTTACAGGAGATATGACTGTATAATTTATTGGCCAGACCAGGACATATCTGAGAGTGGAAAAAAGCACTTTTGATATTTATGTCAGGACCACAGGTGTAAATGGAGATGACCTCAGGTAAATAGGGGTATATGGCACCTTAGATATAAGTTTTCGACCTTGTTTTTGAGATTGTATCCATGTAACCATATCCCATGCCACTTAAAATCAATCTAATCTTACTGTAAATTTTAGCTACTACTAAAAATTATAACAGCAATGGCAATCATAATACTAGTAACCACTCATGGATTCCCTTCATAGCAAGCACTATTCCTCACATTCATTTTTCACTCTCCACAAAATCCCTATGAGAACGGCACATTACTATTGCCATTCTAGAAATAAGTAAACTGATACAGATACAGAGATATTTAAATACTTTGGCCAAGATAACTCAGCTAGTAAGTGGAAGAGCTGAAACATAAGCCCAGGATTATTGGACTCCAGTCTTACCACTGTTTTGGACACCATCTCCTTGTTATTTTTTTTAAGTATCTTATAAAGTACACAGGGAACATTTAGAACTATGATCAACGGAGTATTCTGGTCTCAGTGTTGTCTCAGCCATATTGCTTAATGGCAGTGTGAATGTCATTATTAACATTACCATGCTCCTTCCCAACCCTGCATCTCTGCTTATACTGTTACCTCTAAATTTATAGTCCTCTTATGTTCTCCACGTCAATCTATACTAGCTCCATCTGGCAAAGCCCACTTTAATTTCACACCCTCTGTGAAACCATAGCTGGTTACTCAATTGACATTAATCCCTCCCACCTGTATTCTCCCACCCTAATTATCCTCAGTATGACACAAATTGGCACTAAATTATAATTTTCCTCTTCGGTTTTCTAATTGTTTTGTTTGTTATTGTTTTCTCCCCAACCTGTATGCAAAACCATTAAAGGCAAGGAACTTCCTAGAACCTTACTTAACTTGAAATTTGCCCAGGTTAACATGGCCTGAGCATTATTATTATTTTTTAAGGTGAACAAACTCACAAGAAATTAAATAACTTACCCATATACAAAATTATGACCCTAAAAAGACTGTTAAAAATTTAATACTGTCTTCTGCTCAAAAAATGATATATTCTTAGCAGCATTATTAAGAGAACTTGAAATAAGATTTTTATTTTAAATGAATGGAAAAATACTGAAATAATGAACTTAAAATGATATACACTATTAGCTTATTAATAAATATTTCAAATTGGTTTGAGATGTCTCATCCCATGGAGGGAAAAAATAACCTCCAACATTTTCTACACACTTGCAATGGGAGGTAAACATTATCCTACTATCTGAACGAGAGCAACCAGGGTGAACAACAGGGATCTTTTATTGTCTCAAGTTCATTAGAAACTTATCTGTGGACACCAAGGAGGGAGATGACCTCAAATAGCTGCTTTGGCCACGCTGTCCCAACCACAATACACTGAAATTTTCTATGAAGCTAAATAATGCCATATCATCAGCTTTGCTCTTGCTTTATTCCTTTTGCTAACAAATTGATGTGACTTCTCCTGGAAGAGCTGGGGTCATCTCCTAGCCCAGGACTGATAATTCTATATGAAGAAATAACTCAACAAGTACCACTCAGATGGTCAGCAACCTGCTTCTATTCTCTAGTCAATTTTTGTCTTATTTGCTATCAAAACTGTAAGTTCTGCAGTGAATGGAGAAGCAGATTAGAACCATTATTTCTATTTATTTCCTGGGCAAATTAAATATGAAGAGATTCTTAAATGAGATAATGTACGAAAACTACCAATGAGTGGCTGGTACATTGAATGTGTTTAAAAAAATTACCTCTCCCTCCCATTTTCTTAAGCACTTCTGAGTAAACAAACAAAAAGCTAGCTTTTTGATAGATAAGTTGAAGTGTATATGTTCAGTGCAATTAAAAATTGACTTAAAATTCTGTTTATAACCAGGAACTGAACAGATGGCTAAGGATCTGGTTTCAGGAACATCTCCATTCCTTGAAATAAGATGCCCTTTCTATTAAGAAGAGAAGCTCCTGCGGGGTCTAATTTCATGAGTACGCTAGTCTAATTGTGCAAACTCAAGAAGTTTTCAGAATGTAGACCAAGATAATCAACTATCATCACTTGGGCCTCCATCACCTTTGAGATCAGTGGAGCCTGTCTCAATGCAATTTACTAGAGTAAGACTGCTCAGAAGGCACCTGGCAGGACAGCCTAATTAAATATTTACCCCGGCGGCCAAACTAGCTCTTTCAGGCTCATTATGGTTTCCCAAACAACTAAAATTAATTTAAGTAAGTAGAAAAATTATATATAAAAATACCTTATTGGAGTAGTTTGATTTATTAATTGAATCAGCTAATTTTTTTAACTTAATGAATATTGTTTTATCTCAAGCATATGTTATTTGTATGGCAAGGTACTCATGACTGGTCTGAGGTAAAAAGTCATCAGGAGCCTCTGGCAAATAGACATTCCAGATCTGGTTGACTTTACTTGTCCTCAGCTTATACTTCATGAGCACAAGTTTGACACTCTAGAGTTCTTCCACTGCCACACCAGCAAGTAAAAGAGAGAAAAGTGTATGATTGGGGTCTTATGGCATAAAGACAAGGTTTTAAAATGGGAATATATAAAAGAAAGAAAAATATCTGGTTTTGTATGAAATACTTTCTTAAGTAAGAACTGTCCAATAATATACTAAATCTCAACACTTAAAATATATTTTAAGGAAATACTTAGGTATACAATGTGACATCTTTCTTGCCAATTCCTAAAGCATTTTATTTTTTTATTTTTTTTATTTATATATGAAATTTATTGTCAAATTTGTTTCCATACAACACCCAGTGCTCATCCCAAAAGGTGCCCTCCTCAATACCCATCACCCACCCTCTCCTCCCTCCCACCCCCCATCAACCCT
>NW_024412397.1:32583859-32613686 GCF_014898765.1 Herpailurus yagouaroundi | reverse complement strand
ATTATTTCTTTTTAGTGTATCACTTAGTTCTCTAATTTTCCCCTCATACTCCTGGATTTTTTTATCTCTCTTTTTCTCAGCTTCCTCTTTTTCCATAACTTTATCTTCTAGTTCACCTATTCTCTCCTCTGCCTCTTCAATCCGAGCCGTGGTGGTTTCCATTTTGTTATGCATTTCGTTTAAAGCGTTTTTCAGCTCCTCGTGACTGTTCCTTAGTCCCTTGATCTCTGTAGCAAGAGATTCTCTGCTGTCAGCTATACTGTTTTCAAGCCCAGCGATTAATTTTATGACTATTATTCTAAATTCACTTTCTGTTATATTATTTAAATCCTTTTTGATCAGCTCATTAGCTGTTGTTATTTCCTGGAGATTCTTCTGAGGGGAATTCTTCCGCTTGGTCATTTTGGATAGCCCCTGTCATGGTGAGGACCTGCAGGGCACTTCCCCTGTGCTGTGGTGTATAACTCGAGTTGGTGGGCAGAGCCGAAGTCAGACCTGATGTCTGCCCCCAGCCCACCGCTGGGGCCACAGTCAGACTGGTTCGTGCCTTCTCTTCCCCTCTCCTAGGGGCAGGATTCACTGTGGGGTGGGGTGGCCTGTCTGGGCTACTTGCACACTGCCAGGCTTGTGATGCTGGGGATCTGGCGTCTTAGCTGGGGTGGGTAGGCAAGGTGCACAGAGGCAGGAGGGGCAGGCTTAGCTTGCTTCTCCTTAGGTGATCCACTTCAGGAGGGGCCCTGTGCCGCAGGAGGGAGTCAGATCCGCTGCCGGAGGTTTGGCTCCGCAGAAGCGCAGAGTTGGGTGTTTGCGCGGAGCGAGCAAGTTCCCTGGCAGGAACTGGTTCTCTTTGGGATTTTGGCTGGGGGATGGGCGGGGGAGATGGCGCTGGCTAGCGCCTTTGTTCCCCACCAAACTGAGCTCTGTCGTCCGGGGTCTCAGCAGCTCTCATTCCCTTTGTCCTCCAGCCTTCCCGCTTTCTGAGCAGAGCTGTTAACTTATGACCTCCCAGCCGCTAAGTCGCGCTTGCTGTCGGAACACAGTCCGTCAGGCCCCTCCGCTTTTTGCAAGCCAGACTCGGGGGCTCTGCTTGGCCGGCGAGCCGCCCCTCCGCCCCGGCTCCCTCCCGCCAGTCCGTGGAGCGCGCACCGCCTCGCCGCCCTTCCTACCCTCTTCCGTGGGCCTCTCGTCTGCGCTTGGCTCCGGCGACTCCGTTCTGCTAATCCTCTGGTGGTTTTCTGGGTTATTTAGGCAGGTGTAGGTGGAATCTAAGTGATCAGCAGGACGTGCGGTGAGCCCAGCATCCTCCTACGCCGCCATCTTCCCTCCTCCCCACTAAAGCATTTTAAATCACTGCTGATTTGTACATATTTTTCTTTTAAATTCAGGAAGTGCTTACCTGCATCTTTCTAAATGCCACATAATTATTTTTATTTATGATTTTGCAGTGGTCATATGACTTCAAAAATAAGACCACATCACTAGAAACCAACATGGATTTACTTACAATAACATATAGCAAACGAGATGCTTTCTGTGTTTTACAAATTATATTAGACTGGGAAATCACAGGAGAAAACAGAGCAATTCTTTAGAATATATTTCAAGGAACTTGTATTTCTTTCTGATGTCAGATGTTTTTATGTTTTAATAAGAGATTGGGAACTGAATGATGATTTTTATACCAGTGTTACTACTCAGGTATCAAGGTCACATTTAATTGCCTCCATTCTTAATTCCCCTTCAAATGAATACTTTGGCTTAATCAGTTTGTTCACATGTTTATTCACATCTGCCTTTCCAAATAATACCCATTATACGATTATACCCAATAATATGATTATACTGACCATATGAATTTCTCAATTCAGTGAAGCCTCCTGCTCTTTTATCTCACCCTAGAATCTGCCCTATCAGTCACTTCATCTCCTCCAACATTTCAACTATATGCTTACTTCATGAATCCCCAATACTTTTATGCCACTCCCTCCAAGCTAACAATTCATCAACACTATTTTCCAATGTGTAGCCTGTCACTTTTTCATTTTCCAAGACCCATCTTGTGTCTTCTCTTCCTTCTTTCCCCAGCTTAGATGCCAGGGTCAATCACTTATTCCCTTACATACACCTTCATCTTTTCTGCCTTCTCTCTTCTTGGTGAAACTTAATTTCTTCACCTATCCCACTTGTGCACTGAAACTATGGAATGTAGGCTGGGGAAACAGCACAACAAAACATGGCAATTCTGATTAGTTTCACTTTAAGTTGCTAACCATCCATGTCCTGAAAGTTGTCAGAATGTCACTGTAGTCTTTCTATATTTCCCTAGTTCCTACACTCTATAGATTTCTTCTAGAACACGTTCACCATTTTTCCTTTCTTCTTAAACTTTTAACACTCATGTTCCTCACCATGTTGATGGCTTCATCTTTCATTTTAGTTAAAAAGAAAAAAAGAAATAAGAGAACAATATCCATATCTCCCATCACTAAAGTCAACCAGCATACATGTACTCTCATTTTACAATGCTTTTCCTCTGCTTCTGAATGAAATTTTCTTTGCCTACCTTGAAGGCCAAATATTCCCCTTGTGTGCTGGATCCTATTTTCTCCAAAATATTCAAAGGGATTTTCTCCTGCAATTTTACTTCTCCCTCTTTACTGAACCAACATCTCTACTATAATTTTCTTATCTCTATATACTGGTTGTTATATCTCTTGTTTTTTCAACTTCCTTGGCCCTACATTCACATGTCTCTCTTCCCCTTTGCAGTAAAACTCATGTATAAAGTTCTTTATATTCATTCTTTCCATTTCCTTAAATATAATTCAATCTTGAAGCCATTCCAACCAAACTTTCATCCAGTCACTCAATGACACTCTTCATGTCAAGTCATCAAAAACTTCCATGTTAGTGAATCATTAGTCATCTCTCAATTCTAATCTTCTTCTACTCTGGAGCAGATTTGACACAGTTAATCACTCTCTCATCCTTAAAACACTTTATTCACTTCAGGAACACATCGCCTTCCTGATTTTCCACTTACCTCACTGGTTGCTTTCTCAGTCATCTTGGTTGTTTTGTCCTCATCTTCTAAACCTGGGATTAGACGTCTCTCTCTTTTCTTCTCAACAATCACTCTCTCCTTTAGAACATCCATCTGTCTATGGCTTTGAGAATCATCTGTCCACTAACACATTTATATCTCCAGCCCAGGATTTTCCTTTCAGGCCTAGAATTGATTGATTAATAAGCATCAAACTCAATATCAAGTGATCTTTCTGAAATGAGACTGATCTGGCTAACCTCTGCTGAATTCAGAACTCTTGAGGCCTCTTTTCATGACCTCATACTCTTTAAATTTGGTTATACCTCATCTTCATAAATGATCTCATAATTCAGTTAATTCCAAACCTAAGTATCATTCTTGATTTGCTTCTTTCCCCCAAAATATTACATACTTATTTGTTCAATGTATTCCATCTAGTCTATAAACACCATTAGGTCAGGGGCTTAAAAGCCCTTAAAAGCCCTACTTTATTCACTACTTTATCCCAGTGCATAAAACAGTATCTGTCACCTGGTAGCAAATTTTTTTTCACAATGAATGAATGAATGAATGTTTCATCTCTGAACAGTTTTGTTTTGCAAGTTTTAGTGTAACATTTCTGTGTTATATAATTTTTTGAAATTTATTTTTACTCTATATAATTTTACTTAGCATATATCCACATAATCTGGCAGCTTATCAGACATTGTATATTGTGACATAGGTGCTTCACAAATACATGGATCTTTCATCCCATTTAAATGGTAAAGACTCTTGAGGGCAGAAACCACATATACTTTCCTATCTCAGTTCTTCACATTATGTTCAGAACTTTAAAGGAGGACAGTGCTTCTAAAAGCATTAAGGGCTTCTTTCGATTACTTCTGATCCCAGAGTTAGAAACACTCTAATATTATCTGAAATAGCATTCCATTTACTTGGTTCTGGGGCAAAGCTTATGCACCTGGAGACCATAAAAGGCATCAGCCACTAAAGATGGCAATGCTACAAAAATTATTTTGATAAGGAGAGAAGATTAAGTGAAGTGCAACATTAAATAACAGTATTTGCATATCTCATTAGTACTTCCAGGATGTTGAATTCTGATATTTAAAAAAAAGTCATGAGTTTAACATTGAAGATTATAGAAAATAACAACCAGAAGTTGTTCTGAGGGTGAAAAGAAGAGTGCTCTGGATAGCTAATATTTCAGAGTCTTCTTGGTATACTAAGTGCATCTTTCAATCAATTTCCAGACAGTGCAGCAGAGAGGAGGGGAGGGCCAATCATCCAGGGTGAAGGATCAAGGAAGGGAGAAGCAAGGTGGGGGAAGGGAGATCAACTCATGCGGGGAGAGGGATCTCAACTATGGATGTAAATGTATTTGTGTCAAGCAGCACACTCTGGATATTATCAACAAGACATAACTGAGTCAAAAAAAAATTAACCAGACACCAGTATAGATTTAACTACATTAGAAGAAGAAAGCAAATCATGTGCAAACTCTATTTTCTCTAACACAGAAATATTTGGATCTGTGGTTACCATATATTGCCTGAAAACATTCATAAAACTCTTATCTCCACACCCCTTTTATAACTTACTAGTATTTGTCTGATTGCATTTCACACAGAGGTCATCTATGAAGCTACGAAGAATGCCAAAGCTTCACCTTTAGCACTAGAAGCATCCATCATAGAAGTATGTCTATCTCTCTTGTGTTGTTGGTAATTCTTGGGAGGTAAAGCACTGAATTGCAATGTCAATGGCTTCTACTAGCTAGATCCAGTCCTCAAAACTTATGTTTTTGCTTTGGCAAAGAGTGTATTTGGTGTGTCTCCTCATAACTTTACCAATTTCATACAGCTCTCTCTTATACCTTTTAAATGCTTTTGGAATCTGTCTTTCCTTATCTGTACTTATTTTGTTAAGGAAATATCTTGTACTAATTTAACTGATTACTAATCAGGTTTTATTCTACTTTGAACATGGTCACAAGAATGATCTTTCTGAAATGAGACTGATCTAGCTAACCTTTGCTTAAAGGCTTGTGTGAATCCCCATCACCCACAGAGGAAAACTCCCAGCTTCTCACATGGCCCTCTAGGTCACACCACTTGGCTCCAGTCTATCTGCTCAGCTAGACCTCCTACCACTCTTCCATGAACACCTTATGTTCTAGTTCATTAACCCACCTATCGTTTCTTGGCCTCAGCATTCCTCCCCTGCCCCTCTCTCTCTCAGATTCCCTTGCTTCTGCAACACCTCTTCTATGAAGGCTTCTTTGGAAGCTCCGGAAAGAGCTCAACTTTCATACAGGATCCTGTACATAGCACACAGCACATTGGTGAGCGGTTTTGCTCTTATATTATGTTGTTCCCCCACAAAACCGCCAGCTCTTGAGAGCAATGAAATATCTGGGTCATCTTCTCTTCCACAACACTTAGAATAGAGATGGGGAAGAGCTGAGTGAGGAAAGGAGATAAAAAGGAATCATTTTCTGTGTATGCTGCAGTTGATTCTTTATATATTATTTAGTATTCACAAAAACATGAAAAAATCTTCATAAAAACATCATTACCCTTGGCTTGCAAAATACGGAAACTGAGTCCTGAAAAGGGTAAATAGTTTGTCAAATGAAACATTAACAAAGCAAAAGCCCAAACCTAAGTAAGTCTGTCTCATATCACAGCCTCTATTCTTCTTATGACCCCACTGTTCCTTCCAATAAGAATTTGTTAAATAAATCAACTAATGAATAAATGAATTTTTTCAGACTAAAACCTGTTTCTTTTTAGCTCTTCAGTCTTACATTTGGAGAATTCTGTTTTTGGCAAAAGTGGCTCAAAGCAAAATCCATACATCGCTAGTTTTAAAACTTATGTAACCAAGAATTTGATTCTTTTCTGTGGCCTTTCTCTACTGATCAATTTCTCTTCTTTCAAACCCTAAGACACACTGCTAATTTCAAAGCAAATCACTGTGATAACTACATCTAGATGAAATAAAACAGGCTCCTTTTTGTAAATTCTTATGTTCCTTAACTTTTTACCTTAGAGAGTTTTCAGCAACTTCCTTCCTGGATTTGAGATATCTAAAGAGCAATTCCCAATGACATGAGTCTGTTCCTTCAAAAAGCACAGTTTGCACCATTTTAATGGAATTATAAAAGTATATTTTTTCATGACTGGAGCCAAAGTTCACATTAGGGATACAAATATGTCGAAAGGCTCCCACGTGTCTGAGCTTAAACTCAGTCATCCTAAACTGAGAAATATGTCAGATATAATGATGTCTAGATTTGATAAAGGGTGCAGTCTATTAAAAGATATAAGAATAGCATATATTATTAGCATATGTCCCTATTTTCCTGTATCATATAAATATTTTTGATCAACAATTTTTTTACTATGTGTGTTTTGCTGAAATACATATCAACCCTAATCTGTCTGTATTTCTTATTAGGTTATCCTGGGTTGAGTCTCTGTTATCCACTCTGGCTCCAATGTTCTTCCTATAGAATAATTATGTGAACTTATGAAAGTTCTCATTAGTTATTCTAACATATTTGAACATTATGTATTAGACAAATTGGAAATTAGTTTCAAGTAGAGAATGAAAGTTGGTGTGTGGAAATAAAGTATATTACAGCCCTCTCTTCCAGTTTTGAATGAAATTGAAAAAAAAAAAAGATGCAAGTCAAGCTGATGAGCAAGTCTCTATATGTGACTAAACTGAACCTGAAAATGTGGCTCAGATGGATGACTATAATCAGGCCTCCTCATACTTTCCCTCCTAGTCCAGATCTCAAGACAAACCACCCCAGGGAGATTTGTATCTTCAAGTTTGATACACTTACCCAGGATCACTGCCATACATCCTGGTGTGTTTAGTCATTTATTTGTTTAACAAACATTGATTAAGCACTATGTGCCGAGTTCTCAATGTTATAGACACTGTAGAGGACCAAAATGTAATAATTCCACTCTAAGTTTCTCACTACAGAAAAAGAGAAGGTGCTAAGACTATGCCCATTCTTCAGTCACACAGATCTAAAACTGGGAAGAAGAAAAGCAGAGACACAGGCTCTTTTCTCAGTCTCAATTATTGAACCATCCCCCCTTCCTCCTTCAGGGAGGAATAAGTGAGAGGATGTGGAGAAAAAAGGGTGGGGGCACCTGTGTGGCTCAGTAGGTTGAGTGTCCAACTCTCAGTTTGGACTCAGGTCATGATCCCAGAGTCTGGGATCAAGCCTGGTGTGGAATTGAATCTGCTTAAGATTCTCTCTCTCTCTCTCTCTCTCTCTCTCTCTCTCTCTCTCTCCTCTGTCCCTCCCCCAGGAGCACACACTCTAAAAAAAAAAAAAAAAAAAAAAAGAAGGCTGACATGTTTCTCCCATGACATTCTCTCCTGGGGAGCAAAAATTCCCTCCACAACCTGGAAAAAAGAATATAATCAGCTTTGAGAATTAGAAAGATAATACTATTGGCAGAATGGAGGATAAAGTAAAGAGGAACATGTTAAGTTTCATTGGTTCTGTAAAAGATCTTAAAAATCTTTGTCTTAAAAATTAAAACTTAAGTTTTCTTAATTATGTATGCACAATAACTACAACATGAAGTGACTCTGTCTAGAACTTAGTGTCACTGGTAAAGGTTAATGAAAATAGCATTTGTTCCCAATTTCTTTTGCATGATCACTGTTCTGGTGGACTAGATATTTTTTTTTTTAGAATTGCTTGAGAATGTGAATATATTATTACATTAGCAGGCCACAGCTTTACATTGCAATCACTAGAAGATATAATAGGAGTAATGAACAGAATTTACAGTGAGATTATTAGCAATGCTGAATTTATTCCCTATTTTATGATTTTCTATTGAAAACTAGAGTAACCGCCAGGAACCTTGCAATTTTACTTAGGCACAATAAATGCTGTTGCTCTTTCTATGGTATGTTTCTTATGCATCTTAAATTATAAGAGCATTTTTTAATATCCTTCTAAATCACAGACACGGCTTCCTTTCACATCTCCAAACACTCTAAGAAAAAATACTTTGTATTATACAAGAGCAATACCATTTTCACTTTGCATGCGCTTTTTCATTAGAATATAGCAAGACATGGCATATATGTAGAATGTTGTATTTGGCTTTAGCTCCTTTTCAACAAGTTTTGCAATCTGTATTCTCACAACAAGCTTCTAAGAAACATAATGAGGGTACAATTCCCATTTCACAGATGAGGAAACTGAGGCATATAAAAGTTCAATGTCCTTCCTAATTCCACATGAGTAGTTATGGGAAAACAAGAAAGAAGCCCAGTTTTCTCAACTCTTAGCCCTGTGTACTCTCTTCTATAACATGCTGCCCTCACAAATGCGGTCATTAGTCTGTGGCTGGGATTGTGATGGTGTCATGTCAGTGGGGCCAGAGCAACAAATTTAATGACACAGCTGGGAAAACTTAAAAGCCTGCCCTTGGCTGGGTCATAAGTGGAGGTTAATACAATGGTGCCATTACAGCCCTTTGCCCGCCTCCCAAAATCACAGCACAGTTCAAGAGGATCAGAAAGGTTCCACTGGGGGGTTGGCTCAGGTCTGAATGAGCAGCCAAGGTCAGGATGGAAATGTGGAATAGACAGAGAACTGTTGAGCCCAATGCAAAGTTCAAAGCCGCTCAGCCAATCCTACGTGACCCAAAGTCTACCCTCACCTGCCAATTAAATGAAGGAGATCATCCTCAGTTAGAGTTTAAATCAAGGCAGCACACTGTTTCTTGGGCTAAAGATTTGGAGATTGAATGCAACTTATTTCTAAATCAATCCTTTCCAAAGTAACATACTTGAAACAAGGCTATACTACCTGTCCAAAATGTTTTAAAAACATACTCCCCCTGCAACTAAATAGAACATCCCAAAGTCTCATCGCACACTTTGCGCCCTCTACCATGTACTATACCTTTAATTTCATAATATATGCAGTTTTAAATTCAACATTTATTTTTCACACCTATATTTTAATGAAACATGAAATATAAAATGAAACTCCAGTCTGCCTTGTATGAGCATGAAGAAAAATCCTAATTACCTGTTTCAAAAGTGTGAAGCGCTTTCTAATTTTCCACCAGCCAGTTTCCTTAGACAGCACTCAGTATTATAACTATTTATGCCAATTGTGCTATTTCATGCATAAAATTACCGCATTATTGTTGGAATAGATGCCAGAGAGATATCTAAGCAGGGTGCAATCACTTCACTTTCTATCAAATTGGGCTCCTGAAAGGTATCATAAATTTTATTAGAAGGCAAGGGGCTAATGGCAGCCAATCAGTGTTAATGCTGATAAAATTGCTGTATTTTACATTATAAAAACCAGATGATATTTTTTGTCAGAGGGCCACCTTTTGTTTTATTAAGAATGCATCATGAAAACTATATTGTAATCACATAAGATACTTAGGAAAGCTGACTGCCCTTCCCCAGGACTGGGGGTGACATCTCTCTCGGGGTGCTCTGGCAGCAGTTGGTGAGGCAGCCTTTGCTCTCTGCTGCCTGATTAATGGCAGTGTAAAATGAAGCGATGCAAAATGCATCCCCCACACTATGGGTACCATAATTCAACTGCATTCAGCTTTATTCTCTCAGGGTCCACTCTTTGGGAAACAAATATTAATGTTCCACTGTTCCCAGGTCCTTTATTGTGCTATAAAAAAATTGTTTTCGATTAACCTGCCAATTGAATCTGGAGAGCTGGATGGTTTTTAAGACTCCCTCGCTTCTTCCTCAGGCACCACAGTAAAGAGTGGCAGATTATGATGATACTGGAAAAGGAAAAAGAAAAGTTTGGTGCAGAGTTCCAGCCGTGTGGAACACTGCTGAGTTGTGCTTTACCAAAAGTAACTGTAGTTTCCATGAGTTGATGCCTAAAATGTGTGACCTTGGCCAAATCACTTAGCCATTCCAAGTCTTTGTGCCCTTATCTCTAAAATGACAGTATAAGATAGGACAGTTTACTAAGGCACCTTCCGGCTCTAAAAGTCTAATATTCTTACTATATGCACCTTGTACACACACACACACACACACACACACACACACACACACACACCCTGAAGAAATAACTTCCCTTCTTACTCTCACTTCTGTTAGCCACTCCTCACCTGCACTGGTATCTGAGAGAATCACTATTGTCAGAACTGAGGAAGCATGGGCCAGATGATCTGGTCTTTCGCTGCTGATCTATTCCAGAAAGAAAATCATGGGACAAGGCAGCTCTCTATCTTCAGCACCTAGCAATAGTAAACATAAATTAAACAACTAAAAAAGCATATTTGGATGTCTAATAAATGAGTTTGATGCCCCCAATTTCTATCAATTAGATCAAGAATAAGATACACTATATCATTCTTAATTACAATAAGACTTATACTGTTTTGTCATGGATCCAAAAAGATATAAATTCATCAAGGAAAGGGACCCATTTTCTACTACTTTTGGATAGTCCTACTGCTCAATACTAAGTAGTCACTCAAAAGTTCCTTTAGCACTCGCTGATAAATGATAAGTGGTTGCTAGAATATGGGGAAACCACTGGTTGAACTTACATGATGAAGTACACCGAAAGAGTTGTGTTTGCTCTTAGAGGAATTGATTTCTTTCAAAGTAGAGAATGCATAGTAGGTATTAAGCAGACGTGTTTTACAACTATGCCTCCAATTTCTAATACTACTTAACGATCGGTATAAACCCATTTTTCGTTAAAGTTGCTTATTTTGAGGCGCTTAGGTGGCTCGGTCGGTTAAGCATCCAACTTTGGCTCAGGTTATGATCTCACAGTTTGTGGGTCCAAGCCCCACATCAGGCTCTGTCCTGACAGCTAGGAGCCTGAAGCCTGCTTTGGATTCTGTGTCTCCCTCTATCTCTGCCTCTCCCCCGCTTGTGCTGTGTGTGTGTCTCTCTCAAAAATAAATAAACATCTAAAAAATTATTTAAAAAAAAGATCCATATTTTTTTTACTTCCTTTTAGGTTGGTTCTGATATTTCCCCATTGAATCACTGAAGGCAGCTTGGTTCCAAAATATTCTATCCTACCTGCTGGAGCCAGTAATTATAACCTTGGTACAAGTATTTCTAGAAGATTGGGAGTATGCATTAACAACAACAAAAACAAAAAATAAAAACATATTTAATTGGCTGAACATACAAATATTTATATAAATTAAGTTGCCTATGTTTTATACAATGACAAATTACCAGTGTTCTGTGATTAATGACTATAATGTTGCACTGACCAGACAGGGCCTCCATATATGGTTGTAGAGTTTGTGTGTCACACAAGGGTGTAGACAAGAGGGTGAGTGGTTGTGAGTGGCTCACCAAGCTGTGTAACTTGAGTTAAGGAGGCAACCATCAGAAGGAAGGTGCACGTTTTTATTCTCAGAAAGACTTAACCCACTCTCTCAGCCATGCGCTCATAGAAGGAAGGCATGTTTTCCCAATGTACACAAAGAGGCCATAAATCTACAGGGCACTAGTAAAACTAATGATTTTTAAAATCCACTAAAAGTCCCCTACATGCTGAATCTCAAAAGATCTCTAATTCAGTCAGTTTCTACAAGCAATAGCAGCTATAACCTGAGCAATATTATATCTCCTAAAGACAAATTCTCCATATGCTAGACTCCACTAACATCAAATGCAACAAAGCTATGCCTCCATCCTCCAGTAAGACAATTTTTATTTGGACTGACCTCGCAGTGGGTATTTCTCCCAGAAGGTGGAGAGAATTAAAATGGACTCATACATAAATGCTCAGAAACAAATGAAACAGTTCCTTAAGAGAACAAGAGGGAGCCAGGGATGCACCTACCGACCTGCATGTGCAGTGGACAGGCACAATGTTCTCATTATGTACACATAGTTGCCCCATTCTCAGATGTGTTAATGACTTAGGGATATTTTTCCATTAGGGTTTTCTTAATTATTCCCACATTTACTGTAACCTTTGCACCCAACTTTATAGTTTAAGAACAGTATATGAATGATTCTGAAGTGCATTAACTACAGCTGAGCAATTACACCATTCAAGTCGAATACAAATCTATTTCAAGGTAATGAATCCTTAACTATGAGTATGATAGAAGAATTGCCTCTTCTAGAAGGCCCTACAGTTAGTCAGTTAATATTCTATGTGATACATGGTTTTAGAGAAACTAGTTGTTATTTGGGGGAGTTCAAAAGGTTTAGGGCCATGTTCCAAAGCTGGACATTGTGACTGGTACCAGCTTTATGCATTCCACCTAAATAGCCAAATAATGAAAGTAAAACATCCCAATTACATAATTAACCATGCAATTGATATGTACTCATAACCCTTGTCTCGTATCTGAATCCCATTCCATTCCTAAACCCTGCCACCATCCCTCATACCATTCTTGAACCTCATATCATCTCAGAAATTGGCAAGCCTGCATTCCAATCCCTGGCCACCTTCTAACATAAACCTCTCCTCCCAGTAATTCAATGTTTGCTTTTAGCCTCATCAAAAGGTAGATGAAATCAAAACAGATGCTTCACAAAATGCCATCTAATCAACAGAGCCTAGACCCTCAAGGTGTTTAAAATACAGTTGAGAAATTGAAATTAAACCCATAGGAAATACAAATAAGAATAAAGATTTAACAAATATAGTGGAAAACTTGCCCAAAGCTGATACATGATTAGTATCAAATAAGTGGACCAGAAAATAACTGATGTAGGAGGTAAAAAAGGGGAAGATTTATTGTGGGATATACTCAGTGCTGTGGGACAGAGTGCTAATGTCAGGAAGGAGAGGCACTTCGGCTCCACCATGGGAGGCAGAAATCCTTAAGACTCCTTCTTACTCTTTCAGAATCTAAACATGGGTCCTTATAACCCTGCTATAAGCCACTTCACAGATCATGACACTTCCTTATATCCAACTTACAGAGGATTTAGTTATGAGTCAGGTGATACCGTGGACCAAGCTGTGGTCAGGGCATGCAACCATATGGAAAGCCATGGTAGCTTAAACACACACAAATGTAAAGAAGCTTTATAAAGGGGATTTTTGTCCATTTTTTTGGTGGTTGTTTTTGATACTTTTTTAAATTCTTAGATCTGGAAGATGAGTGGCAAGCATGCTAGTTTACCTGAAAGGGGAAGGTTAATGGAAAGAAGAAGGAAATGACTAAAAGGTAGATGAGATGACAGAAACTTGGAAGGTTTACCTAACTTCCAGAAACAAAGGAAGTTTAAGCAAATGAATGATGTGATTAAAGTGGGTTTACAGAATCAAAAGTGGAGACTTGGACAGATTATGTGTAAGTATATGATGACACTAGGCATATTTATGTAGCCTGCAGCTACTATTTTTACAAAATTATTGGTTACCTTCTGAAACCTTAGTGGCAACAAAAACATAATATTTGAATCCTCAACAGGCTAAATATTTCATGATTCCATCCACATGCTGATTATATGAAACCTTGGTAATATACCCATGCCCAATATACCTTAAAACCCTGATTGGTTTATAATCTTGCAATTATTTGTACCCATTTATTGTCTTTTATATAAAATCAGACATCTTGAGTTGTCTCTGATGCTGGATCTAAAGAGTTGAAAGAAGAGGGGTTTAAGCCACAGGAGCCTTTTTGCAGAGAGGATATAATGCAAGAGATCAGCAAAGCAATAAAAGGGTCTGACTGTCCCATCCCTAGTATATGAAATTCAGTTAAAAATATAACACCAGGATTTTTTAATAAAGGGATGGAAGTATGCAGCTCCTGTCCTTGAAGATTCTAGTGCCAGATGAGCCTTTACATTCAGACCTTAGGGAGGAGGGGGAGAGATGTGAAAAAAAGAACTAATAAATCTCTAAAATTTGACAAGTGACAGATCTTTGTCTGGTTAACTGGCTATGCAAAGATTTTAGTAGATTCTTCTGTCATTCCCAATTTCTCTTATTCATGAGAATTTTAAAATATTTAAATGACACAAGGGAGGGCAAGCCTATATTTTCTTTGCAGAACATTTCAAGATGTGCACTCAGCACAGTGTGTAGTCCTGTGTCCACCATTAGGCAAAGACAAAGTTGTAGAGTCAACTCCAAATCAGGAAAAAAAATAAACCCACGGAATTATTTTCCTTATTTCATCATGTAGTAACATTGCTAAGACAATAGTACCTATACTTAGACCTGTTTTCAGTAAATTATCTGAAATCCATCGGTCATTAAATTGCTACAACTACTTGGTCCCCCTATCATCCCTTTGTTTCTGAAACTCTACCTCTCCTTTTCCTTTTCCTGTGTCTGTGTGTGTGCATGTGTGTGTCTGCTATTTTTGTCTCCTTCTCCCCTCTCTGTGCCTTTCTTCATACTGATTTCTCTCTTGTCCTGTTCATGGCCGTCCCCATACTCAATCCAAGAAACACATCTCCCTTAGTCCTCATAAGTCTTCATGCTCTTCTTATATTGAAAAAGGAAAATTGAATGCCTTTGCTTAGCCATAGCTTGCATTTATTTCTAGCAAACTTTTCAAAAACTCAAGTGAAAACAAGATATTCAAGCCAAATTCCAGGAAAAAGTTGCAAGAAAGTGGCACAAATTAAATCAGGAATGAGAGAAATGTGATCAAGTTGGCGGAATTATTTTATAGAACTATTATCATAGAGAAGGGACAGAGAAACTGGTTTTAAGACGATGGAAAAATTTTAATGAATAACTAAAATTGAATGCCACTAAAAAAAAGGCCATTAGGTCATAGGCTGAGGTACCCATTATGGGACTAGAGAGGCCTTGTTTGAACCTTGCTTCCACTTTTTGTGGTCATGTGTCCTCTCCAAAACTCTTCTTTATTTACCGTCTCTAAAATTCTGTTTACTTATCAACAATTTTTCTTTTAAAGTATGGTACCTATAAGATACTCAGCAGAATCTCTTAGTACATACTCAAAAATGTTAGTATTATCAATATTATGGTTTTCATTTTTAAGAATAATAATTTACAAATTAATATATTCGTTCTCTTAAAGGCAATTATCCATTCCATAGTTTCATGTTCTTTTCTTCCATGGAAGTTTAGCCACTTATTTTACTTTTTATTTGTATAGGAATACATATTTATAAAAGTTAATAGGCAACAGTTTCTCAAAATCCATAAGAAAAGTCAGAGTAGTTAGCCTCACCTACTTGCACTCTAAATTCCCACTTCTAGAAATAATTACTTTGAATTCTTTTATATTTTCCTGAGCTTGCCCCTCTATCTAGCTAAATAACTTTCTAATTCTATTTTTTCCTTTCAGATGTTACTACTATCTGTTGAATACCTACTATGGAAGATGAGAATCTGGTTCTCTTCGTCATTTCCCCACAGACTCAGAAATACACACACACTTCTTTTCTCTGTCTCCCCATTGTGTGTCACAATTTTTAGTTGAAGTATTGTTCAGTGTTTATATAATTATGACTATATAAATATTACTCACAGTTGAACCCACTTAGTATATGATTAGATTTCCTTTCTTGTAGAACTTCACAGGAGTTAATATTTACCTGGTTATTTTCAGTTGCTTAGTATTCTATGTACTTATTACTAATTCACCCTGAACTCTTCAACAGAAATTGAAATCTTGTCTCAATATGTTTAAACATATCAGGTATTTTATTAGTTTCATTTCTTATTTGTATACAACCCTCCTAGGGCTTTCCATCTTCCTGCTCTAGTCTGAAGTGACTGTTCTCCAGGCTGTTGCAATATCTCTTTGGAATTCTGTTTCTCTCCTATACTGGATCCTCTATTTCCAATATCTCTTCTTCTCTATTGGTATCAACTCTAATTTTGGTGTGTATGTTTGTAAAATACATTTTTGGAAAAAGAACAAAAAAAAAACAAGATTTCTTCCTCATGATGTTGCTTATCTGAACATGTTTTTATTCCCAGGGGTCTATGACATGTGGGCTAAAACTCTTAAAACTCTATCATACATGTAAATAACTTTTACTGGAAAATAGCCACATCCATTTGTTTACTTATTGTCTACTGTCCTGTTAAAATTACAGAGTTGGGTAATTGCAACTAAGATTGTTTGGGCTGTAAGCCTAAAATATTTATTACCTGGTCCTTTACCAAAAACAAAAACAAAAAAAGGCTGACTCCTGCTTTAATCTATGCTCACCCCAGGCTGACAATTTGGCTAGGTACAACATTTTAAAGGCATTAATTCTCTTGTCTTTTAGCTTCCAGAGTGAATGTTTGTCTAGCACCATTCTGATTTGTGACCCTTTATATGAAAAGTCTTTTTTTCCTGTATCTGGAGGCTTCTGGATCTTCTGCATGTATGGGCGCTTTTTCATATACTGCAATGAGTACTCAGTGGACCTATTCAATCTAAAGAGAAACAAGATCTTTGATAATTTCTCCTCTTCAATTTCTTCTTTTCTCTCTTTCTGCAATTCCAATTATCAAAATTACAAATCCCTTCGATTGACACTCCAATTTTCTTATTTTTTTGTTATGTTGTATTCTCCTGGCATTTAGATCTTTCTGGGAAATGTCCTCAAGTTAATCTTCCAACCTCTCTATAATGTGTGAAAGTTTCTGGTCTTGTATTAATTTCCAGTAACTGGCTTTATTGTCTTTTTTTAACATCCCACCCTTATTTCACAGATGCAATTTCTTCACTATTTCCATGAAGAATTATACCCAGCAAAAGTATCTTTCAAAAACAAAGGCTAAAGCAAGACTTTTTGAGGTACATAAAAGCTGAATTTATCACCAACAGAACTTTATTACAAGAAAAGTTAAAGGACCTCCTAGAGTAGAAGGAAAATTATATCAGACAGAAATATGAATCTACACACAGAAATGAGTAACACTAGAAATAATTATGTGGGTAAATATGCAAGAGTTTTTTCTTACTTTTTAAAAAAAATGTAATTATAAGATAATTTCCTACTTAAAAAGAATTATAAAGTAAAAGGCACAACCATGGCATTAAAACAGAGAGGTTTATAACATAAATTAAAATGCATGACCATAGAACACACAAAAAAAAAAAAAACAAGAGAAAAGCAAGTATACTACTGTCACATTCTTATACTATATGCAAATTAGTACAATATCATTTGAAGATAGACTGTGATAAATTAAAACTGTGTAAACTCTACTGCAACTACCAAAATAACAAAGAGTAGATAATAAACCAACAAAAGAAATAAATAAGACCATAATAAAATAATCAATTAATGAGGAAAAAGGTAAATAGAGGAAAGAGAGGACAAAAAACAGAGGAGAAAAATTTAAAACAAAAAGCAAGGTTAGAGATCAACAATCACATTACATGTAAATGTTGTAAAACCTAAAGTCAGGGATTATAAGATCAGATAAAAAGTGGAAGAGGCATCTATCTACATGCTGCTTATATGAAGTTCATTCCAAATAAAAGATGGACAATAGGTTAAAAGTAAACAAAATGGTAAAAGATATACCATGCTAACACTAATCAAATGAAAACGAGAGTGTCTATCTTAATATCAGACAAAGTAGATTTCATAAAAAAAGAATGTTACCCGAGCTACAGATGGCCATTTTACTATAAAGGGATCAAGTCATCAGAAAAACATAGCAATCCTAAGTGTTTATGTACCCAAGAAGACAGCTTCAAAATACATGAAGCAAAAACTGATACAACTGCAAGGAGAAATCTAAAAAGCCATGCATAAAATCAAAACTTTCAAAACCTTTCTATTATAATGGTAGAACAAGTGGTCAGGAAATAAATAGAATAAAGAAGACATAAACTACATAATCAATCCAGTTGATCAACTAACATTTATATATTGCTGTACTGAACAACAAAAAAATGGGCATTTTTTTAAACAAGTGTACATGGGGCATTCACCAAGATACAAAACACTCTGGGATGGCTAAAATGGAATTAAATTAGGATTAAATAACAGAAAGAGGTCTGGAAAATCTTTTGAAATATCTGAAAACGAAATAACATACCTCTAAATAGCCCATGCATCAAAGAAGAAATTAAAAGGGAAATTAGAAAGTATTTTAAATTGAATGAAAATGAAAAAGCATTAGAATTAGTGGGATGCCGGGGCGCCCGGGTGGCGCAGTCGGTTAAGCGTCCGACTTCAGCCAGGTCACGATCTCGCGGTCCGGGAGTTCGAGCCCCGCGTCAGGCTCTGGGCTGATGGCTCGGAGCCTGGAGCCTGTTTCCGATTCTGTGTCTTCCTCTCTCCCCCCCCCCCGTTCCTGATCTGTCTCTCTCTGTCCCAAAAAAAAATAAACATTAAAAAAAAAAAAAAAAAGAATTAGTGGGATGCCACTAAAGCAGTACTTAGGAGGAAATTTATAGCACTAAATACCTATATGAGAAAAGAAGAAAGGTCTCATCTCAATGATATCAGTTTTCACTTTAAGAAAGCAGAAAGAGCAAATTAAACGGATGATTATGGAAAAGAAAGAACATAATAAAGATCAGAGTGAAAAGCAACGGAGTAGAAAAATGAGAAATAAATAAATGCAACCAAACTTTTTTGAGATCAATAAAATCATTTAACTTATGGCCAGAATATTCAGGGGAAAAAGTGACAGAAAATAAAATATTACAAATATAAGGAATGAGAGAAGTGAGTTTGGAAGTATTGCTCTGCATATCAAAACCTGACAAAGACATCACATGAAAAAAAATACTACAGATGATAGGCGTATACAGATACGCTAAATACAATTTTAGCTAATAAAATTCATTTTCTTCAAATGTCAAGTGGTCTCTGACCATTTGTTCACATGTAAAAGTAGGTCACCAAAATACTAATTGAAAGCCCAGTATACATGAACAAAGTTTGAGAAATAGTGAGCTTCTCTTTAAGCTCCTCTTTAACCTACTTGGTCAGGGACTCTGTTATTTTTTTTATAGTGAATCCCCGCTTTCTTTTATGGGGAGTCTTTATCCATTGGGCAAGTCAATACATCCCCAAAAGGCAACATTCACACCTTTTATCAGTACTGTATAGAACCAGCTGTCAATTTTTTTTAAAGAAAATATGGGGGAAATACTTATGGATTTGATCATTCATGATAGGGTAATAAGTTCCAGAAGTATTGTGCAAACAAGGCAATAAGATGGAAGAAGAGTGTAGTTCACAAATCATTTACGTAATTTGATGGTGCTTAACATCCTATATCAGAAATGAATAACCAATATTTTAAAAATATATAGGAATTTATATATTAAAATCTGTCATATCAAAGCTTTCAGATGAACCACCTTAGGAACATGGACAATGGTCAGATTTTACTGAAAATAATTCTTAAACTCATTTTGGATTTTAATTTGGAGCCAAAAGTACTTCTTATGGATACCCTAATGAATGAATTGTCTTGGGAAATAGGCAAAAGGCAAATTAGATTAACATGGAAGATGATCAAGCTGGAGATGCAATTCTTATCTCAAAAATGAATTGTTTGAAGTACTGGGACTTGAATGCTAGTTCAAAAGAGAAATTCCAAAAGCATTGTGAATGCTGACAGCCTCATTAGAATATATGTATCTACTCCCAAAATGACTACTTTGAAAGACAGCTCTCACTCAGATGTATAATTTTAGGTGTGTCAGCATGGGTGGGAGTAATTAGGAGGTCAAATTTATTTCTTTACAGACACACTTTGGGTAAGTTCACCAAGGGAGGTCAAGTAAGTTGCCCCATTACTCACCTGCAAAAGCCTATTAAAGTCGGACCGCCTCCTGAGAACGTGTGGCTGAAAACAGCAGAAGACAAGAAGGCTACTGCTTTGATAAATACCCTAAGGGGCTGCAAAATGGCAGTGCTGGGAGGCATGTGCCAAATCATGTTTGGCTTTGGCCCCATAACTTGTGATTCTGTCAAGGACTCATCACGTCAATTGGTGGAAAATGGATTACTGTCATTCTTCAAGGCACGGCACATCATTCCCCATTGATTGGCATGCCAAATCCTTCACAAAGTAATGAGTCAGGGATGATTCAAATCATCATCCAACTGTCAGCTTGATTGCATAGCCCTCTATCAATGGGATTAAACTGGTGTGGCATCCAAAATGTAATGAAAGGCATTACTTTACTTGAAAAGTTGACAGGAAGACAGTGATGCTGGACCCAGGAGGCCTAGGCATATACAAATAATAATAATAATAATAATAATAATAATAATAATAATGGGGAGAGTGAATGGAAAGATGATATAAATATATTTTTCAGCCTCACAGGAGATGCTGTGACCAAAGGGAATTACACTTCTCTTCAAAGAGAATTAGAGCTGAAAGGGACACTATAGAAATCATCCCATGGACTCTTGTTCTCTAACAACAACAACAACAACAACAACAACAACAACAAAACAGATAAAGAAAGAGAAGTGAGTCACTAAAGTTAGTTAATGAGGAGAGAATGGGAGGAAAATACAAAGCATGTCCCCTTGGTGGAGGGAAAAAAACTTGGTTTTCGGTTGTGGTTCTCCTACTTACTAGTTGTGTCATCATAAACTAGTCCCTCAGCCTCTGCCTCTTTACCTGCCAAATGGGGATAATTACATTATGTATGTCACATATATCATACAGGAGGATTAAGGGAGCAAATCACTGAGACAATGAGGATTCCATCTCAATGTCTATTGAGAAAAAATACACTGCTGTCTTGCTCAATTTGTATGAAGTACACATGAAAGAAAAATGTGCTTCTAGAGGCTCAAACTGAATCTCTTACTTTACTTGTGCCTTGGTTATCACCATAATTTGGTCTTGGAAAAAGGGCCATTTTTGCACATATATTCTTCATAAATATTATTTTACTTAATTTGGTTTAGAGAGGTCATAAATCTTGCCAAAGTCACACACCTAGTAAGAGGTTAGGGTTTTATTGGTATGGCTCCAAACACTTCTCTTCATCATGAGCTCTGATGCTCCTTATGGGTGATGATGTTTCTGGTTCGTCAACAGTTGAAAACATTCTCTCAATATTTTTAGCAGCTGTACAGGGATCATGCTGGATCATCTATACCCTGCTGTCTCATGTTCAATGTCCAATGGGTTGTATTGCAAGACTTTCCTTGCATGTAAGTAGCTACCTATGTGATACTAAAGTGGAATTCACCTACAGATTGCAACAACATTTATTAAAGTACAGTAAGCTGATTAAATGTATATTATCTTGGGGCACCAGGGTGGCTCAGTCAGTTAAGCATCTGACTCTTGGTTTTGGCTCAGGTCATGATCTCACAGTTTGTGAGATTAAGCTCCATGATGGGCTCTGTTCTGACAGTGCAGAGGCTGCTTAGGATCCTCTCTCACCCCCTCTCTCTGCCCCTCCTCCACTCTCTCGCTCTTTCTCTCAAAATAAATAAATAAACTTTACAAAAATACAGGTATGGGGCACCTGGGTGGCTTGGTTGGTTAAGTGTCCGACTTCAGCTCAGGTCATGATCTCACAGTCCGTGGGTTTGAGCCCCGTGTCAAGCTCTGTGCTGGCAGCTCAGGGCCTGGAGCCTGCTTTGGATTCTGTGTGTGTGTGTGTGTGTGTGTGTGTGTGTGTGTGTGTGTGTGTCTGCCCTGCTCCCCCACCCCCACTCATACTCTGTCTCTCTCTCTTTCAAAAATAAATAAACACTAAAATTAAAAAAAAAATACAGGTACATTAGTTTGGATCTTAACAAACATTTCATTTTGTGGGAAGTGTTACCTCTATCTTTATCAGTAAAGAGATTATTTGACAACTGATGAAAAGACTAAGTATCTGAGGTATGATTAGAGTGTTGGAACCTGGAAGGGGAGGTATAATTTTATGAACAAAAACTCTTCCCAGAGTCAGGCATGAGGACCAGGGTCGGGGATGTGAATCAAAGTGAATCATTTAGGCATCTATTCCATTTTCAGAAGTCCCACCACACTCTCTGCCAGGGTACTTTAGATGTAGTTGCTGTGAAAAATTCTGGAAATTATACCTTTAGAGTGGTGTTGGCAATTCAGAGTGTATTCAAAGAACAGAAAGTGAATTTTGATCAGAGAAGTTGAAAAAATCTTGTACTGTGTCCCTTTTAAAGAATCTCAAATGTTTACTAACATATTAAAGTCTGGGGGCGCCTGGGTGGCACAGTCGGTTAAGGGTCCGACTTCAGCCAGGTCACGATCTCGCGGTCCGGGAGTTCGAGCCCCGCGTCAGGCTCTGGGCTGATGGCTCGGAGCCTGGAGCCTGTTTCCGATTCTGTGTCTCCCTCTCTCTCTGCCCCTCCCCCGTTCATGCTCTGTCTCTCTCTGTCCCAAAAATAAATAAAAAACGTTGAAAAAAAATTAAAAAAAAAATAAAGTCTGTAAGAAATCATGTGGTTAAAAAGAAATCTAAAAAAAAAAAAACTTGTAACTTTGTTCACTCTAGTATTTCTTCACCTTCTTTGACAAGAGTTCTTCCTTATATAAATAATGTCTACTAGAACCTATAATAGGGCCTGGCATATAGGAGGGGCTCAGGAAATACTTGTAAAAATGTTGTGGAATAAAGTTCCCAATGGATTAATGGCTCACGGTTGTACTACAGAAGAAGCTGATTTGATATATACATATTGTACTATGGCAATAGGCACTAGGGAAAGAGTAGAAAACGATAAATGTGACATATGCATTAGCCTCAAAGGAGTTTAGAGTTTAGAGAATAAGGCAGAAATGTTCATAAATGACAATAAGGAGGCAGTATCACATAAATATGGAGAGCAATAGCTTTGGTCTTGGACAGAACTGGGTTCAAGTTCGGACAACTACCACTTACCAGCTGGATGGTTTAAGGAAAGTTACTGAATCATTCCAAGGCTTCAGTATTCTAACCTGGAAAATAAAGATAATAGTGTCATACAGCTCATGTGAACACCATATGATATAATGTATGCTAAGGGACAAAAACTGTACCTTGTCCCACTGTTCCCCACACCACACAATGTCAGAATATAGACATCATTCAAATATTTGTTGAATGAATTAATTATGGCCTAATTAATTATATATTTATAACTTCTACATAGTAAAGTGCCTTACATGGAGTAGATGCCTAAGAAAGCATTGTTGAATTAATAACAGAATGAATCAGAGAAGAACTAAGTTCAGCACATGCAACATTCTCTTGTCTGGGTACATAATTTTCCTGCCTTGCCATTGCATTTTTAGCCATGCTTATATCTGGTCATTTTATGAATATCCATATTTTCCTGTTTGTTTTAAAGTTTATTTATTTTAAGAGAGAGAGAGAGAGAGAGCATGCCTGTGAGGGAGGGGTGGAGAGAAAGAGAATCCTAAGCAGGCTGTCCACTGTCAGTGTAAAGGCTCACACGGAGCTCAATCTCATGAACCATGAAACCATGACATGAGCTGAAATCAAGAGTTAGACACTTAACTAACTCAGCCACCCAGGCACCCCAAATATCCATCTTTTTCTATAACCACCCACGGTAGCTTTGTAATGTGTCAGCTTGGCTGGGCTGAACTACCATAACCTTTTTCATTGTATGTTTCCAGTTAAGGTGGGCCTAAAGACACCGCCTCAACAACCACTCCCCACCATATTTTCAGCATGAAAGTAGAACAGCAACCACTTTGTAACCCATACCTGTGTCATTTTCTACCTCCCGTCTTCATGTGGGTAGCAGATGGGCCTTCAATTGTTCCACATTCTCCTGGATCCTCCTTCGGTTTCTCCAGCTCCTGGCCAGATATGCTAAACTCCATTATGCAGGCCAATTTTACCTGCCCCATCAACATTAAAAGTACCAAAAATTGTCATGAGTTTCAGTCTCTCCTTGAGGGTTCCAGCTCAAATTGCATAAAATATTTCTAAACAGCCCATGTTTCCCCTCTGGTAAGAACACAGGGAACATTATTTGGTTTTTATGAATGTCATTAGGGTCCTGAGGGCTCTCCTTTCACATATCACTTCCTAACCAGAGAGACAACAGGGCAGTGTAAAGCTCAGCCAGAGAGATGGGATCTAGTCCCAACCCTGAGGCTATGGGTAAGTCAGTAATTTTGTTAGTGACAGTTTCTGCTTTAGTCAGTGGAAGATGTCAGTTCTTCCCTTGAATAATTTAAAAAGCTATTGTAGAGATACACCATTACATTGGAAGCTAATATGCCTTGAAAAGATAAACAAATCTCTGGTATTTATAAGTGTTAATTATTATTTTTGGCATCATTATTATTATTATTTCAAATTTATCATTTAGTGAGCACTTACTTTATATCATGCACCATGCTCAGAATACATTCCATGTTTTCATTTACACCTGGTAGAATGGGCCTGACTCTCCCTATTATACTTCTAAAAAAATAAGTTAGAACTCGGGTTAGTTAGATAACTATCTCAGAGTTTTAGCCTGGCCTATCTAATTACATAATCATAGCAGCTACACATTTCTTATTCATTCATTCATTCATTCATTCATTCATTTATATTTTTAATGTTTATTTATTTTTGAGAGAGAGAGAGAGAGAGAGAGAGAGAGAGAGAGAGAGACTGAGTATGAGCAGGGGAGGGGCAGAGAGAGGGAGGCACAGAATCCAAAGCAGGCTCCAGGCTCTGAGCTGTCAGCACAGAGCCCAATACGGGGCTGGAACCTACCAACCATAAGATCATGACCCAAGCTGAAGTGGGATGTTTAACCAACTAAGCCCCCCAGATGCCCCGCACCTACATATTTTTTTTACAACATACAGAACATATAAAAACGTTGTGCAAGCTTTGTTTTAACGTTGAAAATACGGTGAGTTCCTTGCATTAGCTGTATAATAGCTGTGTTACATGAAGTTGTTTATAATACATTTTATTGAACTGTATAATGATGTAATACTAAAAATGAAAAACTATTGCATATCACATGACTGTTCAACTCTAGGCAATGGAAATTGCCAAATCACATGGCTCACATTGAGATTTTTCAGACTTGGGAAAGGTTAGTATGACTGACAAAATAGTTTAAAGAACTATCCCTGAGGCACCAACTCTCTATCAATCATAAACTCGGTTGATATTTAAGAGCAGCTATTTAATTTCAAGCAATATTATTATAATTAGAGAAAACTGAAAGTAAGAATTTTAATATGGTATATAGTAAATGTGGATTAAATCATTTGATAGGTCTTAAAATATAATAATAAGGTTAAGATTTTAAGTTTGGTTTTGAAAATCAACATGTCATATTGATATATAATTGCTATTGGCTAAAGGTGCTTCAGAAAATATTTAGAATCTAAATGTGAAGAATGCTTAGAGCTTGATTGGGATAATGAAATTATGTAGATAAAAATATTTTCTATGTAAATATTAATATATTTGGTATATGACTGTTTATACACAAACTATTATGTGTGTGTGTTTATGTGTTTACTCAAAAAGTTATCAAATCAATGTGTGTTTTATGATTCATGCTACCTTAAGTTGAGGGAATTTGGTACATGTATTTAAAGTGTTGTTAATTTTAAATCTTGTACACTTAAGCCAAAGACTCCAGATAGGTAACATATTCTAGGTAAATCGTTAGAAGAGGTAAACAGTGTGAATAACTGCCAACAGGTCAATATGGTAAAACTGCTTCATTTTAGAACATGAAATCTAAGATTTCATAAAATTTAACTAAAATGTCAGTAAGTAAGCTTCATAAATGGTGAATATGGAGGTAAAACAATAAACCTTGATATTGAGAGAGGAAAAAAAGACAGGAGTCAAAGGGAACAAGCTAAAATCATTAATTTTTTAAAGGTATTTGAATGGGCAAATTTTATTTCCATAATAAAATGAAATTGCAACCCTGGAATAACTACTACATAAAATATTGAAAAGTAATTGTAGCAATCAGAACAATGAGTCTGTAGCCTATGAAAGTAAGTAAATGATAAATGATGTGAATTGCAATCCTGGACAGAAAGAGCAACTCAGACTGGTATGCTCAAAAAGAGAGAGAGAGGAGGAAAAGAAAAGAGAAGAAAAAAGAGAAAAAGAAAAGAAAAGAAAAGAAAAGAAAAGGAAAAAAAAAGAAAAACATTAAATAAGAGTTTATACAAAAGACCACAACAAATCATACGCAGCACACAATGGTTATTTAGATAATTCATTTGTTAGAGTTCATGACTTAGTGAAAATGAGAGAAATAATGAAAAAACACATGGAGTAAGATACTTTTTTAAGAAAACAAATCTAGAATAGGATGAAAGAAATTTATTATTCCAAATTAAAAATAGGAGACTTCACTGAGACTTACAACAGCTAAATAAATTCTAGTGAAATTATGCTCCTGATCGAGCCGTTATTAGATTTTAGGACAAGTATGTGTACATTCCCAACACTGGTATATATATGGTTATGGTAATACAGGATGTACACAACTTAAATTATAGTAATGCAAACATTAAAGTAACAAGAAGTTCTCAAGTGAATGGAAAACACCAGACCTAATCTGTGAGTGAATTCTTAGAACTATGAAACATGCTTGGGAATTTGTATTTGTGTGGTACAAGTTGAATACGTTCTTATATTCCCTTTGGTGTAACAATATACCTTTAAATGTATATGGTAGGATTTCTTTTGGTTGTCTATAAACATTATCTCTTTCCAACCTAAGACAGGAAATGTTTTTTGGGGGCTGAAAGTTTGGATCCAGGCCTGGGTAGAGTTCCATCTGGAAACAAACATTTTGCTCCTGGGTATCTGGATCCCAACCCAAAGAAAGATAAATCTGAGGAACTTATACACCATTTGCCAATAGTCTCAGTCCATGGTCTGGTGAGAAAAATGAAATATCTATTCTCCATTTTCTTTCTTCCACCCCACTTCTCTATATTTTCTTTCTCTTTCCAAACTCCTAAAGATGTGCCCTCCAATGCTTCTCAGCAAAGTTTTGGATATTAGAAAAAGAGACTTCAATATTATTTGAAATTACTGTGGTACAGTTCTCAAGTGAAATTTTAATTTTTTCTTCTAATTATAAATTTACACTTAGCTGTTGAAAAGATTTCATGTATCATCAGCAGAAAGCTAAGGTTTTTACAGGAGAGAAGGTAGGCTTTATATTCTCCACAAAATCATCTCTGAGCTGTACAGAAGAACTGTCAGATCCTCCAGTCAACCCTTCGCTCAAGTAGGCGCAGCCCTACAACAGAAATGGCTACATGGCCAGAAGACCTATGCTGCCGTGGTGCAAGAGCAATGCGTAATGAATGTTATCAAACCCCATGCTTAAATTCTGCTACTTTGGTGCACCCAACATGCTTTTAAATTCGATCAAATAGTCATGGAAAGATCAGTCAAAATGTGAAGTAAACAGAAGGCCTTTCTAATCAACCTCTGCCCCTCTCCATGCTAAACTCCTTGGGTTTTCAAAGCCTCACACTACACAGCAGCATGGTCCAGACAACCTGGAATTCTGGGTGGTAGTGGTGTTTTAACTTCCCTCCTCAACATATCCTTTGACTAATCACCTCAAGGTCTTTCATCTGGTGACAGAAGGATACGTGTAACTATTCTGCTTAGTAAACCCCACCAAGATAATAATTTCAGAACCAATAAGAGAAACAATACATTAGTTATATACCATGAGAATTTATTTTAGAGCAGAGATGGATGAAATTCATACCATATAGTCAGGCATTTACTTCACTTGGTTTTAAAACTGGACCAGGTTTCACAGGCACATGTAATCACAGTGTACAGTTCAAAGTCACTTTGTATGTCCACAGCTCTCAAAAAAATTCCCCTTTCCTTTGCCTGATGGATAAGAAACAGCCTGCTACATTTTTCTTAACTAAGGGTCTCACACATTGGCAATTTTGTCAACCTAGATGTAAACACCACTGCCACGTCCGAATCATAATAAATTTTGTTTACTGTAGTTAGACATTGGGTTTGCTTACATTTTAGTTAAAACAGCTGAAGATTTATCCTTCTGTCAGAGCCACTGGAAAATTGAGAGTCTTGTGCAAGTTGTAAGCTTTCTGCTTAATCTTCTGGAAACTTTTCCAATTTTCCTTTAATAACACCAGGAGGCCAGTGGTGTGCCACTTATGGATGGAGGGGGAGGAGTTCTTTATCCCAGTCCCCCTCCTCTACTCGGCTGACAGGCTCTACAGAAATGAAATGCAGTAATATACATTAGCACTAACTTATACACCAGGCTGTCACCATCAGGTAAAATTGATCACAAATTACTGATTACTGAATCAGGAAAGTCATCAGTTATATTGTACTTGATTACTTTCTCATAAGAGGAATATATTACTGAATATGGTGAGACTACTCATGCATAAGAATTTGGAAGTGACACCCCAGCAGCCTGCACTCAGGAGGGAAGGAGAATTGTGCTGAGGAAGTAGAGTCTAAGTTCCTTACATAAATTGTTTTAAATCAGTTATTAAATTATGATAAAGACTGTGATGTGTACTTGAAAATTTTTCAACTGTTTTCCAGGTTGAAAACTTGTAAACCACACAGTCTTCCCTCTAGGAAGTGCCATGGTCACTTATATCAGCTATACTTCCTGGTGGAAAGAACTCTGATACTCTTCAAGGCCCTAAAATTAGGCCAATCTAGTTGATGGGACTCTTGGTAGGACAAGTTAAGAAGTAAAACATTCTTTTCTTTGTGATTCATTTTCTCCTTGAAGACTCTTTTTAATTTGCCTTGACTTTCCTTTCTCTTCCTTCCTAGGGCTTGGTTGTTTTGAGACATAATGGAAACTGCCTCTCCTTTACAAGAGGTTTACCTACCCCTGAGAGACCACATGGGCCAGGATGGTGGTCATAAGGCAGATCCTAAGCATTAAAAAAAAAAAATTGAAGGAGATATAAACATCCATTCATCTAACCAACTTACCGAGAATATGGAGCTGAAGTATTATCTTATGACAGAGTGTGCATTTGTTCACATATAAACAACTTTATTACTGGCAACTGATGGCAGCTGATTGCAATTCAGGCTCTGGGAAAAGAACCTGACCATATAAACTTACACCAAAATAAAGTCCAGCTGATTAAGGGATTCTCCCCCCCTCCTCCCCAAACTGAGGTATATGGTGAGTCTCAGGAATAAGCAGTGGTGGAGAGGGAAATATGAAAAGTCAAAGGATAAACACAAAATATCTTACTGGATTGTCTATTTTATACTAAGAGTTGGTATCCTTGCAGTTTTAAAATACTTAGGCTAATCTCTTATTTTTATTCAAATGCAGAGAGCAATATGCTTTTATGTTCAGGGAGTGATTTAAAATATTTCACTTTTGTGTTCGATGCCCTTCAGGCCCTCCCTTTCACCAGATTATCAGCACAGTGGGTGCTATGTGAATACAGTTTGCTCTGCTGAGAAAGTAGATTATACTCTCAGCACTAACCCTGCTCCTGGCAGTAGTCTACAAGTGATATTTAGTTCTTGGTGTTCAGCTGGAGACACAGAGGCCTAGAAGCTACATGGAAGAGAGCATTAGGAAGACAATTTTCATTCACTATTCTGAGCCTGGATGCTCTCATGGTTACTGACCATATACTGTTTACTGTCTATGGTCATATTTTGTCAGTCCCTCCCAACATGTATTAATTTATCTGCAGCACTCCTAATTTATAGTCAAGATTTTGTTAACAAATGGATGGACACCTAAAACCACAAAACTTCCTGACTGAATTAGTTCACTGCCTATAGATTCATGATCCAATTTCATCCACAAGTTTGAATTTCTTTTTTTTTTTTT
>NW_024412397.1:32539080-32583849 GCF_014898765.1 Herpailurus yagouaroundi | reverse complement strand
TCTGGTTCCAGAATTGGTTCACTGCCTATAGATTCATGATCCAATTTCATCCACAAGTTTGGATTTTTTTTTAAGATAGACAACCAGCTAGAAATAAACCCGTCTTAATCTGGTTCCAGAATATGGGTATTTGACTACTAGATTGCCCCTGCTGGCCCCAGGTCTAGCACCATACTCTCACATATAATCATGGCCCACTCCATCCTTACCAGGAAAAACTGTCCAGTACAACTCAGAATTACACTTGGAAAATCTACAGAAAACATCTTCCCAAACAAAGGGAATATGACCTACTTTCAGATTATGTGCCATACAATATTTTTTTAAAAATCTATAATATACATGTTTAATTTTTTATGGTGGAATCTGAAAGAAGATTCATTATAATTTAGAACTTTGGGCTGATGCTTGTAATGCATTATAAATGTGTCAGAATAGTGTTTCATGGGGAAAAAAAAAAAAGCAATAACCCCAACCATTTAATCATCAAAGCTGGTTGTTTATAACAATAGGATATTTAATGTTATAGGACAGAAAACAAATGTCATGCAATGCATTTTTTTCTTTGCCTGAGCTTTAGTCTTCAGTAAGATCTGACAAATATTGGCATTATATGTCACTAAGAAGTAAAGATCATGCTCTGACCTTCAAGAATCCCCACAATATGTACATTATGTTGATGTGCCCTTTGTTTTGTCTATCTTGGTTTGCTTTGGCGGCCTCTGAAATTTCAGGATGAGCCAGGTTGTTTTACCAAGTTTTTGATGGCATCATTTTAGCCAAGAAATTAACTAAAGGCAAAGACTACTTCTTCTACCATTTATTTATTTCACTCTGACACAGCTTGAAGACTAGACATTGAGAAAGGTATAAGTCACAAATGGCTTTAGATGCTCATTTAGGATTATTTGAAGACCATAGTGCCTTCACCAAAGCAGGTGTAAATAAAAAAAACAAAAAGTTTTATTTTAAATGTAAGTCCCTTGATAAAGGATTCATCAGAGAAAGTTAAAATTTTTGTTTCTTCTTTTGCATTGGTCATTCACTCACATGTCAAAAATGTACACTACCTTTAAAGTTCCAGTCACATTCCTCCTAATCTACAGAGATGTACTCCCACCCCCACTGCTATCTCCACCTTCTCTCTTTTTTTTTTTTTTAATTTTTTTTAACGTTTATTTATTTTTTTGGGACAGAGAGAGACAGAGCATGAACGGGGGAGGGGCAGAGAGAGAGGGAGACACAGAATCAGAAACAGGGTCCAGGCTCTGAGCCATCAGCCCAGAGCCCGACGCGGGGCTCGAACTCACGGACCGCGAGATCGTGACCTGGCTGAAGTCGGACGCTTAACCGACTGCGCCACCCAGGCGCCCCTCCACCTTCTCTTTCTTTAAACTTCTAAAGTTCTTTTAATCTGTATTGTACAACTTATCATTTAATCATATTTTCCTTGGTTTTGCATCAGTGATTTTGTCTCCCCAGCTAGAGGTCAAGCGTATTAAATGAGTAACCACATTTCTTTTCTAGTATATGAAATGGCCACATGGCATACTCTTAATAAAACAATTGTATTGGGTTTATTATTTAACTGTTTTAAAAACATACAAATAAAAAATAAAATATAAATATTATTAGATCCTTGCTTTCTCTTATGAAGTCAGAGAAACTTTCCTCTAATATTAACTGTGTATTTTTACTTTTTGAAGTAATTTTACAACTGATATGGTTTGATCAGTTGATCATCATAATTGCCCTTGAAAATAAACAGAATTGACCTATGTGTGTGAGCATGTGGTCATACCTATCAGTGGCAGAGGCTAGAACTCAAGACTCGTAATTCTTACCTGATATGCTTGACTCTAAATTATACTGGCATAATTTTCTATTCATTTAGGAAAAACATGCTTTTGGTTTTGTCAGCTAATGACATCATTAAGAGAGTATTACTAAAATTCAATGGAAAATAAGAGGTTTCACTGAGTTTGGTAGACCAAAGAAATTATTCCCCTTGCATTTATAAAGTAACAAAGTAATGGATCACACAAGGGTTAAAGTAGAATTATTGAAAGAAAAAACTCAGTAGAAGTAAAAGAATTAGTCTCAGTTTTGCACATCTCTATTCTGAGCATCTACAGTCTCAAGACAATCAAGGAGTTAATTTCAAGCATCTCTTCCAGCCTAATACTTTTGATTAACCTCTCCTTAGCAGTGATAATTAGGAGTAACTTTTTTATTGTCCAATTCTATTATTTGTGTCTACTCTATTATTTGGGACTTGTCATAATGCTATTATTTGAGTAGATACAGTTTACCTGGTTTGTAGTTTAATTGTTTGGCTCATCTATTTATACATATTTTAAAAGCTAATTGGTGATCATGTTGCTTGGTTAAGAAATCAAAACATGTTTCTTGAAGACATAAAGGCAAGTTTAATCTAATTCTACTGATAGAAAAAAAAATCCCCATTCCTTTTTAAAGTTTGAGAGTATTTTGATCAGTTAGTATTTATTAAGCACATATTCAGTACTCTAGAAAACTATATGAAGTGTGCTGAGAAATACAAAAAGTCTAAGGATAGAATCCTGCCCTCAAATAACCCAATAATTATGCAGGGAGTAAAGCATGCAGAGATTCACAACTAGCTGACAATGCAAAGTCTTATATAATAAACACCAAATTTGCCAAATTCCATGGAGTAAATATTCCCTTACTGGCTCATTTCAAGCTACCTACATGAAGTCACTAAACACTGGGTTGGGGAGACATGCACAAAATAGGTTCTGGCAAGCCAGTTCAATTGACTCCAGCACACTAGCACTCCTATAGGAGTCTAATTCAAGCAACGATCTCCTGGCCCAAAGTGATCAAATATGTTCTGTGGAAAAATACCTTTCATATGTCTGAATGACAGTGGCATATGAATGAGGGATAATTGATATGAAAGTATTCCTGACAGGAGAGATGATATAAGCAATGGCTCAGGGGTTCAATGACAACGATAGGCTTAGGGAATACAAATACATCTAGTTAGCATAGCATAGGAGGATCTTAGAAAGTAGGGAACAGATTTGGGAGAAGCTATTGAGTGGTTTGGACAAGACTGTAGGTTTGCCTTTCCAAATATGTGAATAATATATACATCTGTAAAGAAAAAAAAAACAAAAACAATAGTGGCAAATGCCAAATTCATTTTTTCAAATATTAATTTAATCATCATAACTGTGTTACTAAGAATTTTTTAGAGATAGAAATTACCAAGAATATTTGCATAGAGAGCTCTCCAAATTATAGGAGATCCCAGAAATTACTCTAGGAAAAGAAAGTATAAATATCTCTTCAGCCAAATTAGATTCAATTCTTACAGATGTTATATTCAGTATCCTATTGGAGCTGTAAGATTCTTTTTTTTTTTTTTTTTCGTAATTTCCTTTCAAATAAATCTATGTTCCGCCCTAAGGAACTTTAACTTCAACCCTTCTTCATGGCAGAATCTACTGTTGTAACACTGTTCCAAAATACTTCCATTTTTGTCAGAATCCCTACAGATAAGGCTTCTATTTTGATAATTCATGTGGCTGGATATCAAACAGCTGCCAGGATATCTACCAACATCTGCTGTTCAGTTTTTATCAGTTTGTCCCATCTGGCCTACATTCAACAGGACCCAAATCAACACTGAACAAAATCACAGGAACTTCAAAAGCAATTTCATGTTATTTTTGGAAGCACTGAGTATTCTTTCTCAGTTGTTACAGTCAGGAACTACGTTGTCGATCATCCTAAAGACAACTCTGAAACTTTTCAGATTAAACTTTTCAACACCTTCCCTCCACCAAATTGTTAACATTTCCAATATACGTGTTTTATGTTCATCTGTACTGGCTTCTGTTTGGCTCAGAAATGTTAAATGTGATGAAAAGAATAGTAAATTATTTGTCACCATGATCACTAAAATACATTTGAGTCATTAATTCAATCTCTACAGGATTTCTCATCTTGGGCACTTAAAATTATTTTCCCAGGACTCTTAGCATCTATCCTTCCTTCCACTCAGTTTCATGCAGCAGATTTCTGGTGACTTCCTTCCCTCATGCCACACAGTTCAACTTGTTATTAAGGATCTTTTACCTCTGCCCATACCTATCAAGAAAATAAAAGGGACCAGTACAGTAAATATGCCAAATACCCAGTAACATAAAAATTTACTGTCTATGAGTCTACCACCTTTCAGCTTCACCTGGGTCAATTCCTCTCCCGTGAGCTCTTGTAGCACATATTCAGCCCCAGCGTCTCCTTGTTTAACACCTACCCAGAATTCTACTCACTTAGAAAAATTAAGATATACGGTCCCATTTTTAAACGAAGAGACAGATACCAGAAAGCGAATGATCTTCCAAAAGTCATGTAGTAAATCAATGGCAGAACAATGATGAAATCAAGAAGATTTGACTCAACAAACTCGGCTCTTCCAAGAACTTCCCTGGGACCAGCAGTATGTGTTTGCTAAAGCAAGCTGGACACATGTTTTTCACTTCAGAGTAAAGTATGGCAGGCAAATCAGAAGATGTGGGCATAAATGAATTATTTGGTTCACATTATTGAATTTTTATAAAACCATGATGAAAAGAAATAAAATATAGTTTGACAAAAACAGCACTGCAGCTGTACCATCTTCTTTCCTTGTAAAAGGTCCAACTAGAGAAAAGACACATTTCCACTGCGCCCTTACACTCGAGGTTGAGAACTGAGATAATTTTATATCATAACGGCCGGAAAACAAATCCCACTTTCCTATAACATTTGAAGAGTATTGTTTTCTATGAATGTTCAAGTGAATTTCTATAATATTTTCTTCTACTTTGTTCCACCAATGGTCTAGGGAAACCAACCATTCTGATTAGGTTCTTTTCCATAAGGGATTAAAGGCAATCAACCAAGGGCCATTAGAGTCAGAAAAAGTAGGTATCTAGTTTCTAACTCTCACCTTAGTAAATTCCCTTCTAACATCACCTAAGAGTAACCAGGATCCAGGATTTTTTTGGTCCAATCGACCCTAAGCCCAAGGTCTTAAATGCCTCTCCCTCAGGCCTCTCCTCCTGGGGCCAGCCGTAATCCCACCTCCTTTCTGGCCCCCAGGATGGTCCAGGGCTGATGACAAAGTTTGGATATACAGATGAGGTATCCACACATATAAGCACAAGGCTCCCTATAGTACAGAACAGATCTGGAGATGGGCAAAAAGGAACGTAGGTCAAAGGCAAATAGTCAGGGACTGGAGCCAGAGCTAAGTCTCCCTGTGGCATCACATTCTGAATAAATCCAAGAAGTCTCGGAATTCTACATTCAAATCTGATGTTTCTGGTCTTTAGCATATTTACCACACTGCTTCATTTGTTTATTTAATTTTTGAATATTTGGATATGTGGTATGAAGGTCTCCTTTCATGTTCTTTCACCAGCCCTGCAAATGTTAAACATAGGCTGGCTATCTTCTTTCAACCCACAGTGGATATGAATGTACATCACAAAGAAACATCAGGTGATTTGATTAATGTAGTCAAGAATGGACTAGCATTTTTATTCAAAATAATTACTGTTTAAGGATTTTTAGGCAAATCTCAAATTTATGATTATAGAGCATTTAAGCTCCCTTTTCTTTCCCAATTTTGCTGTCAACACTGATCCATTTGTTGAAATGATGTCAAATTTCTACTTCATTCATTCTATAGAGACTCCAAAACAGAATAATCCTTCAGTTTCTTCCTACTATATCCATTCCAAAAAAGTAGCAAATTTAGCCTAGCTCTCCATTTCTCTTTATAGAGCAATGGTATTTTTATTGCTATGAGAAATTTACATGCCACTTTCAAAGTGCTAATTCTTACTCAAAATAGCTTTGGCATAGTGTTATGCAAGATTTTTCCTCAAAAGGAAGTGCTGAATCTACAGATCCAGCGTGGGGAATTTCGAGGTTGTGCCCAGTGACTTTACTATGTCTGCCAGAGAAGTCCCTCTTGCTATTCAAGAGCAATTTCATCTTTGGTTTGAGCAGAACTTTTGTAGCTTAATGGGTGATAATTTCCCCCTGTCAGACATCTCATATTCTGCATGCCCCTCATCTGGCCTGTGTCACATAAAGAGGAGGGAATGTAATTTCCACCCACCTGTAGAAAACAGCTAAATTTTATTTCTTATGCGATTCCTAATACACTGCCCCGTGAAAGGAATTCATTATCCACAGATGAAGTAATTATGCTCAAGCAGAGTGGAGTGGAAGCACATAAACTTTTAAGTCTGACAGGGATGGGTTTGAAGGTTGGCTCCCCCAACCCTTACGTACTATATGATCCCTGGCAAATTGCTTAATGTCTCAAAGCTTCAGGTTTCTCACCTGTAAAGCAGAAATAATATACCTATTTTATAGAGTAATTGTGAGGATTAGATGAGACAATATATATAAAGTTTCTGGCACCTGATGAGCATTCAATAATTACTATTACTTTTCAAGCATCTAAATAATTACCATCATCCTGCTCTTATTTCTTTTTACTTTCAGTCACTTCTTTGTGAATGATTCTTTTGTGACCTCGTCTTTTATCTCTAATCAGGTATCTCTACTCAGATGTCTCAGCATTATCTCAATTCAATTTGTGTAATACAAAACAAAAACAGTGTACAAAAAATCCTCAAGTTTCCTGAACGTAAAAAATATCTGGACACATTGTTTAACTTTTGTTTAACTTTTTTAAAGCAATAATAAAGATGATATGAAATTTACAGTGAAAATCTTTCCCCTCCCACATCTTTCCTAAATTCCCATGGTTAAACATGGTTAAAGTCAGGTATGTTTTCTCAATGTCGTTTTTTATCTTTCTCCATTTTTCCAGTGTATGAACCTATCACTAAATCCTAGCTTTTGTGCTTTGTAAATGCCTCTCATGCCAATTGACACTCCTTAATTTCCTTTCTATTAACACTGCTCTAGGCTCTCATCACTGCACATCTACCTAAACACCTCCCACATGCCTAATCCCTCTAATTTTCCTCCTTCTTCTCCCAGTCTTTTCCCCTGTGCAGGTTTCTACTGCTTACTGCGCTCACTAGGTACACTCACTAATCTACTCAGTTTTCAAGACCCTTTGGTAGTTATACCTGCCTTTCTTATTCACCCCATGTATTATATAATATAAAGTAGATGATAATTTTATATAAAGTAGGTGCTTGGTTTGATTTGGTTTTATTTTTTTCACCTCAGAGACTTTGCTTATGCTGTTCCCTCTGGTTAGGGGTTGAAATGTGTTCCTTCAAATTCACAGATTGAAGTTCTAGACCCCAGTACCTCAGAACATAACTGTATTTGGAAAGAAGGTCTTTACAGAGGTAATCAAAATAAAATGAGGTCATTAGGGTAGACCCTAATCCTATACAACTGATGTCTTTAAAAAAGGAAAAATTTGGAGACAGACACACATACCGGGAGAACACCATGTGAACAAGAAGGCAGAGATAAGACGGTGCTCCTAGAGCCTAGGAACTCTACAGATTGGCAAATCACTAGAAGCTAGGAAAGATGCATGCAAGCGATGTTCCTCACAGCACTCAACTGCAGCTGATACTAGCAGCTTCTCTCTTCCTCCAGCTTTTAGCAGAAAAAGGATGCCTTGATTTTCAATGGCTATCTTGTGACCCAGAAACACCAAGTGGGAGAACAAATGGCTAACATGCCAAGAATGGCAGAACAAGAACACTGTAAGTGCATGAGTCCTTGATGGCATGACTGACCGCCAAACTAATGCCAACAAATGCTAATCTCCAGACTTCTTATTATGTGAAGAAAATCAAGCTTTACTGGTTTCAGCCACTTTAGTGAAAGCATGCCCAACTGACAATATGCTAGGAGAGTTCATTACATAAAAGTCTTGCTTACCTTCCAAGGCTGGGACATTTTTCCTCTGGCATGTGGTAGATATTCAGTAGATAAATGTTAATGTTCTTCATTTTATGTTAATGTTCTTTATGAAGCTGTTAACATCTGACCAATGTGTGTTTACTTATCCTGCATAAATATGGATAATCTAACAATAAAATATTTATTTATGATTTCAGTTGTCATAGCCGCTAGTGATATTCTCCAAATATTTTCAAGTTCCATCATTGAAGCACCAATAACAGAATTGTATTTTTCTGCCCCATATTAAATTAAACATGACTATAGGATTTGTATCAGGAAACATGAGTAGAAATGATATGTCACTTCTAGGTGGAAGCTTTAAGAACTAGTGCACGATTCATGACAATGACAATTTCTTTTGTTCTATTCTGGCAACTGGCAATACTCCAAATGGGGGCTGCCAGTACCCTGTGTCCCAGAATAAAGATGGTGTGAAACAGGATTTTCAGCTGACCCCCAACGGATATTTAATGTGAGTAAAAAGTTAACCTTGCTGTTTTACACCACTGGGATTTTTGCTACCACAGAATAACCTAGCCTGACTAGTACATAAAACCATCTTATCTTGTGAAACAAGATTTCAGGTTGATTTGAACACTAAAACCTCCTATGGCCACCATTTTGGCTTCACTGATCTGTGATTTAGGTCTTTTTCTATGTCTTTTATTAACATTCATATAGTTTTGTAATACTATATGGCTCTCACCCAGAATGGTTATGAATAATTTTATGACTTTATTAACCCAGGTCCTGCCCTCGAGGCACTTACAAGATCTATAGTGTATTGAGTTTCTCTATAAATATTCAGCACATGCACAAACCACTGGCAAAATGTAAAGCAACAACAGCATAAAAAGAAAAATTACCAAACACATTTAGAAACTGAAGACTTAAGGAAGGACAAAAAGGAGGGAAACAATTTATTTTTCAACACTTGCAGCCTTCAATTCCATAAAAGCCTTCCTTTTTATGTGTTACTGTAAGTGTTATTAATAGTCATATCTGGGTTCTGCGTACCAATGGCAAAATTGCAAGGTCAACAAAGTTTGTGTTACTGCCTTTAGCCTTGGCAGTGGTAACTGCTTCTCCATTTCCATGAAACTTTCTCCAATATGTAGCCCTCATTCCAAATCCTCCTTTCTCCTAATGTCTTCTGCTATTCCTTTATCAAAATCTTACACTGAGGACAAAGACATCCATGGTTTAAAATACACAATAATGACAAACACTTTGCATTTTGAATTCTTCCTGCAATCAAGACTTGATGGATCTTGTCCCCACTTTAATGATCTAAAGTACTGACAATATGGAGGAGATGAAACTTTGAGTGTTGCTGGGAAAATTCACTTCTTACCTCTGAAATCATTCAGTGGAGTTCCTTCATCCAACATATAATTGCAACTTCTTTCAAACTACACTAACCAGTGGACACAACAGTAATAATAATTCCTAACAGTATTTTTGAGTGCTTATTGTGTGCCAGGCACTTTTCAGGACATTTCTCAAGATTTAACCCATTCAATAATACCAACTATCCTGTGAGACAAATAACATTATTCCCTTCTTTTTAGAGGTCAGTTAAGTAAATTGGCTCAAGGATATACTTCTGTTCTATATTTAACTTCTGCTGTATTCTGCCTTTCCATTATTTTATATGTAGCTCAAATGAAGAGCTAGAAGTCCAGCATCATTCATAAGCCTTAGCTCAGGTTAGTCTGGAAGATGAAGGGTAAGAGAAAGGTGATCCTTAATGGATGTTCTGTTTCATTCCTTTTCCTTGCCCTTCTGCTACAGACTGAATATGTTCCCCCCAAATTTATATGTTGAAATCGAATCCCTAATATGATGGTATTGCAGGTGTGGCCTTTCGAAGGTGATTAGGTCACAAGTGTGGAACTCTCATGAATGGAATAAGTGCCCTTATAAAAAAAAAAAAAAAAAAAGGCCCCAGAGAGATCCCTCAACCCTTCCACCATGAGAGGACACAGCAAAGAGAACTGTCTATGAACCAGGAAGCAAGCCCTCACCAGACACTGAATCTGCTGGCAACATGATCTTGGATTTGCTAATCTCCAAACTGTGAAAAATAAATTTCTGCTCCTGTAAGACACTCCTTTATGGTATTTTGTTATCACAGCCTGATTGGACTAAGGTACCTTGCATAGAAATAACCTTTTCAAGCTGGAATGTCTTGACCAGGTTGTGCTCTGCCATCACCTTAGGATATTTTGGTATTTTGTTTTATATCCAGCACCTTGTGCTCCACTGGACAGGAGATTAAATTTGGTTCCCAGTTTTACACTCACTGGCTTACTGAGCTTTAGATACCTGCCACTCTTGGAAAACCCAGTCTTCTTGTTTCCCCATCCTGCCAATGATTATTATAGAGATGAATCAGAACATTCTGATTCAAGAATATGCCTTACATCTAGAATTGGGCTACCCATGTCAGAACTTCCTTTTCCCTATTCAGAGCTATGCAGATAGAATTCTCAAGAGACAGAATCTTTGGGTGAGTGGAGTGATAACCTGAAGTTATTTTTGTTTAATCATGAAGGTCATTAGATGGTCAATCAAATGCTGCAGTCTTCTATTCCTCTTGTCTCCCCCAGTAATGCTATGACGGCTCAGCCTACAGTAAGAAGTCAATAAATGCTATTGACTGATAATTCTTGAGTTCTTTGCATAATTTGTTGAGGAACTTTTCCTCTTTAATTGTGGAACTCAAGTATATTTCAGGGAGTTAATTCTGCATTGGTCTGACTCATTTGCAATTTATTTTTTAAACAAATTATTTGATGTCTAAGGGCCTTTAAAAAAAAAGAAGCCATTTCCTTTTGAACAATGAAATCACGTTTCACTGGCATAATTGGACTGGAACACAGACAGGCTCGAGTTTAGCTCTAAACTCAGAACCCATGAAGGTCGATTGGAAAAACGCAGTCGCCCATCCCAGTCTTAAGTGGCACTTTTTTTCAAATTGTGTCACAAACATGCATACAAAACAAGGGCTAAGTGTTACGGATTATAACCTAAAGCTTTCTAGCCATGTCAGTTAGGAAAGAAAAATAAAAGGAAACTTGCAATACCTCAATTGAACTTTCTTTTACAGCATGTAGGAGGGTGAGGGGAAATCAGTTAGGTTAAAAAAAAATAGCCTACAGTGTGACCAAAAAAAAAATTGTTTTACCATGCTTTGCTTTTATTTCAGGGTACTATCAGTTTGGCTACAGCCTGAACAAACAAAATCTGTCTTTTTAAGAAACGTCAACTCTCATAAGTACTCAATAAATCAAAAACAATAAAAGACGTGTCCTGCTCATAGACCAATGCACAGCAGTTATATCAAACTGTTTCACCTTGTACCCCCTCTGCTCAGCTACCCACATTTACCTATTTATAGCCCCATGCTTGCTCCCCTCCTCCATCACTGTGTTGCAGCTAGTTTTGGCCTTCAGAGCTCTGGAAATCTGTTCACCTTTTGATTCCTCCTAGTTCTAAGTAATGCCTCCCTATATTCACATTTACCTGTCATTGGTTTGTCTATTAGTACCCTCAAAAGGATTTTTCCTGTCACCCAACAAGAAGAGACTTTGCTAGGCCAATATATAAACAATTCATGAAATAGTATAAAAAGAAATTAAATCAATGGAGGTGTAGAGACCTCTCAAGGCAATGAGTATTGCCACTAGCAATAAGTGATTTTAGGGTGCACAGGTATAAAAACTATACTTATATAAAGTCACAAAGATTGTTATCATTAGAAGGGCCCTAAATTCATCTGGCTCAAATACTTTATTTTATAGGTATGGAAAGTTATCCCAGAAAAGTCAAGAGAATTAGCCAGGTTTATATGGTAAATTACTGACAGACCTGACACTAGAACTGAAGTGTTCTAAATCCAAGCTTTTATTCCCTAATTCTCAAGGGAACTCTATAGTGTTTTACAAATTGACATGATTCAGTAAAGACTGAAGCCAGCAAAGAAGAGAAGGAGAGATTAAGGAAGGGAAGGTAGAAAGAAGATAATGTATTCTATAGTCTTTGGACAAATAATAAAGCTTTAGAAAATTCTGTCTTTCTTGGTGTGACATGGAGTGAAGCAGAGTGAAACAGTGAGTCAGTGAGAGAACTAAATAACGAGGCTCAATCTAGGATACAAGGATCCAAAAAAACACACCTGGCCCAGAAGCAAGAGTCCTGTCTTGGAAGAGGTCATGCAAGAGTCTAGGCACAGGGAGTGCAATGAGAAGGAAATTGCTACTTGCCCTTCAGAGAGTGTCTGAGTTGGTCTGACCCCAATGCCAGTGTTTCAAGACTCTAAGCCACTGTCTCAGCCCCTCATCCTTCTGGGCTTTTCCCTCCCTCTGCAATTTAAGATACATAATCAGTACACTTTCATATAAGACCCTCCATGGCTCCAACTCCCTACTCTCTCAGCCTAACTACCCAATACAAGCTGTGTGTTTGCAGTTCACTGAATTTATTGCCATTTCCAGAACTGGACCTGCACACTACAACAACATTGCTCAGACATTTCCACTTGGAATGCCCCTCTGCCACATCTTCAACTGTTAAAATTCTGCCTTAAAGAATATCCTTCTTTTGAAGCTGCAACCAATGTCCCCTCATATCACATTCTCCTCTTTGTGGGTACCACGACACTATGTTCCAGGTTACAGATTTGCAGTATATGTTTCTTCATCTCAAAGGAGACTTGAGATTGTTAGTAAAGCTACTCAGGGTCACGTCTCTCTTTCCCACCAGGCAGGAAATTCCTCCAGGAAACAGAATGTGTCTTATTTACCTGAATCTTCACTCAGAAGCATCTAGTAAGTGTCTTGCAACAAGTATGAGACTACACAATGTTTATTCCCTTGAATTGCCTGGCCTTACCTTCCCTAACTTACATTAACTTACCTTAACTACATTCTGTAGTCTCTGAAACTGATTAAAAAAAAATAATTATGTTAAATAAAATAATTATCATTAAGGTGAAATAAATTAACACATAGGAGAAATGTAATCTCGATGTTTTCTCCAAGCCAGTTCACCGACATTGGAAAAACACTATTTAACAATTACCAGTAAACTAGATCAGAACTGCCTGGAAGTTACTATCTGCTATCTTAGCATGGTCAAATCAGCATTTATTATGGATTTGGAGGCATATAATGATTTTTTTTCAGGTTAAATAAAGGAAGAAGAAAATAAAACAGAGTAGAAGAGAAATAATCACAGTCAACAAATGATGTCTCCAAAGGAACATCAATATAATGTAATTAAAAGTCAAGAAGAAATCTTTTCATTCTGAAAGTACTTAAATTGTTTATCTCTTTACTGTTTGAAACATTTCATCAAACTTCCTCAGCAGCTATTCCCTGTGGGCCTTTACAAGCACATGATAAATGTGAGGTTTGAAAGTTCTGCTCTTTTGAGTTATTTTGATGTATTTTACTTTGAGTTATTCTGTGTCTACATGGAAGCATGCATGCATGCACACATGCATGCACCACGTGCATGTACACACACACACACACACACACACACACACACACACACAGTGGAAACACCACTGAATAGTAAGTCAGAATGCCAACACATCTTAACCTGTGATCCTGGGGGAGCACATTACCATCATGGGTGGGAGCTTTCTTAGTTTTATAATTGGGGTCCTAAGAAGAGTGATGCCTAATTCCTTTTTGGTTCTTAGGCCCTAGTATTGTATGTAAATGCATACCATTTAAATAATCACCTAACACCAAACATTTTAAAGCTTTTTTTTTTTTTCTTTTAATATACCTAGTAATTTCTCTGGTAGGACTCTTAGGTTCCATGGACCATCTTAACCCACAACACCTTAAAGGGGAGAATGTTATAGATGAATCAATGTTCTGATTTAATCTCATATCAGGTGTTGTCACACAATCTTAGTTTTGTCTTCTCTCAGTTTGGTTTCACACATAAAAAAAAAAAAAGCCCTTGGAAAATGTGTGCAAATTGTTAAATGTCAGCTGAATGTCACTTTCCAAGTTCGGCACTCAAATAGGGCTCTCTGAAAATTGGTTGTCATCCGCTGGGAGTTAAAGGAAAGATCTTTGAAAAGGTCCTCAGAGGCTTCATTTCTAGAGGTTTTTAAGGTCTCACAGGAGCTGACTACTTCCCTACACAAGCCATTTTCCCCCCCTGGTCTCCTGCAATGTCACGGTGCTTCAGGCTTCCATGTCTTTGATCGTGCCATTCATCTGGCCAAAAATGCCTCCCCCCACCTTGCCCTCTGTCTGTCCAAATGTTACTATCCATCACAGACGACATTACAATACTTCCACTATGAAGCAGTCTCGTCTCTTCAGTCATGCACAATCTCCATTCTCTACAACCTGCCTGTACTTGGACCCTGAACCAACTAGCCCTGGTTCAGACACTTTTGTTCACACTGCTCATTTCTCTTGTCTCAAAACTTGCTTGTAACCCTTCAAGGTAGAAATAGATTTACTATACTACTCACCTTGCTTAGCACAAAATTGGTCATACGAGGGGTGTTCAAACACATAACCCTTGTTCTACCATTCAACAAACAGAAGAATTTGAATGTCCTTGTTGCCATCAAAGAGAGACCACAGAGCTGATATTTTCTTAATGATAAATTAAGGCAAGTAACCAAAGAATTAAGAGAGTACTTTCCACTTTGGTTATATGAACATCTCAGAATAAAGCAACATTTGGGCCTGAGTTACCTGGACCGTTGTCTCCACACTTAATTAACTCTGCATCCTCTAAAAGCATTTGCCCACACCCTAGGCTGCTATTCATACATAACCTAGATACAACTGCTACAGTTACTGGAGAACTTAAATATCACAAATGCCCAAACTGAGTACCATTAAGGAGTGAGGTGTGAGCTGCCCAAGGACAGACATGAGTATCTGATGGAGCTACACCCGCTCAAAATCTCGGGCATTTGTCTTACTGCCAGATTGACCTTCTCTTGAGAAATACGGTTATTTTTCTCCCATTGAGGTGGCATAATCGGTGTGTTGACTCTTGTTTTCCTTCCAGGTAAATGGGACAGAGATAGATGAAGAAAAATACAGAGGGAGCTTTGATGAATCTATGCAGTGTTTTATTGCTGATGCAGACTGATTCCATAAATTTCTAGAAACATAACACTTTAAGAGGAAACAGGGTGGGGGCCAGAATTAAGGGAGGGGGCGAGGGGAATGGAAGTCAATGCACCTTATCAGTAGTTGGGCAGAGACACTCACTGTGCAGATGGACCTCATCACATAGGAAAAATCAGATGACACTGAATAGAGCTTAATGTTTTCATTAAAGCGAGAAGAGACTTTTACTTGCCTAAGAAAAATGTCTTAACTAAAAAATAGATTTTTCAAAGACCACAGACAACAGCAAGGTAAAATGTATCTGATTTATGGCAGGTTTAAAAGGTCTTCTTCCCACATGTGAGTCTAGAGCCACCGTAGGTGCCACAATAGGATGATAAATGGAGAAATAACTCAACAGGAAAGCGGCCAGGCAGTGGACTCTGGGGTGGCCGTGGCCATACCACTGGGCCTCAGCATGAAATCTCAGTGCTGAGGGGGGAGCACTGTGTTACGGGGTGCAAGAGGCAGATAAAGAAAAGAGGGTGACACTGGCAGGCAGAAAAGTAGAATTTTTGTCCCAGGCCTGCCACTAATCATCTACATAGCCTTAGGGAAATCATTTCACCTTTCTTTACCTCCACTTTTGCATCTCTGAATAAGAATAACAATAGACCATTCCACCTACTCACTGGGACCTTATAAAAAAAAAATAAAACACAGTGTGCTAATAGATGAACTAGTTCTTTGAAGAGCTCAAAGCACCATACAAATGCAAGGTATTAATTATGTTCTAAAGGTATCATTTCAGTGAGAGAGATAAAAAAAGAAGAAACATATTATTAAATTACATATTTGAAAAGATAAGAGGCATATTGGGAGGGCTGCTTTCAAGAGATATTATAAAAGCTGGCATTCTATTTTCTAGACACCAGCCAATCGTCACGCAAAAACACAGACCTGAGATGAGGGAGAAACAGCTGATGGTGTACAGGAGGTGAACCGTGTACCTAGGTAAATTGCAGAAATGTACTGACAAAGTAAAACTGGTGACTTACATAATGAGCACCGCAAATTAGCAAGCATACAATAGACTTTACATTACAAAGAAGTGAGAGAAGAGAGAGGTTCAGGGCAAATTCAAAGCCACAAGATGAGCTTAAAAGGACAATTATAAGCCAGCACTCCTTCCTACTCAAAGACAGGCGAGCTGTGGAAATACAGGTAATGAAGAACCAGACCTTTGCTGCGGTCCATCCTGCCAGTGGCATGACAATAATTTCAGAGACCAGCAAGAGCTTCAGGTCCAAGCAAAAATAGTCCTGTAAAACATTTAATGTGTACCTAGTGTTTATTCTGATTTGTGCATTAGGTTGTGAGGGAAACAATAGAAGGAAAAGCTGGAAAATTCTGCTTTTATAGGCTAGCTAGCAAGAAAGGATGAAAATGTAGGAAACCGTGTTTAAATGTTAACCACGGGCTATTGACTACGAATGTTATAGCTGGTAACTTGGTTATTATATCAGTTATATATTGGTCAGTTGGTTATTATATTGTAGTTGGTTTTATAGTTGGTTAGAAAGATAATTAGCGGGTTTGCTTCAGTGTGAACAGTACTATTAACTACCATTTTTTGAGCTACCACCATACGGTAGGCATGCTACCTATGAACTGTTTCATGTATCAATGAACTGTTTAAACTCAAACCATGCCAGGTTAGTTATTTTGCCCATTTCATAGAAGAGGTGACTGAGGCTGACAGTCACATAACTAGCTACTGACACAGACACAATTCACAGCCAGGTCCAACTGGCTCTAAATAAAGCTCATGTTACTTCAACTGTGGCAGGCTGCTTCTCTGAAAGAAGCACAATTTTTGATCTCGGTGACATACTGGTGGAAAATATCATTTGAAAAAGAAGCCCACCACCAGTGGCCCTCAAATCATACTCAATTGGCAAGTGCATAAACCACTTTATTTGAAAGACTGGACCTGGTGAAGAGGATACATACGCAAATGTAAATAAGTAAATACCACAAGCCCTTGAATGTATTACATATATGAAACTTTATAATTCACCTAATGCAAAGTTATACTGGACTATTCTGTTGCCTATTCAAGCCCTAACCTGAAAAAGCTCCCCCTCTTTCCTAACACTGCTATTGCTTCCACACTGTGAAATTCTTGTGTATACACATCCCTTGGGCTACCTAGATTAGTTATCTTCCTATGTAAATACCTTAGACTTTGCATCTGCTATAGGATTTAATCCTGACAGCCTGGGGCTAAAACAGAGAGAAGAAGATAATAAACAATGGTAACTAAAGAAAGAACATAAATATACCAAGACCAGAAAGCAGCAATACCTGCTGGTGCACTACCACCATTCAATATTAGAAGCTTTATCCTCCTTTAAAGTATTAATCAGTAGGAAGATTTTTCGAGCTCAAAAATCAACAAGATTCCTTTTTTTTCTTTATCCAAGATAAAGTCTCCTTTGTACCTCACGCTCTTTTCATTGTGCTGACACTCTAAAACTTGATGGACATTAATAAATAGCCCCAAATGGTCAATTCAGAGACTCCCAGAAAAACTTGGCAGAACTGAAAGTGCTGGGCTTCAGACAGGCATGAACAGTAGACCTTCTGGAGTGTTACCCGCCCAGTCGGAACATCTTACCATTCACTCGTCATTTCTTATTTCCTCATTCCAAAATGGCCACATGCTGCCCTGCAATCTTTCCACACACATTGCACCTTTGGCAGAGAGACTGCCGCTCCTGTTTAAAGCAGTTATTGGTCTCACATTTATGATAATTAATCAAATGTCTTGCTGAAGTTCCATTTTTTTATGAGGGTATGTAAGAGACTCATGGCGTCTTTGCTCTATTTGGCGAAAATTAAAAGCTTTGAAATTTCTTGGCCTCTTTCAAGAAGGAAGCTTTAAGGCAAATCCATTCCTCATATCTCCTAAAGGGATTGACATCACCCTTGGGCTGTAGGCACTCCTGATGCCAAGCTTGGCATGCTGAATCGTTATTTTCTATAATTTATTGCAGGAAAATACACACAATTCTGAGAGTTGCATTTGGAATTAGGGCCTAGTCGAAGAGCCACGAGGGCACACCTCCTCTTCAGCAAACTCATTGAACTCCTACCCCAAACCTCAGTATCACATACCAAATTATACGTTTGCTGAGAACTCATCTTTTACCAAGTGGGTCAAAGTGCATGAAATTAGAGAAGGAAGATAGGAAAGAGGTGTAGGCCAGGTACAATGAGAGTAACAGAATCCTTCAATAAAGTTATGATCACCCCTATTACAGATGGGTTAACTGAGACTAATAGAAAGTAAGTAACGTGTGCAATGACCACAAAGCTTATGGTGTCATGTTTGATATCAGGACTCTCTGGCTTCAAAGACCAGGTTATGCCCACTTCTTCGTAATACAGAAAGAGAGAATACATACTTTGAGTAAACTTCATGTCCAAGAATCTATATTTTTACACAATTACCTGGCATCTGATTGAAAAGAATTAAAAGACACCACCCCTTTCTCCACTGCCAAATTATGCTGAAAGAAGGTACACACACATGTGCGCGCGCACGCACACACACACACACACACACACATGCAACAATTCTAAGCACCTGGTTAGGGGCACAAAGAAGCAGGATCACAAAGACACTTTTTGAAACCAATGCAACAGGGCGCCTAGGTGGCTCAGTCAGTTAAGTGTCTGTCTGACTTCAGTTCAGATTATGATCTCACGGTTCAAGAGTTTGAGCACCGCATCAGGCTCTATGCTGACAGTGCAGAGCCTGAAGCCTGCTTCAGATTCTGTCTCCCTCTCTCTCTGTCCCTCCCCTGCTTGTACTCTCTCTCTCTTTCTCTCTCTCTCTCAAAAATAAAAAAAAAAACATTAAAATAAGTCAATAAATAAACCAATGTAACAGAAACCAGCATTATGAAACACATATACAATGGAAATAAAGTCTCCTGTAAGCATCAATTTATAAAGATTCAAGACATACACTCATACCACCAAAAAGTAGGCAATCTATTTCCAGAAATGGGAAGATTTTCTTTTTCTTTTTTCTTTTTTTAAGAGAGAGAAAGAGAGAGAGCACAGGGGAGGGGGCAGAGGGAAAGGGAAAGAGAGAATCTTAAACAGACTCCATGCTCAGAGTGAAGACTGATGCAGGGCTCGATCTCACATCAAGAGTTGGACACTTAACCAACTAAGCCCCCCAGGCTGCCTGGAAAGATTTTCTCTTAATTGCAAGAACACAGCCATGTTGCTAAAAATGAAAACAGTGAAATACCTGATACTGTTCAGTGGAAATATAATGCAATCCACAAATGTGAGTCACATGTAACTTAAAATTTTCATAGTAGTCACATTAAAAAAACAAAAAGAGGGGCGCCTGGGTGGCGCAGTCGGTTAAGCGTCCGACTTCAGCCAGGTCACAATCTCGCGGTCCGGGAGTTCGAGCCCCGCGTCAGGCTCTGGGCTGATGGCTCGGAGCCTGGAGCCTGTTTCCGATTCTGTGTCTCCCTCTCTCTCTGCCCCTCCCCCGTTCATGCTCTGTCTCTCTCTGTCCCAAAAATAAATAAAAAACATTGAAAAAAAAAAATTAAAAAAAAAAAAAAAGCAAAAAGAGACAAGTAAAGGTAAATTTAAAAATAAGGTTTTATTCATTATTTTAGTCAATGTAGACTGTTATAACAAAATATCATAGACTGGGTGGCTTTTAAATCACAGAAATGTATTTATCACAGTTCTGGAGGCTGGGAAGGCCTAGATCAAGCCACTGACAGACTCAGTGCCTGATGAGGGTCTATTTCCTGGTTCACAAATGGCTATCTTTTTGTCTGTGTTCTCACAAAGCAGAAGGGATGAAGAAGCTCTGCTTGGTCTCTTTATTTTTTTTAATGTTTATTTATTTATTTATTTAGAGATAGAAAGAGTGTACATGTGTGCAGGCAAGCAGAGAAGGAGCAGAAAGAGAGAGGGGGAGAGAGAGAATCCCAAGGAGGCTCCACACTGTCAGCACAGAGCTCAACATGGGGCTCGAACTCCCGAACCATGAGATCACGACCTGAGCTAAAATCAGGAGTCGAATGCTTAACTGACTGAGCCACCCAGGCACCTCTTGGGTCTCTTTGATATGGGTACTAACCTCATTTAGGAAAGTCTCACTTTCATGACCTAATTACCTTCCCAAAACCCATTTCTGAAAGTGTTCACATTGGGGATTAGGTTTCAACATATGAATTTGAAGGGGTGGTCACAAACATTCAGTCTATAGTACTCCATATATACAAAATGTTATCACTTCAGGATATAATCTATAGAAAAATGTATTAATGAGGTATTTTATATTTTTTTGATAAATCCAGTATGTATTTTATACCTAAAGCTCATCTCAATTCAGACTAGCCACATTTCAAGTTCTCAATAGCCACATGAAGCTAAATGCTAAATCGCACAACTCTGTACCATACCCCACAAAAAAAGAGCTAGAATGGATGTGTGTCAAGACATCAGAAAAATAGCTATTCTCCTTACTGGTCTTCTCAGTTCATAAATAGAGGATCCAGACTAATCAGCCTACTGAGGAGTGAAGGGGGCCAGAAAAGACCAGGGAAAACTTTCAAAGATAAGTAGCAACTACTTCAGACTATGAGTCAAGCAGTGGGAAAGGTCAAAGAGCTTTGGGCGACAATTTGCCCTCCAGAGTAATGAAGCAAGAGTGGGAACATGCACCAGAAGCCTACCTGCAGACTCTGAAAGATGTGGCCACTGCTCAAGTTGACAGAGTGAGACCAATAACTAGAGTCATACTTTCAGTTGACAAATATTTTGGCTGAGAAAGATTTCCCCCAGAAAAAATTCACAAAAACAATAATAGCCATAACTGAAGGAAAATTTAAAAAGCATAGCAAATCACTGGTAAAAGAATGGATTATTTTATTTTATAACTACTAATAAGAAGGTGAATTAGAAAAAGTATAGTTAAATCAAAATGTTAAGCTTTTCTCTTTAACAAGACAATAGAAAGCTAGAAGAAAATATCAGAGTATTTTTGTAAGCATAGAACTTATGGAAGAAAGCCATTTGGTGGCATGAGAAACAATCAGGTTGTTTGTGTCAAAAATAGAACAGTTCTGAAATTCAACAAACATCATAAACCAAATTAAAAACACATGACAAAAAAGAAAATACTTAATATAAATGTGTTTTTACAAATTGATAGTAAAAATAAGAATAATGAGTTAAACACATGTACAGACATTTCAAAAAAAATGATAGAAAAGTAGATGAAAGGCACGAATGGACAATAGCCTGGCAGAATTCAAATAAACTGAAAACTGAATTATAATATTCAAACTTAACCAGTCATAATAAAATGAAACAATTCAAAAGACACCATTCATGTGAAATTCATCTATAGGATTATTTATTATGGTACAATATGTACCAGCAAAAGACAAAAAGTAGGAGGATCCTATGTGCTAATGAGAAGAAAATTAGTTATATTAAATAAAAATTAATAAAATAAAAATAAAAAGTAAACATTCTTTTAGAATAATATTTAATGATATGTTTTTGATTTATAATAAATAGGAAAATTTAGTCTACAAATATTTGATGTAATTCTGAATAAAAATGAGATACAAATTCATTTATACAGATAAAATTATTTCTACCAAAATATGTTTATATTTTAATAATGAGATATATAGGTTAGATATTATTAAGAATATATGCATATGTATGGCTCTATGATATATATTTATTATATATATGTACATACATATACATACATATACACATATATACATACACACACATAGAAATACAGACAAACACATTATAGAAAAAAAAGCTTGAAATTATTAATTTTTTAACATAGTTTTCTCTGGAAAATAGAGTTGTAAATTATTTTTATTTTTCCTATATTTATTTTTGTATTTTTCAAGGGTTTTATGATAATCACATATCATTTTTATCATTAAGTTATAACTAATTTTAAAAATCCTAAATATGAGTAGATAACATGTCTAATATGGGGCAAAAGAGTGATGTGCCCATGAACAAAACTAATGAGGTCTCTATTTCTGGAGCCAAAGTACAATATCAAGTCATACTGTACTCTGTATTTCTGGTTCAAATGAAAAAAGTTACTACAGTACATAATCCAAGAATAGATTACCCATAGATACAAATATAAAGAACCTGAGGAGGGAGAAATCAATGAGTTGGAATTAGTGGGGTATGACCATGATAAAAATAAAATTTGTCTAAGTCCTTGAAGAGCTTTTGAAAAGCAGAGAAGGTAAATACTTGGGATTGGAAAATACCACTGGCACAGACAAAGCTGTGGAACAGCCCGGATGCTGAGGCTCTTTCATTCTTGTGCAGGAAATTTCTCTTCTCCATGAGCTCTCCTCCTCACAGAAAGCAACGCAAGTCATCTGACTTCCAGTCTGAATGTCTTTGTGAAGGGTAGTAAAAGAGAAATTTTATCAGCCTCCTGGACTTGTAGTTCAGAGGCAGTGGTGGCTCTCACTAAATAGATCTTATAGGATAGAATAAGCAATAATTTCAGTTTAGTTTAGTACAATTAATTCTTTGCTTGTATCCTGGCCCAAATCACAGGCCACTTATTTGGCCAAAGTCTCAGGCTAAACATTCCTTATAATTGAGTTCTGAACAGAAGGCTGAATTTAAGATATATTATTAGCATATAACTCTCAATTTCTGAAAATGTGTCCTTGTTGAAATAGACATTCCAGTAGCTGTATACAATTTGATTTTAATGATCTCAATCTTTATTCTCATGTGACACTTCTTAGTTTACTTTCCTTCTCTGTTTTTCACTTCTACTCCATCTTTACTCCCAATCCATTCTTTCTCTTAGAGGTGGTTGTTTTTACATCTAGCTCTTCTGCCTGCCTCAGAGAATTTCACCTATCTAGTATTTATCCACTACATGTGGCCCACAGTGCAACACAGAGAGTCTCCAACCTGAAGGAGGGTAAAAAATGATCTGGAGAAAAATTCTTCTCCAAAGAAACATCTATCTGCACGCGCGCGCGCGCGCACACACACACACACACACACACACACACACAGCAGTTACCTTTTTGTTGGGGGGCACTGAGGAACACCAAAATAAAACAACACTTCTCTTTCCAGCAAATTCAGAGTCTAAATCATACCACTTGACCATTCCCAGACACCAACATCCTGCATGCCGTGCTGTTACAAAATCTTTTCACATGAAACTATCCTCTTTCAATTAATTGCAAAGCAGATTTCAGAGGGAGAAGCCCCATCAACAGCTGGGACTTAGCCAGAGATCCCAATTCTTGTAACTAACTTGTTGATTCCTCAGGTGAACTTGAATCCTCTTCCTGAAGGTGAAATCTGTCTACAGAGTCCACTGAGCCTTTTAGTCCCTTGAAAGTTCTTACAGTGTCTATAAAAATTTCTGCTCTTAACCTTTCTTGTGTTATAAAAAGCACAGCCACGTTCCTCATAACTATTTGATGTCTTATATAAAACCCTTTATAAAATAAAATAAAAAAAATCTCCCCAGATAGCCTCAAAAGAAAAGTTGCCCAGCGTTGTCTTTAAACGGCATGCTTATTTAATATCGACATGAAGACAGAGTCAGTGCTCTGAATTCTGGACTGCCCATGCTGGCATTGAGGGGCACTGTTAAAACCTGCCAGTTGCTAAAATATCCCTTCTACTCCGTGGGGAGATAATGTCAAGAGTAAAAGCCAGAAAGGGAAATTCTGGCTGGCATCCAAAAACAGTTGTAGAAAAGAAGGTTCTCTCTCCGACAGCATTCTGACATGCTTTCTTCAGTTTTGCCATGAAGTTGAAATCTTTCCTCAGGAGAGATGAGTGTATATATAAAGACAGCAGGCACATGGTGGGCTCAGGAATTTCAAACATGGCCCAGTCTGACATGAAGGAAGAAGAGGGAGAGGGGGCAGGGAAGAAACTGCTGAACTTCCAGAAAGACCTGTCAAAAGTAAGCCATTTCAACAGGTTTATCTTTGAAATATTTCTACTGCCAAACTCTTCTGGGAAATTCTAATATAATTTGGACTCAATCCTTGGATAATTTTATATCCTTTTAAGCTTAATTTCGGAGTTTGGAGCCATCATACATAATAATATATATGATCTATATGATAAAAACTTTTGCATTTCTGGAGTAATTAGCACACAACACTCAAAAAGCAGCTAAAAAGTGCAGTCAAATTTAAAAAGCATATTTGGAAGAAGGAGGGGTGATAAAGAAAATATGTAAAAAACTTCAATATCAACTGGCAGTGACTCTGTCACAGAGAAGAGAGTGGCAGGCCTCTGTCATCACGTGGACTTACAAAGTCTGAAATTGTTCTGGTGGAGGTGTGTGTGTGTGTGTGTGTGTGTGTGTGTGTGTGTGTGTGTGTACAAGAGCAGGATAGGGCCAGGAGGGCCCCTCAAGCAAAAGAAAACTTCAAAAAAAAATACATATGCATCTCTTTCCTTGACAGTTATCCCTCTACAGAGAAAACAGTAAAAAATATGGCAAATTATTGAAGTAATTTCATCAATGACTTTTGTTAACAGTAACTACAGATAGCATGTATATTAGACTTTGACCAATAGTGTGGGTTTAACAAAGTGATCCTTATTTCATGATTTCATATATTCTGAACTGTAAGAAAGGTCAGAATTTCTAACCTTAAGGTCCCTCTGTATGGCCGTTAGTAAGTAAGCAAAGAAAGAAACCAGATATGATTGTGTGCTAAGGAAGCAGAATTAGATGAGCCTATATAGCTATCAAAATATACCCTGGTGGGGCACCTGGGCAGCTTGGTCGGTTAAGCGGCCGACTTCGGCTCAGGTCATGATCTCACGGTCCGTGAGTTCAAGCCCCGCGTCGGGCTCTGTGCTGACAGCTCAGAGCCTGGAGCCTGTTTCAGATTCTGTGTCTCCCTCTCTCTCTGCCCCTCCCCTGTTCATGCTCTGTCTCTCTCTGTCTCAAAAATAAATAAATGTTAAAAAAATTTTAAAAAAAAATATACCCTGGAAACATAAAACACAATTTTCTTGGTTTGTCTAAACAGTAAATTTCTGATTCTGTCCTTGGTCCTTCCACTAGCTAGCTGTTTATCTTCTTCACAATAAAAAAAAAAATTCTTCTGAACATCAATTTTTTCACTTGACAAATAGGAATAATAATAATACCTACTTCTCAGTATTATGTGATTCCAAAGGGCACAATGGGTGTATCTTTAGCAGACTATAAAATGCTGCACACATGTTGATCATCATGAATAGTGGTAATATCTCTGATTCATTTCACTGACAAGATTGAAGAGAAAGATTATTTTATAGCTTCTTAGATTTTAATCAGTTTCTAATGCACTAATTTCATGGTCATAAAATATTAGAGCTGAAAGAGAGCTTAGAAACCATTTCACTCAAACTTCCTCATTTTTAAGGCCCAGAGAGTTTGTGATGTGCTCAAAGTCAAACAGCAAACTTAAAAAGTTATAGACATGCACAGAATATAGACACGTATTCCAGATGCACAGAGTTGTAACATAGGCTATTGTGAGCTTGCTAAATGTTTTCTTTGAGAGTATTTTCTGACTTTTTGTAAAAAAAAAAAAAAAAAAAAAAAAAAAAAAATAGGTTAACGAATTTGGCCTTAAAGAACATTTCTGTAAAGTGAATTTTCTATTTACCTATCACTTCTTATAATGCAGTTTAGGAAAAATGACCTTATGGAAACAACAGGCAGAAACATCTTTTAAAGCTATAAATCTAATCACCTCATCCCTTTGCTTAACCCTTTCTATTGGCCCTCTCTGGCCCATATTATAAAGACTCCTGGCCACCTCCTGCAAGGTTCACATGCTCTGCTTCCTGACGGCTTAGACAAACTCATCTCCAATGAAACACCCCTTCCTCAATTATACTTTTGACTACACCTGCCTTTTTCCCCCAAAATTCTGAGATTTAGGTGATGATTTCCCTCCAGATCTTTGCATGGCACACATTTTGTCATCCATGTCTCATCTTAAGTGTCATCTACTTAGATTTTTTGTGACCTCTCCAGTGTCTTATCTTATTTTGCTCATTCTATCTGAAATGGTCTTATTTGTGGATATTTTCCATAATTAGTGTCAACCTCTGCTACTGGAACATAAGCTCCACTAGGGCAGCAATTGTTCTCTTTTTTTACAACCACTGAATCCCCAGTATCAGGCTAGACCAGCTAGTTAGCACCTGCCCAGCACATAGTATTAGCCTAAACTTTCTATAAACAAAAGAATAGATTAACGGATAAATAGATGAATGAGTAGATCATGCATAATTTTTTATAAGAAACATGCTAAGATGGTGATCAGGATTGCTTTCATAACAGCCCACAGTTCCAACCTGGTCATAGCACCTTGGCAACAAGGATTATGTTGGAAGAATTATGTAAATAAATATTGACACTTGAGAGCAAGATGAAAGAACACCAAAGACAAACTATATTGGTATCAGAATTTCACATGATGCCAGGCCTCGGAATCAGGCAGATTAATTAGCTCTGTGAGTTAATAACTAAATGTTTGAAGCATCTTCGATATTCAAGGCACACAGTATACAGGGGAGTGAAGGGGAACAAAGATACATAAGATGCAGTCTTTGACATAAAGTCTATATAGTTTGCTTTAGGATCTAAGGTATTAATAAATAAATTGTATTACAGTGCTAAAATTGAATAAAGATTCAAACTTTAAAATAGCAACTGTTACAGTCTGAATGTTTGTGCACCACCCACCCCCAGCCAAATTCATATGTTTAAATCTAATCCCCAGAGTGATAGTATTTGGAGTGGGCCTTTGAGAAGTGATTAGGTCATGAGGATGAAGCCCTCATGTATAGGATTAGCACCCATAAGAGAAGAGGCCAGAAAGAGAGCTAATTCTCTTTCTGCCATGTGAGGATAAAAGAAATTGGCAGTATGCCCTCCAGAAAAGGGCCCTCACCAAAACCTGGCCATGTTGGCACCCTTATCTCAGACTTCTAGCCTCTAGAACTAGGAGACATAAACTTCTGTTGTTTTTAAGCCACCCATTTTACTGTGTTTTGTTAACAGCAGCTGGAGCTAAGAGGTCACCAAAGAAAGATACAAATCATAAAGAGTGGTCGTGGTCCTGTGTCAGGTAAGTAGAACAGTCAGAAAGTGCTAAGAGTTCAAGACAGAAAAGAGTGTTGTAAAGTGGTATCTAATGTAAGGTTTATGTAGAAGGAATTTTATTAAGTTGTCTGCATTCATCATTTTAGGCAATAAGGGCTGTTTGGATCTCCTGATCTTTATTTAGGCCTAAATACATGAAGGTGAAAGATTTCATTCCCCTTATTCTACAGTGCTCAAATACCACAGTGATGATCGTAAATGACACAGGAAAGAGTGTCAGTAAACCATACAAAGTTTGTCTACGAAAAAAACTGGGACATGGGCATAAAAATCACGTTACCTTTATGTTACCTTTTGGGGTTTCCTATTCATAGGCCCATTTGCAAATAGCAGCAGGGCTAGTGTGTTCAATCCGCTTAATAGTGGGGGATCAATGGATTAGTGTGAATGTGACCAGAATGGTTTTCTAGCTAGAGTATGAGTAAACTAAATTCCTTTAGCTTTCTCTTTTATCTGCCAGACTGCAATTTCTTTTATTGCTCATGTTTTTGATAAGGAAATGGTAACAGAGACTCACTAGAGTATATATATTTTATACCTTTCCTTCAATATTATCTTAGCATCTCTACTCCAGATGGAGATGGGTTGAACAGGAATTCTCTTCTGGCAGGCATCAAAGTCTCAGGTCCCAGAGACACTGCACCCAGCAAAGTTCAAGCAGCCACTACTCTAGGATAAGAGCCCAGTTCTTCCAGGGTGGGATGCTCTTGGTGACCCTTTGCCTTTGCAATCTGGGTCCTGCCTGCTAGACTCAGGAAAGGGGCGTATTCTTTATGATGGCTCAACTCTGTAAATTAGCAGTGATCAGAGTGCATTGATGGTGCCTGTCAAATACTTGGAGGATGGTTAGATAAACGTCCAGATGCTTGGATGAATTTACAACAGATACATATAACATCTGTAAGGTAAGTCCTTTCATCTGAAGCTACCAGCCCTATTCTCTGCAGACAGTTGGTTAAAGGCAAATGAAAAACAGGTATTGGCATGATTGAGACGTGGGTTCAAACTCCAGCTCACCAATTTAGCTCTTCATTATGAAAAGCAAGATCATTATGAAGACTATGAACCTCAGTTTCTTTGTCTTTAAAAAGTCTTTAAAATGTTCAAAACTTTACTTTCCAAGATGAAGATCAATGAATGGAATTATATGTGAAATGGAATACTTATTTTTCATTTCCCAACCGCTAGAATTTTTTCATACCCTGGTCTGAAAACAGGACTTTTGTTTGTTAGTTGCTTGACTCAGGGTTGTTTTCCCAGGCCTAAGACTGGAATGTCTGATGATTTTCTCTACAGCTGATATTAGTTGCCTTCCTTTTTTTTCTTTCTTTTTTCTTAACTCTAACCTTGCTAGGGGCAGAAAGCCATGCAAAGCACTGAAGTAGGGGAACTATCTGCCCCACACCCTAGTGCGTATAACAACATTCTGCTTCTTGGTATTATACATCAGGAATAAATCCGAAAATGAGACTTAATTTATTTCATGTTCTCTGCATTGTGATGCTCATTTTGTAAAAATATTCCCACTCATCACTGCTTATTGTTCTCTCAGATAAAGCTGCAAAATTGTGAAGGTGGTTAAGCTATTTATTTATTTTAAAACTAAGTCTCCTTCATCTCTTATATCTTTCTCCAATTTCCGTCATTCTGTGACTCAGGCTCTCTCTTCTTATCATTTTCACACTGCACCCAGGCGTGGGGGCCATGGAAGAGCTCATCACTTCCTGGACAAGAGCATCCATATCTCACAGGAGCAGAAATGGGATGTACGAGTTCATTATCAATGAAGAAGAGGGGAATGAGCATAACATTCAGAAAAGCTGCTGTGACAAACCCTGTGCAAATCAGAGATTTGTGGAAATGATCACATTTCTACAGCCTACCTTCTTTCCACAGCACGCTCTGCTCATTAATTCATTAATCTTTGTACCACCCCTGCAGCGGAGGTAACTATTATTAGCTTGGGTTTGTAGTTGGAGAAATAGAACTAAAATACAGTGGAGTTCAGCAACTTGCCCAGGATCACAGTGGGAGATGTTGTTGGGAGTGGGATGTGAGCCCAGAAGTCTTGTCTCCCAAGTGCCTGCTCTCACAGAGATGCCCCTCCCATCCTGTCCATTAGCATAATGGTTAAGGGAAGCTGTCATTTTATTTCTTGGAGTTGCATTCACCCAAGCTACTGAACTCTCCTGAACACACATACAGTTGAGTTGTTCTAACATTTACACTGCCAAATGTCTGCATAATTCCTCTCTTTCCCTTGCCTACCTGTCAGCAGCTGCCCTGCCTGACAGAATGCACCCACTTGGTCATGAAAATATATTTTTGAAAAAAAAATACTGCTGCACTTCAGTTCAGTGCTACAAAAGGAGCATAATATTGTCACCTAGTGAAACAACACATTTCTTTCTGAAAGGAACGGTATATCATATTCTTCTTATGCACTGACCCTCTCTGTGTATCCCATACCAAAGTGCAAATGACATTTTGATTTATCACCAAGATGCTGATGATGAAAATGACCTGCCAGTGGAGATGTTTGGCCTGTTCAACTTAAAACTCCTGGTTTGATTTCAGGAGACCTGTGGAACAGATCAGGGAAGAGGCTCATGTGGACTCAGGGCTCACTGGGCATTGTGCACTGCACTGCACACAATGACTGCCACAACATTACAAGAAGAGTGCTGGTGTTCCAGTTTTTTACCTGAGGAAATACAGAAAATATAAACTGAGAAGTGAATTGATCCGAATTGCTCAGCTACCAACCGGAGCCAGGATCTGAACTCAGTTCTATCTGACTCTAAATCATGTTGAATCTATGTATTAGAATAAAAATACATCAATAATATTGACCCTTATCTCAGCTGAACTCACCTTATAGAATCCATACCTTTGAAACAAGAGAGGCCTCGAGTTAAAAATCATTTGTTGAGCATGATATCATGGCTGTGCTAGATCGTAGGATTCTGCCCATGTGTACACAATTGACTGTCAGGTCACACTGTGATCACTTCTAACCTTGGAGTGGAAACGCAAAATGCTATGAGAGTATGGTTCTCCAGCTTAGGCTGCAGAGTAAAAGAATCTGAAGGCTGGAGATGTCCTGAGGAGTTGAGTGTTAGGGTCTATTACAATCAAAGTATCCCAATAGACAAATATGTATAAATTAGCTACCATGTGCCAAGCAATGTAACAGATCATCTCTCCATTCATATATGCTGACACTAAGTTCAGAGGGGAGATGTGACTTGCTCGAGGCACAGGACAAGCTGGTGAGTGAGCTAAGGCTATAAACATTCTCCTAACTTCCCAGCATTGCAGCACTTTCTCCTATACCACACCCACATTCTGTGCACATCTGCTACCCAGGAAGACACCATCTCTCCGCTACAATCCTTCTTTCCCACTCTGAGAAGTCCATTGTGAGAGGAAAGATAATTAATCTTTCCCAGGAAATTGTCTCTAACTTTTTTTTAACGTTTATTTATTTTTGAGAGACAGAGAGAGACAGAGCATGAGAGAGGGAGGAGCAGGAAGACACAGAATCTGAGGCAGGCTCCAGGCTCTAAGCTGTCAGCACAGAGCCTGATGCGGGGCTCAAACTCATGGACCACGAGATCATGACCTGAGCTGAAGTCGGATGCTTAACCCACTGAGCCACCCAGGCACCCCTGTCTCTAACTTTATACTTAGACTTTGATGGAAATCTTACTAAATGTGGTGTTAATGATAGTTCTTTTCAAAATACATTCAGAAATATTTATACACTTAGTCATACCATTTAACACTTATATATAAAACAAACGCCAGTATAATAACTACATGGGTTAAGAAATAGGTATTTTCTAGCACCTCAAAGGCTCCCATGTGACCCTTTCCTTTCCCAGTAAAGATAACTATTACCCTGACACATAGAATAACCTCTCCCTCTTTCTTCTCACAAACATAACTTTAAACAAAAGTAGCAAGACACTAAAAAATTCATAGAATGCAATTCCACTCATAAAAGTTAAAAAGTAAAACTATATTGTGTATAGATAAATATATGTGTGCCATTAAGAAACACAAATAAATGAGTGACTTCTTTTTTATAAGTCAAAAGATGCCATCTCCCTGTATAAAATCCTTCAGCAACTTTCCATTTATATGAAATAAAACCCTTACTCCTTAGTAACCCACAGGTGTGGGGTCTGATGGTGCCACTCCTTTGACTCGACCCCCCCATGGCCACTGCATTCCACAAACATGGACTTCAGCCTGTTCTCAAAAAAAGTCTTACCCATGTCTCACAGCCTTTTCTAAGTCAATCTGTCCCAGGACCTTTGCACTGCTGGTACCTTGTTACTCAGATCTCAGTTTAATGTCACTTTCTCAGAGAGGTCCTCCTCCACCACCCTCAATATAAATTAAATCAATCCACCTTATTATGTTTCCATCATAGTATGTATCATTACTGAAAGTCTATTATTTATTTACTCACTTACTGATGTCTGTCTGTCCTCACTAGAACATAAATTCCATGAGGGAAAGGGCCACCTCTGTCTTATTTAATGTTGCCTCCTTAGCAACTGAAACGGTGCCTGGTACACAATAGATACTGAATAAATAGCAGTTGGCAAACTAGTCAAAGATCAAATCATTCTCTGCTTAGATGGAGATCAAACCTAAGAATAGATAAATGTTTCTTAGTAGAATTCTGAGCTTGTGGCAGAGAGCTGGCCAGTGGTAAGAACCAGACATATGAAGACAAAGAGAAAGACCCAGGGAAAGAAGTCTTGTTCCAGATGCTGGGACATGGATTCTCATCTTAGGACTGAAATTCATATGTAGGAAGTGATGAATTTTACCTTCTCCTTACAATTTCCATCTCACCCCCACCTCTCCTATTCTGAAAAGAAGGTCTTGATTAAACCACTGTCTGCCCATTCTAACTCTCCTCCCACACCAATAACTGGGAAAGGGAAGAGCTAAGGAGTACTAGAGAAATGTGAGAACTCAGCCAAGGCAGGCTGGGACTTTTAGAGATGCATCCTTGTCTGTGTCCAGTCCTAACTCATGCCACGGCCGTCATCCAGCCATGTTATCAATGGACCACAGGTCCCATTCAGGGTCAGGTGACCTTGTGAAGCAGAAATAATATGTCACAAAGATACAGTGTAATAAAAGATGTGTGCAAGGCTTGGCTGCCAAGCCAGCTTTTCTAAATAACATTCTGATTGCATTCGATGCCTCAGCAACCCCACTATTCTTGCTGCCCAGGCACTCTGCAGCCAATATATGCACTGGATGATGAAAAGCCCAGGGACCCACTGGGCAAAAGCCAAATCACATATCGGCAACATCGGCATAAGGGCATATAAAGCAATCCTGTTAAATATTTAGATGTGTAGGGCCCCAGAGCGTGACACACATTCAGCTAGAAATGTACTTTTTTTTAAACTAGGAAACGTGAGATTATAAACCTGTATAATATTGTGCCTTTTAAAAGGAAGTGAATCTGAGAAGGATTTGTTGCATATTGACCTACGGGATTTAAATCATCACCATCAAATCACATGCCTGCCTGGGACTGGGTTCATTGAATCACAGCATTAATCCCTTACATTTACATTTCACTTTTTTTTGTTGAAAATCGCTTTCATAGCATTATGTTGTTTCATGCTCAAAACAAAAATCCATGAAGATAAGTTCATTAGCAAGTATTTTTTGAGCATCTACTGTGGGCAGGACACCAAACTGTGCACAATGGGAGGGAGATGCATAGACTAACCCTCAACCCGAGAAAGAGGGCATATATAGAAATGGATAGGTGTTATCATCTCCTGAAGAAAACTAAAATAGAAGGAGTACCAAGTGGATATCAAAGATAAAAGTAGAATTTAACAGCAAGGATAAGCATTTATTGTGTGTGCCTGTGAGTATCAGAAAACTACCATAAGTTTATGGTTTAGAACCAATTACCACACAGTTATTTACACCACAAATGAAAAGTCAGAACACTTAAACTAATCATCATAAACACAATATTATATGTAAATGCCCACCAAGTAACCCTGAATATGAGGATGTAAGATTCTGAAGGAAGAACAGACTGAATAAAGTTTGTAGAAGAATTTAGATTTGGACTAATATTTGAGGGAAAGGATATAAAGGAAGTGTAAGGAAGCCTGTGAATGTGGGAATGTAAAAAAGTGTCTTCTCAGTTGAAAGCTCATTCTTCGCATGGGGGATAGCATGAGTTCTCAAGAGTTGCAAAGCTAACCAGCCAGAACTCAAATGTATTACAACCTCCCATACTGCAAGTGCTACCTATAAATAACTGAAATGATCTATTCACCCGTTCAATAAACAGGGACCAAGTGTTAGAGATGGGGTCAAAAGACTGACATGTGTACACAAAGAAGTTCAGCTGGGAAGGAAGGAAGCAGGAAACAGAACACATAGGTGAGGCTCCTGGAATGAGCATATGGGTCGAGTTAGAGGATCGACTGGAATTAGCAAGAGAAGAGCTGGGATAGGGCATTTCTGATAGAATAGAAGAACTAGAAGAAGAAAGGCTTGCATGGGTAGAGCAGGCCACCTGCATTCTGGTAGAGTGTGTTATCCAGGGTACGGAGCCCAATAGGGCCCTCATCTATCTTTTCCTGAGTGAGAGCCTTGGTGGGATGGTAATAAAGGAGGATGGTGATACATACTCCCACCAAGAGTGGAACCTGGGCAGAAGCATCAGCACCAAGCAGACAAAATCCAAGTACCAAGCCTCCCTCAGTCCCAGCAACAGTGGTGAGTCCTGAGGAATGTGAGTGTTCTAGAGATGCTACTTCTCAGATTATATCCAAGGTCAAAAAATGGGTTTAAAAACATCTGCCTACTGATAGCAAGGAAGTTGAGCTTCATACTGAGCCATAATGGTGCATATACTTTTTCAGCCATCTGTATTCTTGCTTAATCTTCTCTCCAGTTTTCTGATGGCTCTCAAATACCTGAAGCTTTGCTCAGAACTCTTAAGTATATTAGATCCCATTAAATCATTTTCATTCAAAGTAAGTGAAAGAGTTAATTACAATTACACCTCTTGAACTTCTCTTAATAAACCATGTAAACCAGCACTCTGAAGAAAAGTGATACTGCTTATAGCCACAGCTACCATCAGGGATAGTTGTTCACTGGGACTTTCTTTGAGGAGAAACTCTCAGATAATCTCATCTGTTATTTCATTGATACAATATCCAGAATAACAAAGAAATCATGTGCTCTCACTCTCTCTCTCTAAAATAAATAAACATTAAAAAATAAAAAAAAAAAGAGTTGGAAGACGTGAACCTGGGCCTATATATCCACTGCTTCCCAATTGTGACCCTCTTAGGATCATGGCTCTTTCATCTGTAAAATGTGGGTAGTGCAACCACCATGGGAGGCAGTCTGCAGCCCAGCTCATATGGTTATTGTGTGCTTATAAGGATTCAATGGGAACAGCTGTCATAATCTCTGCCACACTATAGGAAAGTAAAAATGCTAATTTAGTAAGTGAATAAAGTCTAAAGAGGCTGAGAGTGAGTAGTGCTGTGCAAAGTGTGGCCTTTAGAGTCAGAGAAACGTGGGTTCAGAAACTGATACCAAATGACTATGGATAATCGTGGGATTTCTCTGCATTTCATTAAATGAGAGCACCTAAGACACAAATGAGGAGACAGCTAACACAGGATGAGGAGAGTGAGTAAAATGTTTGTTTCATTTCCTTTTGTTTCAAAATAACCTATCATCCAGGACCCTGTACTTTCTCTTTAATGTAGTTTAAACTTACCAAAAATCTACACCTAAGGCCATATAATGTTACTATGCCACCCACCCCACTCCAAGTTTTGTCAAAACTCTTCTCAGTTAGCAAGTTTTCTGAAGCTTTAAGATTAAAGAGAGAACAAGGAGACGCAGGAAGCAAGAACTAATGTTTATGTTTGGGTGAGTTTGAGTCTATGTGTATGTATGCTCAAATGAGGTCAAGAGCGAGTCTATGATTTCCCTAGTAAGATCTGGATGAAAAGTTAACTGGAAGAGAAGCAGATCAATATGAAATAGTATATACATATGATCCAAGTATGCTTAGGGGCCCCCAGGACTGGTTTAATGCAGCTGTAGCTAAGCTATTAGACCAAGACCCTAGGTGTTAACAGAGCTCCTGCCCAGAGCCACACAAGATATCGACTACTGAGAGACAGGGCTGGGGTAGTTAAGCACAAAGATCCAACCTAGAATTGTGTGTCATTTTTACCTGTGCAGAAAAAAAAAATTACTACCAAATTTGCCATTGTAGGAAATAATGTTCCTATTTTCTCAAACTGACTTTTATTCTTTCGTGTCTAAGGTTTTCTGTAAATGGGTTATTCAGGCGAGTAAAAAAGCAGAAAAATAAACACTGCTACTCTTTTCAAATTACAACAACTACTATGGCTGTTAGTAATCCTGGATTGGTCCTGCCACGCTTCAGTAACAGTATTCCATACACTTCCTCCTTAACAGTAATCTTGAATGCATAGGATGCATTGCCTTATTTTTTATCAGAACCTTCAAAACTGCATTTATGAGAGCAGCAATCTGCTAAATAAATTTAAGGTTTAGTTCTCCTAGCACAACCAGGGAAAGGAAAGAAATTCTAAAGAAACAGTTGTTACTGTATTATTAAAAATACTGAGTCTGGCTGAAGGCCCTTCTCCTTCCTTCCCAAGCACTGGGATAGGATATGGCTCTCAAGTCTGTCAACTGGAAAATTCTTCCTAAAGGGCAAAATGCAACATTATGGATCACAGTCAACCAAAGGGGGAAAAAATAAAGTAGAAAATTGCCCTCCAAGCTGATAAAAACCCATCTGCCTCCCATGACAAGGCAGTGCCATTCTTCATAGCCTCCCATCCTGAAGACATTTAGAGGGTCATAATTTCCAGTTCCTTTTTCTTTTATTCTTCTTTCTTTTTCTTGGTGGGGGAAGGCAGGTCTGAATGGAGCTGGTGCTGAAGACTGAGAGAAGATGGCCTGAACTAATTCATCTTGTGACCTTTTAGTGCCTTCACAGTAAGGTGATTTAATAGCACTTAATCTGTCAAAAATCTGAAGCTTTGTAATAACTGTATATTAAGCCAGTTTTTATGGAGCATTAGCTAAAGTTCTTCCAGTTTACAAAGAAAGACAGAAAGAAAGGAGAAAGAAAACACTGGCTGTGTTTATCCTCATTAAGCTTCCTGTCAATGAGTGGATTCCTGCACTGTGGAGTGACTAGCCCATAAGGCAGTTATGTCCCTTCCTTGTGGGGTGTCCAGGGGACAGTCACACCATAACTGGCCTGAATGGAGCACTGCAGGTTGAGCCATGTTGCTGACTCTGAAAATGGATTTGCTATTGAGAGCTGATGGGAAGAGGTAGGAGCAAACCTCACAACCCGGTGGCTGTTTTGAATCCAGAGTACTTTGATGTAAAGTGAAAGAAATTGTGATTGGCTTGTCTTGATTTTTTTTCCCCAAGACCAACAACCAATTCTCTGACACCAACTGGGTGTCCAACAATTCAGTTCAATTCTGACACTATCTAGCTAGAGTCTGCAGCAGATTCCACAACTTAAAATGCTCATCCTGTAAAACTACTCCCACGTCAGATGCCAGCCACAAGTGGGGTCCCAGGTGCCCATACTTCAGACCAGCTGACTACAAACTCAAGGGTTCCCATGACTCCCTCCTCAGATTCTACAATTGGCTAGTGACAGAATTCAGGAAAATGCTTTGCATATGATTACTCGGGCCCCACCCTGAGTCACCTATAGCAGAAACTCTGGCATGGTGAAAAGGACTCTTTATGAATAACAAAGAAGACAGTTTGTATTTTAGAACATTCTTAGGCTCTTAGGAACTCTGTGCCAGGACCAGGAACAAAAGCTAAATATATGTTTCATTTTACTACACTTGGACACAGAGTGTACAGTCTGACAAGGATGAGTCAAGGCCAGGTTACAAATTTTACCTTGAGTGGATCTAAAACTCCACTTCTTAAAAACAGCGCACTTACATCCACCTGGCGATCTTGCTCATATTTCTCTTCTTGCCTAAAATTTGGATCACTTTGCCCATAGATGTTTAATACCTGCCCTTCACCAACTATTCTGCAGGGTCCAGTTTCGTCTCATCTTCTACATATGCCTTCTTTTCCTGACCTCCCAATCTTTCTCACTCTTACCTACCTTTCTCTTCTCTGAATTCCTATGTCACTTGGAATCTATGACACAAGCTTGGTTAATATTTGATTATTACTCCAACTGGATCACAATTTCTGTATCATTTGGTGTCAAATAAGAAATAGATGGCACATGTATATCAGGGTAAACTGATGAAAATCTCACAGAAAAATAATTTTCAAAAGTAAAGACAAGATATAGAGAAACCAATGGAACACCAGTGCTAGCAATAGCCCTGTTGCTGTTCTAAGGCTGGAAGTGATGAGGGCAGGAGCAGCTGACAGGACTGGAAGGAGAGAGATGTACAGACAGCTTCCTTGAATGGACCTGTGAATTCTACTACAGAAGTGAAATAAGACTCACATGATACCAAAGAGGGGACTGGGTGAATAAAATTCCCAAACCCACTGTCTCATCTCCTACTATAGTTCCACGTTGTCTGAACCAAACCAGAAGCCATGAGCAAGCAAGCCCACTGATGAAGTCCATGCAGCTCAGTCCCCTGGGGCAGAGAGAAAGTGGAGAATAGTTCTAGAGGTGCAGTATAATGGAGAGCAGTTTAATAATCATTAATATATGGATCCTGGGGCCCATAGGTACTCCCCAAGACCAGACAGGCAAATCTCCCTGTCAGGTCACTTACACTCTCTTCTATGGCTGCCATGCCCCAGTGCCCCATATTTCTGCCTGGAATATTGGAAAGATGCTTACCAAATGTTCACCATGAAACGTTGCTATTTTGATCTACCGACATTTAGCAAAAGGAATAAAGGAGCTAAGGGTCTATAGAGGATTCAAAGTACTAAACCCAATGGGTAGGGATACAATAGGATAATACTCTTTTCGTCTTAGTTTCCGTGAAGCTTCCTTCCTAGTTTTTCTCCTAGCTCACTGCAACTTCTTGGTTCCTTTATATGCAGGAGATAGTCTCCTCCATGCATTCTCTCTGAGCTTTTTTTTTTTATTCTTTCTTCCTAAAGAGGGCTTGGCTGTCATGATTTTAAATACTATCAATACGCTTATGCCATAGAAGTTTTTGAAATCTCAAATCAGACTTTTTTGACAAATTTCAAGCACATACACCAAGCTCCCTACCTAGCAGTTCTTATTGAATATCTCACATACATCTCAAAATGTATCCTCTCTGCAAATAAACTCCTTCAGTTTTTCCTGACTCATTAAACAGCCCCTCCAACCACCGAGTTGTTCAAGCCAGCAGGGTCATGTTGTGTTGCCTCCTTCCTCCTCTCTATCCTTCAGCTGTACAACTGCACCAAATCCTGCAAGCTCTCCCTTACTCTAGAGTATGCATGGAATCTTCCCACTCCACAAGAGCCATTTCTGTCCAAACAACCAATATCTCTCACTAACTACTAATCTGATTCTTTTCTTTGTTTCTTACAAATCACTGTCCACACTGCTGGCAGAATGACCATTTTAAAATGTAAATCCAGTCCTGCATTCTTCTTCTTAAATTCCTTTACCAACTTCCCACTGCATTTAGAATCAAACCCAAACTCCTTCCTCTGGTCTATAAGACCCTACATGATCAGGCTCTGCCTCCCTGTGCAGTGAACCAGCCTAACATATCACCACTCTCCTTCTCCCTCACTCCTTCACCTACCAAGTTTATTGCTGCCTGAGAAGCTTCTTTATGGGTGCTCTCCCTTCTTGCTGGAATGTTCTCCCTAAAGAACATGCATGCTGGATATTTCACTTGGCTCAAGTTTCAATTCAAATGTTATCTCCTTGGAGAAGCATTCCTTGACTGTCTCAAGTAAAATGATTCCCCTCCTAATCACTCTCAAATCTCATTCCTTCAGAATGGTTTCATTCCTTCAGAACCTATATATCCTTCAGAATATAATATCGGAAATTATGTTGTTCATTATCTACAGTGTTTTCCACTAGAATAAAAATTGCTGGAAATCACCAGACCTCACTGCCTAAGCAAACGTTGATACATAATAGTTGCTCAATAAATTTACTTTTTCCTGAAATTAGCAGATAAATGAATAAAAGAAGTCATGAATAAGACATAATTCTCTCTTCTCACTAATGATTCTTTAATTCAATTAAATAACCACCTATCGCATAACTTGATATATTAGCTATTTACATAAACAAAATTTATTTGCAAGATTTGCTGCAAGATTTATTTTTCCCCCTAATTCAGTGCAAGATTGTGAAGGATGGAGACTAGATTTCATACAACTTTTCATCCCTTACGGTTTCCAGTACATGACATGTAAATCAGAAGTTGCGGGATAAATAATTGTCAAAAGAATAAATGAAAGAATAGAATGGGAGGGAATGAAGAAACAAAGTACCATTTGTTGCATATGATAACAAGCTCAGCATCCAAAATAAACAGCTCCAGCCAACAGCGTCCCAGCTTCTTATGGAAATAATCTTCTCTATGTTTAATACTCTACCCCTGGGGTTCCTCTTTTCTTGAAAGTTTAGTCTTTGCACAAAATCCAAAGAAATAAACAGGCACAACGTAAGCCCTCAGAGCAACTTGGTTAAAGAGTGAGAAACAGAGGTAAGGAGCGGATGTGATTTAAGACAGGTACTTCGGACTCCATAAATTTTCTCAGTCAGCATTAGAGCTGCTTAATATTTTATACAGCATTGCTTGCCTAGGTGTGACATCTAGAAAACCTCATAAATGTATAAGCTTTCTCTTCAGATTCGTTTTGTCTCCTGGCATCAGGGATAGTTTCTGTCCACATTGCCTACATTTCCCTCCCTCCCTTTTTTCTCATTTACCCCAAATATAAGTATCTCCACTTCTCCTAGATTATAGTTAAGAAATCAATCTCAGATCATCAGCTCCCCATCTTTTTTAAGTAATATAGGCATATCTTGTTTTATTGTGCTTTGCCTCATTGTGCTTTGTGGATATTGTGGGATTTTTGCTTGTTTGTTTGTTTTTACAGACGGAAGGTTTGTGGCAACCCTGCAACTGGCAAGTCTGTGGGTGCCATTTTCTCAACAGTATGTGCTCACTTCGTGTCTCTGTGTCACATTTTGGTAATCCTCACATTATTTCAAAAGTTTTCGTTATTTGTAATGGTGGCCTGTGATCAGTGATCTAAATGTTACTACCATAATTGTAGGGGACACCACGAACCATGCTCATGTTAAGACAGCAAACTTAATTGATATGTGTATGTTTGAACTGCTCCACTGACTGACAGTCCCTCATCTCTCTCTCTCCCTTCAGGCCTCCCTATTCTCTGAGACATGACATTATTGAAATTAGACCAATTAATAACCTTACAATGACCTCTAAGTGTTCAGATGAAGGAAGAGTCACATGTTTCTCCCTTTAAGTCAAAAGCTAGAAATTGATGAAGCTTAGTGAGGAAGGCATGTCAAAAGCTGAGACAGGCCAAAAGCTAGGTGTCCTGTGCCCAACAGTTAACCAAGTTGTGAATGCAAAAGAAAAGTTCTTGAAGAAAATTAAAAGTGCTACTCCAGTGACCACACAGGTGATAGGAAAGTGAAACAACCTTATTACTGATAGGAAGAAAGTTTCAGTGTTCTGGAGGGAAGATCAAACCAGCCACAACATTCCCTTAAACCAAAACCCAATCCAGAGTAAGGCCTTCTCTTCAATTCTATGAAGGCTGAGAGAGATGAAGAAGCTGCAGAAGAAGAGTGTAAAGTTAGCAGAGGTTAGTACACAAGATTTAAAAAAAAATTAGAGGGGCACCTGGGTGGCTCAGCCGGTTGAGCGTCCGACTTCGGCTCAGGTCATGATCTCACAGTCCGTGAGTTCGAGCCCCACGTCGGGCTCTGTGCTGACAGCTCAGAGCCTGGAGCCTGCTTCAGATCCTGTGTCTCCCTCTCTCTTTGACCCTCCCCTGTTCGTGCTCTGTCTCTCTCTGTCTCAAAAATAAATAAAACATTAAAAAAAATTCTTTAAAAAAAAAATTAGAAAAAAAGCCATCTCCTAACAGAAAGTACAAGGTAAAGCAGCAAGTGCTGATGTAGAAGCTACAGCAGGTTAAAAAGAAGAAAGAAGATCTAGCTAAGAGAATTAATGAAGGTGGCTACACTAAACAACAGATTTTGAATGGAGATGAAACAATCTTATACTGAAAGAAGATGTCATCTAGGACTCTCATAACTAGAGAGGAGAAGTCAATGCCTGGCTTCAAAGCTTCAAAAGGACAGGCTGACTTTCTTGTTTAGGGGCTATTGCAGCTGGTAGCAACTATTTTATAATAAATACTTGGTAATTAATTATCCTGATTAAAATTCATAGCCTACTTATTCATTAATTAAAAAAAGAAATATGCCATGCCTTATTTATATGATACATATAAATTTATATAGGAAAAAATAAAAGGAAACATACTTTTAAAAAAAAGGAAAAATACCTTATGATAAAATAATGCTTCCATATGTCAATGCTCTAATATGATTTCACCAAACAATACAAGGGAAGAGTCCAGTGATCATATCACCACAAAGAACCATTATGACTTAATAACCACAAACGTAGACTGATATACTTCAAGCATAATTTCAGTCAGTAGTATAGTTATGGTAACATTCTGTGGAAAACACAGTGAAATCCTCCCTCAATTTCCCCAATATTCCTCTTTGTAATAAAAAAATTGTTTCTCAGCCCTCAGAGAGCTGGTCTTTTTGTTTCCAGTTCTACCTCTAAACCCTTGGAATTTCCTAAATGATTAGAGTACTTTTGTTATTCATGGTGGGGCCCCAAGGACATTCCTGATAGTTTATGTTAATAAGATGATCTAGGATAGGGAAAGGCCAACCCAGAAAGACCAACCATATGATTAGAGAATTGAACTACAGGATATCAGCTAGACCTCTGGGCAAAGGACAGTGGGTGAAGACTGAGTTCAATTACATAGTCAATGATTCAACAAATCATGGACTACATGATAAAACCCCAATAAAAAACTCTGGATACTGAAATTCAAATGAGCTTTCCAGGCTCAGCAATATTTTGTGCATATTGTCACACATCAATGCCAAGAGGGTAATACATGTTAAAAGCATAGAAGCTTTGCATCTGAAACCCTCCCAGACTTTACCCTATGTATGCATTTCCTTTTATGGCTGGTTCTAATGTGTATCCTTTTGCTACAACAAAATTATAATCATATGTATACCACTTTATGGAGTTCTGTGAGTTGTTCCATTAAATTATTAAACCTAAGGAGTCTGTGGGGACCCCAGAATTTAGAGCCAACCAGTCTGAAATGAGGGTGGTCCTGAAAACCTGAACTTGTGGCTGCTGTCTGAAGTGGAGACAGGAGGGTAGTCTTGGGACTGTTCCCTCAGAATGTGCAGATTATGTTTGTGGAAAATTCAGGATATATTAAAAATCATTAAAAACATTTTGGTTTTAGTCTGCTTCTGGTAATGGCAGCCTAGATTTGTTTTAGAAAAAACTCTACTGCTGAAAATAACTAGGAAAAATTGAAAACTATCAGTTAGATGGCATAGAGAGTTACTGTGCCAGTGTCAAATTATAAGCCAAGATCCAAGAGAGGAAGGAAGTTCAGGGAATGACTCCAGCATCTGGGGCCACTTTCCTCCTTAAGTTAATTGCCAATTTAGAAAGAAGAGGCTGAGAAGCTGAGAAACCAAGCAGAGCTTTCAAAAAACTCATATAACTAAGTGGCAGAAATTGGAGTGATAATATTCTGAGCCCTGTACAAACACCATAAACTTGCTGTTGGGATGTCAAAGGAGAGCACCATAGGAATATAAATAAATCAGAAATAGCTTAACCTTATCAAAGACTGAAATTCAGATTTCAATTAGCATAAGCTTTGACTGATAAAAGTCAATCTAGGATATCTAGCACAGAGTATTCTAGCTGCCTGTCACCATAGCCACCTCCACCACCACTACCTCCCCAAATAACATAAACCAGAGCCTCACCTTAATCTACCCTTTTTCATATATAATTTTTGTCATTCAACAAAAAATGACCAGGTATACAGAAGATAAGACATGGCCACCAAGAGAAAAAGAAAATAGGAACAGATTCATAGGGAATCAAGAGAGTCATCCAAAAAGGACCTTAAATTATTTATTATTGTTATATTCCAGGAATTAAAAGACAAAATTGATAATGTTGGCAAAAAATAAAACTGTGAAATGAAATTAAATCAAAATACTTAAAGTAAAAACAAGAAAATATATAACACTCTGAAATTAATAACTCAAAGAATGGGTTTAACCAAAGATTATACTGGCTGAATAGAGATGTAGAGAACTGAAAGATAACTCCAAAAAAAAAAAAAAAAAAAAAAAATCCTGACTCAAGTCAAGAGAGATTTATTTTTTTTTAATTTTTTTTAATGTTTATTTATTTTGAGACAGAGAGAGAGCATGAATGGGGGAGGGTCAGAGAGAGAGGGAGACACAGAATCTGAAGCAGGCTCCAGGCTCCGAGCTGTCAGCACAGAGCCCAACGCGGGGCTCGAACTCACGGATCATGAGATCATGACCTGAGCTGAAGTCAGACGTTCAACTGACAGAGCCACCCAGGCGCCCCAAGTCAAGAGAGATTTAAAACTGGAAAATACAGGGGCACCTGGGTGGGTCAGTCAGTTAAGCATCTGACTCTTGATTTCTGCTCAGATCATGATCTCACAGTTCATAAAATCAAGCCCCATGTCGGCTCCATGCTTAAAGCATGAAGCCTGCTTAGGATTCTCTCTCTCCCTCTCTCTCTGCCCCTCCCTACTCATATGTCCCCCCTCCTCAAAATAAATACATAATCTTAAAGAAATGGAAAATAAAAAACACAGCATACAAGATACAGTGATAGGGCTACATGCTTGCAACTAAAATCCAAGAAAGAACAGAAGATAAAATGGACAGAAGCAGTATTTGAAGAGATAATAGCTGAGAATTTTCCAAAACTGAAACTAAAAGAATTACTACAAGCATCAAGTTTATAGTCAAAGTTCATGAGTTATTACAAACCTCAAAGAGGATAAAACAACACTAATAAAAATAACACTTATAGAAATCATAGTACACTGCTAAAAAACAAAAAGAAAAAGAAAAATCTGAAAAGCATATAAACGAAAAGGACCTATTACCTTCAAAGGAACAACAACTGACCTCTCAGAAAGAGAGTAAGGAAGGGAGGAAGAAAGAGAGAGAAAGAAGGAGGAAGGAAGGAAGGAAGGAAGGAAGGAAGGAAGGAAGGAAGGAAGGAA
>NW_024412397.1:32442014-32539070 GCF_014898765.1 Herpailurus yagouaroundi | reverse complement strand
GAAGGAAGGAAGGAAGGAAGGAAGGAAGGAAGGAAGGAAGGAAGGAAAGGAGGGAGGAAAGGAGACAGGAGAGAAAGAAGGGAAAGAGAAAAAAAATGAAATGAAACAATAGCCAAAAGCCAATGAGATGACTGATATCTTCAAGGTAGTGAAAGAAAATATCTGACAATCTAGAATTCTATATCCAGTGAAGAAAAATTAATGCCTCAAAAGTAAAGGCCAAGTAAATACATTTTCAAAGAATCAATAATTGATACAATTTGTCACTTGCATACTCACTGTAAATGAAATATGGAAAGCAGAAGGAAAATGATTCACCTTAGAAGAAATTAAGAACATTGGACAGGGTAAATATATGGGTAAGTTGACAGAGAGAGAAAGAGATAAAATATAGATGATATAGATACAGGTATAAAATACTATACTTTGGGAAATTTTAAATTATATGACAATAATGGAAAAAATAAAAGGAGTGTATTTGTTCTTTTTTTAAAAGTTATTAAGTTTTTAAATTTAATTCCATTATAGTTAACATACAGTATTAAATTAGTTTCAGGTGTACAATATAGTGATTCAGTAATTCTACATATTACTCAGTGCTCATGATAAATGTACTCTTAATCCCCTGTACCTATTTCATGCACACCCCCCCCCCCACCAACCTCCTCTCTGTATACACATACACATACACATACACACACAGCACAACTTCTTTATCCATTTGTCTATCACTGGACATTCGGCTGCTTCCATAATCTGGCTATTATAAGTAATGTTCCAATAAACATAAGGGTGTATATATCTTTTCAAATTAGTGCTTTTGTATTCTTTGGGTAAATACTCAGTAGTGCAATTACTAGATTGTAGGGTAGTTCTGTTTTTAATGTTTTGAGGAGCCTCCATACTGTTTTCCACAAAGGTTGCACCAGTTGCATTCCCACCAATACTGCATGAGGGTTCCTTTTTCTCCACATCCTCGCCAACATTTGTTGTTCCTTGTGAGAGAAGTGTATTTGGGGTAAAATATTCTAGGGTCCCTGCATTGTCTCAGGAATGAAAGAATACTAATTTATACTAGAATTTAATAAGGTAATACATAAACTCTTACTCATTTTTACAAGAGGTTAAAAAAAAGAAAGCACGAAAAAACACGCCAAGAATATAGAAAGCAAAAAATAAGTTTGTAGACTTAAGTCCCAATATATACGTAATTACATTAAATATAAATGATATAAACATTCCAATTAAAGAAGAGTTTGTAACATTAAGAAAACAAGGTTCACTAGGAAAACCTAATAAAAATTTCTATGCACATAAAAAAAACACTTAGCTTTTATAGTTAAAATTGTGGTGGTTCTAGACACTAGGTAGGCTTTTAGCTTTTTGTTTTGTTTTGTTTGAATCAATGGAACATCTGAAAATTAGATAGGACATAGGACAATTTTTTTTTATTTTGCAAGATTGTCCTGTCCATTTCCAAATATTTAGCATTCTTCTATTAAATGTCAAAAATACCATAACTTACTACCCCAACACCCACTAAGGAACAGTATTAATTCAATCATTAGGCTAGATAACCAGAACAGAAATAATAGGAGGTTGTTGCCCTCTAGTTCAAGACATTGGTAACTGCAACCTGGGGGAAGGAAGCCCCAGAAATCAAGAATTCAAAGTGCTTCCTGCTCATCTTGTAAAGCAAAAGGGGAAAATTAAATTAAATTTTCATTCTTAGTTGATAATTACATAGACAGTGAAACACACTCAATGCATGTCACTTAATTTCTCATTAAGTTTCACAATTTATGGTCAAATGAATAAGAGAAAGCCTTATAAGAATTCTAAGATTGAAGTTTAAGAGAGATAAGCCGCAGTCAAAAATCACTGAAATATAGGAGAGAATAAGTAATAAAAAAATTATAAGTAAGGTTTGAAAAAGACAAAAATCACTATTTGCTTTGGTATCTTCCCTGATGTCAGGTAAGTGTACTTTAAATGTCCTATGGATGATTCTAATGCATTGTGAGGGATAAGAATCAATGTCTTATGCTGTCAAGGAAAACATGTATTGGTACCCTAATGCTGTAACTTCTATGGTGTAAACGTTCTGATTTGATAAATCTGGAAAATGGTCCAGGAATCTGCATTTTTCAAGGCCATTAAGGAATTCCAACACAGACTGCACCCTGGACTACCCTTTTAGAAACACTCTTCTGAAGACAGTTACCACATTTATTTGATAAAATATATGTTTCAATTTAAACCTGGAAGGATGGTTCCTCTCAAAAAAGCCAATTCTAGGGAGTCCAGAGAGAATGGGGTACAACCAAGAAAGGAAGTATGCACCTTTGGTCCCAACTTGATGAGACTCTTTAGGACCATTATGGCATAGCTAAAAGGCAGAGTGGATGGGGTCTACCTGGAGAATAAGGTTTTTTTTTTAATTTTTTTAAATTAAAAAATTTTTGAGAGAGACCAACAGACTGTGAGCAGGTGAGGGGCAGAGAGAGGGAGACACATAATCCGAAGCAGGCGCCAGGCTCCAAGCCGTCAGCACAGAGCCCGACGTGGGGCTAGAACTCACAAACTGTGAGATCATGACCTGAGCAGAGTTGAGTGCTCAACCAACTGAGTCACCCAGGTGTCCTGAGAATAAGTTTTTGGAAGAGCCTCACGTATTAGCCCTGGAGTCTGAGGGCATATGTGAACATGTGTCTGTGACTCTTCTTTTTGCTCTAGAGAAGACTGAAGACAGGAAGAAGGAAATGGAGGTAGAGGGTTCCATTCCAATTTCCATTTGCCTGTGGAATATTCAAAAGAATTCCTCAGTGTGTTATGGGACTGAAACTAAACGGGGAAAAAGTTTAACAAATGCTATGGGAGCAGTGGGGCCACCAAGAGAGCCAGGGGTTAGGGGAAGATATGATCCAGCAAGAGTGGTGTTGGGGTCTTGGACCACTGTCAGATGAAAGGGAAAATGAGCCAATATACTGTGATAGGGTCACTCAATGATATGAAGGCACAGGGTGAAACTGGACTCCTCTCAGTGTAAACCATATACACAGATGGTATATGGTGTCTATGGTTTACAGATGGTGCATATGGCTTACATACAAGCCTGGAGACGCCAACAAACTCTTACAGACACAGAACATACTAGAGACCACTGCTGTTTCCACACCTCTGATTATGTGGCCAAATTCAGAAGAAGATCTCAGAAGAAAGACAGACTTAGAGCTGGGCAAGTACAGAAACTAGAGAGCATGTTTTCCATCTCACCAGAAGTCTCTCAGAGATAGTTCAAGTATATGCAGTGAGAAGGTGGGGAAAGGCAAGCAGATGGGATTTAAACTGGACTAAATTAATTTTAATCATTTAAAGTGATCATGAAGTTTTGGGATCTGCTACCCAGCTGGAAGGGCATTGAGACAGCAAATGCTGAAAATAGTATTTGGAGCAATAAAAGCTATTTCATGTTTGAAATTCCACTAAGTTAAGCCCCTCAGTAAACTGGTTGATAGATGCCTAGTGGCAAAAGTGAGATAAATACCCTGACATGAATCAATCCTTCCACATGCCTGGACATTTCCAGTTCTCACTTTCTCCTTAAGTCTGAGTAATTCCTCCCATACTTACACTCCATGTAATTTCAAAGAAAGGCTATATCCTTAGCAGGGGTCCTGCTAAGGAGGACCCACCTTTTCCTTTCTTTCCACCCTTGTTATCTGAAGAGAGGTCTTGAGTCCAAAACTCCAAGAAGATAACAATGTCTATGAGTTGGCAGCATCTTAACAGCAGTGCTCATGGCAACAGACACCAATTTGGAGCTCTGGGGTCGCCAGATGGGACGACGTGGGGTCATTCCAACATAGGCAAGGTTGGACTGGGACTGCCTGTCCATCAACCTGGCTTTCTCTCTTCCTGAATGCTTGGAGTGCTGAGAGTTGCCTTGCCAGTGGGGAACAATTGCATTACCATAAACCTCCAATTAGAGAGCCTCACAGGCAGGCTGATCTGATCCCTTTACAAGAGCTGCTGATAGAGGCCAAGTTCTGCCCCAGATCTGCATATTCACTCACTCAGAAGACACAGGAAACAACAGAAAAGAGATTTAGAGAAGGAATTTGGCCCAATGAGCTTGGCACCTGAGGGCTGCACGTAGATTCACTTCTGAGTGCAGGAAGAATTAGTAATTAGTAAGTAGACCACTGTCGATCTTAATAAACTGACTGAAAAGAGACTGGTTCTCCCCTTTCTAAAATCATGTTTGGGCTCTGTGATACTCTGGTCATCTGAGATGTTTTCAGTTCAGATGTTACTAGAAAAATCCCAGGAAGGTAGGTGTGAGGACAGCCTTGTCCCTAGATAACTAATCACATCTCTGTGATCATGTATCACTTTCATAGTGAGGTCAAAGCTAATACTGATAACACAGTCTCTGATGAAATAAGTACAACACAAGCATTTGTTTAAAGTTGAACAAGTTTCTTCCTCTAGTTTTAAGATACGTGTTTCCAAATCTTGGATTCTAATACACCATAAACAAGAGTTCTAATTTTTAAATGTTAAACATCACACACTTTAAATAAAGAAATCAGTACAATATATATTAAAAAAATGTGAGATGGTGAAGAATGAACAATAATCCTTCATATAGGTCATGGAAAATAACAAATCGTCTGAATTTAGACCAACTAGTAGAAACTAGTCTATGTAAGGGTTAACATCAGCATTTTCTTCTTTTTATTCCATTAAGACCAAACATATCTGAATGCAATAGTTAATCTAGAATAGTCAAGAACTATGAAATTCCAGCTTTTATTAAATGTGTGCATGAATGTTATAAATCTTCTGTGAGCCCAGGGTCACTTTGATCCTTTTAGTGGCTCATAAAGCAGCGTGTATCCTCATGCGGACAAAGGAGGCAGGCGCCAGGTGAGAGCAAGAAGCTGAAGAAGGGTCTTTGAAGGGAGGACAGGGATGCGATTGAGTCTTAGATTGCCTCAAATACTGAGACTAGATTTTTCCAACTCAGTCTGATAGAGAAAGACAATGAAAAGCGGGATTTTTATACACTGAACTCATCTTCTGATCCTTCTCCATTGCTATCTACAGGTTGTGGGCATAAAATCTAATGTTCGGCACTGTCCTGATGAAATCAAATTGGGTTAAATGAAGCTTAAGTGCCTGTCCCTGAAAGATCCTCAACCTAAGGTCAGAAACCTAATTATTGTCACCACTAGGAACTGGGTAGGGGAAGCACATAGTCCTAGACTATTTGGAAAGTATTTGAACAAAAAAAAAAAAAAAAAAAAAAGGTTTTCATTCATGTGTAGGTAACTAATTTGCTTGATACACTTTCATTTGCAAAACCTAGGGTAGCAGCATTTTTACCTTTTTGTTTTGTTTTGTTTTTAAAAGGCATTTAATAACACTTTTGTGTTGAAGGACTGTTCAGAGATGAGCTACCAGTTATCTGAAAAGACTATGTGACACAGGCCAGCAAGTGAAGGTTAAAACTGTTACACAGGCTGATGGGACATACTCGCTCATTACTTTTATGTAAATATGAGGTAAACAAGCCATTTTGCCTTGAAGGGCCCAAAGGAGGAGTGATGAGATAGTGAATTTAGAATGCCTGTGGTGTGTTTTAGAAAAGACAATTTACGAGACCGGGGCATAAATATTACTGTTATTATTCTGATGCTCTACTAAATAAGGCAGAATTGCCCATGGTGTGTTCTCTCAGTAAACCCCTCTGGAGATTCCAGCAAAGGTCCGACAGGTGAAAGGCCACACTTTTCATTAGATAACCCCCAAGCAAGGTTTGGAAGTCTGAGTTTTTAATAAGAAGAGCCTTTTCCAGTCCAAGTTTCCAGTGTGTTGACATAGTTACTCATATTACAATTTCAGAATAAATGCTTCTGGCAGAGCTCTCACCAGCAAATTTCTCTCTACTAATCTTTAAGAGGAATCAGGGTAAGTAGCATATCATCACAGAGGCAGGATTCCTTCAGTCAAGGCAGAGTGAAGTGTCAAATACTTCTGGCAAACACCCCTACCAGGCAGGGGAGACTCCAAACTTGATATGTTACTAGCTTTGCCAGAACTGAATCAAAATTATTTATATTTTGTTTCCATCCACTGATTTAACTGTAATTTTAAAAAGATAATTTTTACATGTTAAATTATCTCTACCACCATTGTCACACATAAGGACTTACAGAAAAACATGGAGAAAGATGGTGACAGTTTTCTCTAATGGTGTATACCTTGTTTGAGAAATTAACATGGTGATAAGAACTATTTCATAAAACTGTCATCAGAAAATAACCAGAAAGGGAGAGGTGTATGTACCCATGTATTTCACTGTACACATTTTAATCTTTATTGTAAAATAAACCTACAAATAAGTACACAAGTTTGATCAATAATCAATGGCTTATTATTAAACGAATATGTAATGACCACCTAGGTCAATCCCTCCATCCTGTGCCTCCAGTAATCACTATCCTGATTTAAATGTAATTACATTTTTGTAATTGTTGTTTTCACCTGAATACTACAATTTGGTTTCATTTGTACTTTGAAATTCATATAACTGGAATAATACTGGAGGTACTCCTTTAATGTTTGGCTTCTTTAGTCTATGTGTCCAGGGTTTTTATTTAGGTAGGCATTCCATGCCTGCATGACTAACCTTAGCTGCTCAGTCTCTAGCTAGCTCCCCCAGAGGTCAAACTAATTCAGTATGGCGCCAAATCCCAGGCACACCAAAAGTTCACCATAGATCACAGTGTTAGCGTAAACTATACGGCATGGTCCAAACCTGCACGTACACAAGAGACTCTCAGATAGGAGGGGGTAAATGGAATTAAAGAAATCTAAAATCTTTCCACTTTGGGGGAAAGAAAGTTAAAGAAATGAAAGATCTGGATAATATGATTCCGTGAATCCCCTAAACACCATTGCAATAATATATACAGATAATCTGATGTTATCTAGAAAGGCTGTAGCTGTAAGAGATTCTGACCACAGTGGAATGGTATATGAAAAACAGAAAGCAAAGGACAGAAAGGATACCAGCAGGTGGTTTTCATATATTCTAGCCAAGCCAATCCTTCTAGACTGCTCATATCTTAAATTTGGAATTCTTTGATTTCTGGAAAAAAATATCAAGACAAACTCTATAGGTATTTCTGTAGTGTCGACCTGTGGGGTGGGAAAGGAAGGGGTAGGAGGGCAATAAGTATATAGGGTGCTGCAAGCCAATGAGGACACCCAGAGGTCATCCTCAGAGTCTAGGAGTAAGGGTGGGAAGAATCTGACAAGGGTCTCAACAGAATTTTCAGCCCCATGCCTGTAAATCATTGCTTCCTGCTGGAAGTTGTGGAATGTCAGGATAAACATTATGAAGTAAATATTGTGCACAATGGGAAGGGAATTAGCTGTGCAATTCCCATTAATGCTAATGAGACTTTGGTGGTTAATTTCCCATGCCTTGTGCTGATTATTTGCCCCAATTAGTTATGTCAAGCTTGTGCCACACTCTGAACCAACCAAGTTTCCACTTTTGGGAAGGAGTATGGAAGGAAGTGGGAAACTGTCCTCATCACTTCCTTCAATTTCAGATGGTGAAAGCAAGGCTGAAGTCATCTAATCATACTATTTGCTTCTTCGGATGAAAAGCCTCTGAGAAACGAGCACTTTGCCAAAACTTTTGAAATGCACAACCCCTTGGAAATCATTGTTTTCATTAGTAAGCTACCTGCTGGGGCATTCTCTTACAGGAGACAGGTTTATTTTAGTTTATTTATTTCACTCCAAAGAATAATTTCATCTCTATTCTCATTAGACCTACAGTTTAGTTTAACATCCCTATTACTTCCATGATGATGCTCCAGATAATAGGAAATTAGAGGAAATGTAGGAGTGATTTTTAGAGGAGTACAATTGGATGGATCAGTCCATAATATGCTTTTATTCTTGTGTACAAGGTAAGGTTTTCTCTTTTGTTCCAAAGAAATGTGTATATATCTCATTTATGGCACCTCTCACATCTGCTTTATATTATGTATTACACATATTTCTCTTATTTTCCTTACTCGATTGTATGCTCCCTAAGGATTGGGACAGTGTTTTACACCCTCTACTAATATCTAGCAAAGCACCAGAGTCTCCATTAATATTTACTAATGAATGAAAATATAACACAATTAAAATGGGTTTGGAGTAACACAAAGCAGTTTAAATATCAAACAGACGTTCTCTCTAAACGAAATCTTAGGGTACATGGAGTCACACAACATGTATCTTCATAACTTTAAAATTTTTGCTTGGGGCACCTGAGTAGCTCAGTTGGTTAAGCATCTGACTCTTAATTTCGGCTCAGGTCATGGTCACAGTATGTGAGTTTAAGACCCACGTCAGGCTCTGCACCAACAGTATGGAGCGTGCTTGGGATTCTCTCTCTCTCTCCTTCTCTCTGCCCTTCACCTGCTTGAGCACGCTCACTAACTCTCTCTCTCTCTCTCTCTCTCTCTCTTTCTCTCAAAATTAATAAATAAGCTTAAAAATTGTTTTTAGTGTGTGAAAACTGCCTTGAGAATAATTTTAAAAAGGAAATAACAGTGTGTTTAGAACATAAAAATAGGTAAATTAAAAAAAAGAGGGAAGGAAGAAAGGGCAGATTTCTGCAGTAAGCTTTTGGGAAAGATATATGAAAATGAGGAGAAATAAATTTCAGCCTTTAAGCTGCATTCAGGTGGTTTTTATGAGGTGAGGAGGGCCTAGAGCATCTGTTAGAGGAACCAAGATGTCATGGGTTCTGGAACAAAGAAAGGGAGGACTATGTAACCTTGGGGGTCAGAGAAAGGAAGTGATCAATATACACTCAAATGGGCTGCCTTGAGGCTTTTTTATATTTCAAAGATGCCTGTTAATCCTTATAGCTCTTCTTTGGGAAAGAAGGGGGGGGGGCCTCAATGTGAAAACACAACAGTTGATCACGAATCAGAAAAGAACTTCTAAAAGTTGATTGAGAAACATATCCTAGCAGAAAACTACAAACTGTCCCTCCTGTGCATATTCTCCATAACAAAAGAAGACAGCACACAATTTCAGCATTTCATTGAAATCTTAAGAAAGCACATTCTGAAAAGACAGTAATAAGCAAAACTAATAGCACGATACCTCTCCTCATAAATGTGAAGCATGTAAAATGTCACTAATTCAGTCTTTAGTCTATAGGTACACAATAAATAAATGAATGGATAGTCCCCAAAGCATGCCACCCCTAGATTGGCCTTAGAAGATACTGCCTTCAAACCTTTGTAAATGTGTTTAGAGACATGGCCTCCCTGGGGCGTCTGGGTGGCTCAGTCGGTTAAGCATCCAACTCTTGGTTTCGGCTCAGGTTATGATCTTGCAGCTTCGTTGGTTTGAGCCCCACATTGGGCTCTGCACTGGCAGCTTGAAGCCTGCTTGGGATTCTCTCTCTCCCTCTCTCTCCCTGCCCCATTCCCACTCATGCTGTCTCTGTCTCTCTCAAAAATAAATAGAAGGAGGAGGAGGAGGGGAGTGAGGGGGAGGAGGAGGAGGAGGAGGAGGAGGAGGAGGAGGAGGAGGAGAAGGAGGAGGAGGAGAAGGAGAAGGAGAAGAAAAGAAGAAGAAGAAGAAGAAGAACAACAACAACAACAACAAGAACAAGAAGAACAAGAACAAGAAGAAAAAAATGGCCTCCATAAGAAGCAATTTATGACCATCAGGAGGGAAGCATATCCATGTCCTAGTCATGATTTCCCTTTTCATGTTTCCTCCAAAAAATTATCTCAATTTATCTTCACCCTTACCTACAGTAATTGCATCTAACTTACACTGAATGCTCCGCTCCCTATGTGCCGAGCAATACTCCAAGCATTTTTATGTATTAACTTATTTAATCTTCCTAATAACCCTATGATTTAAGGGTTATTATTATCATTTTACAAATATAGAAAACAAAGCTTAGAGAATCTTGGTAGCATGCTCAAAATCACTAGTCATTAAAAGAATCAGGATTTGAAACCCAAGAAGCCTTACTCCATAGCTTGTTTCCTTCCTTCCTTCCTTCCTTCCTTCCTTCCTTCCTTCCTTCCTTCTGAGCTTTACTGAGATATAATTCATATGCTCTTATGGGATTCTGTTCTCCTCCAAAACTCATATGTTGAAGCTCTAACTCCTAGTACTTCACAACATAATCATATTTAACTACAGGACCTTTACAGAGGTGATTAAGTTAAAATACAGTTATCAGAGTGGGCCCTAATCCTGTATGACCTATGTCCTTATATAAAGAGGGAATTTGGACACAGGTGGGTACAGAGGAAAGAGTATCCAGAAAAACACAGAAAGAAGATGTCTATTGACAAGCCAAGGAGAAAGGCCTAGAACAGATCCTCTCCTCGTGGTCCTTAGGAAGAACCAATCCTGTCGAAACCTGTGATCTTGCACTTGTAACTTCCAGTACTGTGAGAAAATAAATTTCTTTTATTTAAGCCAACCAGTCTGTGTTACTTTGTTACAGTACCCTAGCAAACTAACACATACCATACACTTTATCTATGTAACATGTATAATTCAGTGGTTTTTAGTATATTCATAGAGTTGTGCAAATATCACCACAATCAATCTTAAAATATTTCATCACCCCTCAAATACCTCATACCCATTAGCTCCCACTCCCCACCTACAGGCCCTAGCAAACACCAATCGTCATTCTGTCTCTGTGGAATTGCCAATTCTGGAAATTTCAAAAAATGGCCTTTTCATAAAAAGTGGCCTTTTGTGTCTAGTTTCTTTCACTTAGAGCCCACTTTCTTCACTACGATGAATACTGTCTTACTGTCTTACTTCTTTATTCTTGCATTAATCAATATACGACTTAATAAATTTCTAGCAATTACTGCTAATTCACATAAATATTCAATGGCACTCTGAAACAGTAAATCTTCAGACAAATCACTGAAACATATGACGGCATGGAGGAGTGAGTGGTGATGGTGAGCTCCAGTGAATAAAATGTGCCAAAAAGCAAATCTGTATTACATAAAAACGAATCTAGATGATACTGAAAAAAATTCTTGTAAATTACACGAATCATTTTGACTGTATTTCTGGGGCCTTTAAATGCTCTCAAAACATGGCAATATCCCCCTCCCTGTTGACTGTGTGTTGGTGATGTAAACAAAAAAGAAAAGACACATCAATCCCACACTTTGGGTTTTAATGTTGTCGGGTCATAGAAACTCTCTAGAGCAGGCAAAGCCTCACTCTCTAGAAGTAGTAGTAACTCTTCCTAGGCCTCATTTTTAGGAAAAACCCATCTCTTTATTGAACACCTATTGTACCATCCTGCTCCATCCCAGGCACCAGGCTGAAGAGAAGCAGTCGAGGAAACACCATCCCAGAACAATAGGATTTTATAGAAAACATCAAACAGATTCAGTTCAAACAGAAAGAGCCACATTAAAATAGCAAGGCAAAGAAAGGGAACCTTATAAGCTGGGCAGTCCACCAGAGAAGGCAGCCCATCAGGAGGAGGTAGATGAAATTTAACACTGTCCTTCTGATAAGGAAATGGTAAGGAATCTTTTAGTCTCAGATGACAGAAATCCAACTGAAAACAGGTATTGGTTGACCAAAACTCCAGGAACAGTGCTGGTTTCATGCATATCTGGATCCAGATGGTCAAATAATGTCCTCATCTCATACTCTCCATATCCACCATCTCAGCACTCATTCCTCCAAGTTTCTTTCCTTTCTCTGGCAGCTCTTTTTCGTTTTTTGTTTTTTTTTTAATGTTTATTATTTATTTTTGAGAGACAGAGAGAGAGAGAACAGAGAAGGGGTAGAGAGAGAGGGAGACACAAAATCCAGAGCAGGCTCCAGGCTCCAAGTTATCAGCACAGAGCCCGGTGTGGGGCTCAAACTCACCAACCATGAGATCATGACCTGAGCTGAAGTCGGACGCCTAACCAACTGAGCCACCCATGCGCCCCTGGAAGCTCTTTTTCTATGGCAGAAAGAAGGCCACTCTGAGCTCTGAGCACATATAGTCCTTTCCATGTGTGACCCCAGAGGCACAGACACCTTTCCTCTCCAGTGCGTACCTATCTTTACTCTCAGTGGGATGCCTACTGGCTCTGCCTGTCTGTGAGCTCACCTTGTGGACAGAGTACTGTAGACAGAGGACTGGGGCAGCAAAGCCTGCCCAACCACCCATTCCTGAGGCTCGGAGTGAGTGAGGCAACATGACTGACAGTCTCCTCATAACCTATGGGATAGGGAAGAGGTAGTTAACTCATGGAAAAGGGGGTACTGGGAAGATGCAAACACACATATCCATGCAGCTCAATCAACTGAAAGAAATTTGAATAGGCAGAGAGAAGAAGTGGGAAGCTAGGGAAATGTATAAATAATATATGAATAAATTTATGCCCTAGACTTGATGTTTGCATTTCCCCAAAATGTTGAAATCTTATCCCCAATGTGATGGTATTTCAGTGTGGGACTTTGGGGGGGTGGTGATTAGGTCATGAGAGTGGAGCCCTTATGAACAGAATTGGCACCCTTATAAAAGACACTAGAAACCTCCTTTGCTCTTCCGCCAGGTGAGGACACAGCACGAAGATGGCCATCTAGAAACCAGGAAGCAGAACTTCACCAGACACCAAATTTTCTGGCACCTGGATTTTGGACTTCCCAGCCTCCAGAACTGGGAGAAATAAATTCTTATTATTTATAAGCCACTCCATCTATGAGTTTTAGTAGCTCAAACCCAGTAACAAAGTTATATAGTGAGAGAGGAGTATGGTAAGCATTTTGGGGGAGAAAAAGAGAATGCGGTATACAGTGACTGGAAAATAGATTCATTATAAAGGAAAATATGAGCATGGATATTGTAACATTTCCTCTTCCTAGCACTTCTCACACCTCCTCTGTTTACACGGATGAGCCAAGCAAACCTTGAGGAGGACCTGATGAGCACAAAAACTAACCTAGTTGATCTGACATAAGATGTGGTGCCCACCTTTGTGAAGTTCATAGCCTCATTGTAAAGACAAGACATATACACACAGAAAGCTCTCTGGTGATGGATGCTAACGGATTAACACACAACCAAGTTCAATACTCAAAAATAAATCTACCTTTACAGCCCCACAGCCTCTAGGTTTAGGGATAATGTCTGATATGAAGAAACCAAGCCTGATGATCTTCCTATAGGAGTCCTGCTGGACCAAGGTGGGCCTCAGATTGCAGCTTCTTCCTCACGCTGTGAAGGTCAGATTGTAGTTCAAAAAGAATCCTGGTGACATAAATTATGTAAAACAACCACTTCAGGGTGTTAAACTGAACTGAAGTCTGGATTTAACTGCCCAGCAAATCACTGAAAAGGGACTATAGCAATATCTTTAATAGATGATATAAATACTTAGGGCATAAAACTGCCTATTCTCCTTATTTCCATTACAGCAATCCCCTCCCTCTCCCAGACCTGATTAGGGCTGATAAACAGGCTCTCGAGCTTCTGTGTTCTGGGCATGTGCATTTTTTTCTAAGTACACCACCTTGTCCCACACAACCCTGAACTTATTTGTTTGGGTTCTAAATAAGAAACATACCTGCAAGGCCAGGAGCAGCAGACAAGACCTACTGTTTTGTACAGGACACTCAGATTACTAAAGTTCATAAATTCCTGTGTTGGCCACCATTTCAGGCTGATATAAAATCTGTCAAAATCTAGTTCAGCCCTAAGTCATCTAAGCTCCATCTCCCTACTGCCCAACTCAATTCCCACCTTTTTTGATGACCCTGAGCACATGAATCTGTCTAATTTCCTATTCTGACCACAATGGGCTGCCTTGTGTGGTAATTTTCCAGGTCTGCATCTTTTTTCCCACTGTCGAATGAATGTGGGGTTCTCAGAATCTGAGAGCACATTTTATTTTTATTCTCAGGGTGTGGAAGGCAGCATGGAGGGACAAAATAGACCAGATTTCAAAGTCATAAGAATTCAGGCTTGAAACCAAGTCTGCCATTATTTTTTGTGAGCCCCAGTTATCTCTTCTGTAAAATAGGAATACTTCCACCCCAACTCTTAATTGTGAGAATTAAAATAAAATAGTAAATGTCAGTTCCTTTTCTTGCCCCCCCCCCCCGTTGTTTTTCTTTTCGTGATGCCTACAAATGTGCCTTCTGAATGCTTAACAAATATTCTTGGCAAATCCAGCTGCTCTTCTAAAACCTGGAGTCACATGCCACATCCTTTCTGCCTCTCTAAAGACTGCCAACATTTAAAAGTCCAGCTCAAGTCCTAAGTCCAGCTCAAGTCCTAAATCTTTCATTCTCTAATCTAATAGCTTTTGCTCTTTTCTGTCGTTTCCAAGAACACTGTGCACTCTATTTCCAAGAGCACTGTGCACTGTGCAACAGTTAACTACTCATCTTTCAAATGTTTCACATCCTTAATTTTTCCTTTTCTGTGAAGCTCCTTCATGACAGAGGGAGTGGGGGGGGTGCACTTTTTGTCTTTTTTGTGTGTATACTTTCTTATAACTAGGAAAGTACTGTTCCTTCAAATAGAAACAAAATAAACAGGTCTCGATCAACACAAAAATAATACCACAATCAATAATGTACATGTAGAAATTAGTAAATTATAACAGTGAAGGCTACAAAAAATTGGTATGCCAACCACTCTTCTAAGATGCTTTACACAGATTATCTTACTGAAACAAAAACCTAAATGCATGAAAACAAATATTAAGATATTCTTAGGAAGGGGAGAGAGCTAAGTTGTTTGGATTTTTCAAGACAAAGGCTTTGTAAATGAGATAAAACTTCTGAGGAACTTCAAACGGTTCTTGTTGCAAGGCTGCAATTAGAAACAGCTTGCAGAGTTTTGGATAATGTTATTTTCCTATAATATATGGTCCATCAATCAGCTGGAAATGTGTAAAATATGACTAATTCCTTAGGGGCCACTTCCCCAGCCTAATCATGGAGCTTCTTGGGTTTCTGTGATCCCTTCCATCTGTGACCACATAGATAAGCACTTCTGTGGATACTTCTGCCTTCTTTGTGGTTTCCTGTATGTATGATTTTGTCTCTAACTAAATTTTAACTTCCTTTCAAAATGAAGCTTTTCCCAGCTTCAAAAAACCTAATACAGACCTGAGACTACACAGACAGCATGCAACAAATTTTTCATTAAACTTACTAAATTTCATCCATTCCAAATATCACCACGAAATCCAGCTACATCTCAAAAGCCCACTATCTTTCAGTAAGGAAAACACATGACAGAGTGCCAATAAAAACAGCAATTCCTTTTCTAAACTCCTCTAGGAAGTGAAACCATGTTGCACAGTAGAGCATAACAATTTGAAATCCTGAAATACAAAGCAAAGCTGCCCACTCAAAAATGAGGCTCATCCCCCACACAGTGGCATCTGGTTACTCACGGCGGACTAATTCCTGTCCTTGCATGCCCGAGTATACCTTCTATTACACTAACTTAAATGAAAACCCCAAGGGGAGAACATGACCCCAAAGATTTATCTGATGATATGGCCATATTAGATCCTTTCAAATCCTTTAATTTGCAAAAAGTCCCAAAGTCGGTGAACCAAACAAATAGCAGCTCTCTCCCCATGCTGTGTAACTTGGGTGATATTTATGGACAGGCAGAAGTTCTGTGTTCAGCAATTTCCTAATCAACTAAGAACAAATGGAGAAAGCAAATCCATGAAATAGGAAAGGGCAAGACCACCGAGCTATGACTTAAAAGGCAGCAGAGAAATGTTAGAGCCATTACGCTGCTGAGCCTCCTGCCCTAGTCAAAATGCATTCATCAGAGATGCTACAGGAGCTGAAACTTGAGAAAATGGCCTGAGAGTGTTAAAGCTAGAGCCTTCCAACAAGGGCCCGACAGAAGAAGGCCCTATCTGATGTGAAAGGGGGATCTATCCATAGACTCAAATACCAATGACATGTCTCACTGGATTCATTTACGTTTAATGTGATATAATTCATCATTGGTTGTTTCCAGTAATAAATTAAAATTCAACAAATTATTTTAAAAATACTTACTATGTGCATGTCAACACCTGAAAGAAAAGTTGTAGAACCTCTAAAATGGAAGGCATGGCCCCATCCTCAAAACATGACGTATTTCAGAAGTTGACTTTTGTTTTTGCTTTTGCTTCTGCTTGGACTTGGGCTTGTGAGTGGTTAGCTCTTCACCTGGATGCCTATCTCCTCCACCCTTCTACCTTCAGTAGATCTGTATCTAAAATATTCCAGGCAGATGAACCATATATATTCTTGTTGTTTTCCAGTTCTGTTTTTAAAACCGTATTTTACACCAAGGAATCCTGCCAGGAAAATCTTCCCTAAATACGACTTAGCTAACTGTCCCCATACTGGACCTCAAATTGTTTCTTCTCACCCTTGATTCACAGGAAAGAGAATAACCTGTTTCCTCTTTATGACTATGTTTATATTTGCCGACTCAGAGTAGAAAAGTATTTCTGAATCTAAGGAACACAATTGTAGAATTTCTCTAAACAGTGAACACAAGTTGTTAAAAGAATAAGAGAACAGGAGAGCTCAGAGGACTACAGAGAATGGCTCCCTGCCCATTCAACTTCCTCTTATTTCCCATGTGGGGGCTGTGTCCCAGGGAATATGGGTCATGTGCACAGCACCACAGTCTCTGTCTCTGTCTCTGTCTCTGTCTCTCTCTCTCTCTCTCTCTCTCTCTCCTCCACAGCATGCAGGCTATGGAGAAAGGTTGGCCCTACGTCTTCTTCTACTTTACACAGTGTACAAAGGCCCTATAGCCAATAAATTAAGACAATTATGAGTTGTTTAGCATGAAGAGGCAAAAGCAATCATGAAATGAAGCAAAGCTATTAATGTCATGCTGAACAGGTATTCAAACTTCTTTGACACTTCAAAGAAAAAATAAATTCATTTCAAATTTGTTTAGATTGGTTTAGAACTTTTTCTCCATCTTTTCTCTTATATATTTCTCTTATTGGTTCTTAAGTCTCATCTCTAGTATCATACTCCTGAGACTTCTCTCTTTTCCTTTCTTGACTTGATATGTTTGCAAATCAGTGTATTAATGTGACAAGTTTCTGTGGTCCCAAGGTTACTAGATTCTCTATGAAGAGATACATCTTATTTCTTATTGGACTTAAATAATTAAAATAGGAAAGGGCCTATTACTCAAAACTTCCATGGCCATAGCTTGTCTACTACTTTATACCTATTTATTTTTTCAGGAATGTAGAGGGGAGGCAAGGGGGTCCATAGCCAGGCTAGCTTGGTGAAATGATCAGCCAGGTTTTCTGGAACCTCTAGACCAGGAAAGCATACAGGAATGGAGCACAGCATTTCCAGTGGGATTGTGTCTATGCAGCTGTGCAGTTAAGAGTATAAAAGTCCTAAAGCAAGTAATAGAGGTCAGCCAAGACAAATGTTTGGGTCAGGAAATGCTTTTCAGAGGAACTAGGGAACTAAACAATAGCAGCATATAAAAATCTACTTCATAAATTTAAAAAACAAAGGAAAGAAAGGAAAAAAAAATATACACTGCAAAGAAAGGCAAGAAAAGGCCCTGATTTTAAAAAGTAAAAAATTAAATTAAATTAAAACTGGATTCCTGTGTGCATTTTTTAAAGGAGCTTGGTCACAGAAGAAAATATAAAACAAAAAGATACTTCAAATGAGGAAACGAAGGCAAAGTCAGCTATGGCCACAAACTAAGTTAAATACAGACCAGGAAATACTGGCCTATGGCTCCTCGTATTCATTACACAGTCCTTCCCACCACCCTGGAGACCCTCCTCCAGGCTGGCCTTAGAGTATCCTATGACCTGAAACCATGGCTGAAGGACATTTTGTCACCATGGCAAACGATATCAGTTTGCTACCTTTCTCATCTCTGACTTTTGTGGCTGAAGATTCTCACTAAAGCTATGTCTGTGAATAGAAGCTATGAGCACAATCATGAAAGACACCCAAAAGACTTCCAGAGGAACCACAGAAGAATTTTCTAGAATAAAGCCTATGTTATAGGAGTGAAACAGACATTGAGTTCTTTTGTTCTAGTGGCCTTTTTTGTGTTGTCTTAGGGCAGTTAAGGCATTGCCCTTTTGTAGATGAAGATATTTAAAGCCCAGAGACATTTCCAGGGTTAGGAATGGATGGAGGACAGATTAGAATCAGAATGTCCCACTGCTCAATGGGACAGAGCACCTCCCACTATGCCACACGTCCCCCTCATAAGCGTGTGGCAAGATCTCTCAATATTTACAGAAACTTTAAAATCAATTAGTGTGCTAACTTCGAAGAAGATATTGTAACCTGTCCAGAGTAATAAAATCAGCAATGCACAGCATTACTTTCCTCTATGAAGAGCTTGAATAAATAAGACATTTATAAAAATGAGTGGAAAATCTGAAATGAATTTCCCAAGAACCATGAAAAAATAAGCTAAGAGAAATTGAATTTTCTTTTGAGTCTCTAAGAGAGAGGCGGCAGTTGAGGACTTTATACATAATTTATAAGGAAAATTGTCCCGTTCACTCAGGTATACACCATATCAGTTTGTGGGAAAGATTAAGCAAGCTGTCTTTTTTTTTTTAATTGAAATCAAATATAGGTATGGAAGAAAATGAATTCTGAATGAGGGAGAATGCAGTGAGTCACATGGCTAAAGGCTTACTGGAATTTACATGAGAGCTTTTTTTTTTTTTTAAACCAAGTAACTTTGACCTTATTTATTGATCAGTAATAACAAAAGGCCCCAAAGCAAAGTCCTACCTAGGGCTAAAGCTTCCTGTTTTCATTTTCCCTTCACTTCAAGGAAAGCTGAGCCTTGGCATAAATAGCACATTCCTCACTGGATACCTATGGCTTAAACATCATTAGTAAAGTATTCCAGGCTGGTTGTCATTGTCTCCTAAAATGTTAACATAATCAATTCAGTTCTTGAAATTTTTTTACCTAGAGAGAAACTCTTAAATTGCAAATGCTTCCAGAAACACTGAACTAATCCCTGCTAAGATATCAGTAACTTCCTCTAAACCTTGAATTAAGAGGATTCAGGGGGGCTGGGCAAGCAAAAAGAGATAAACTCTGAATAGAAGGGAATGAGCATAGTAACTGAAAGTTAGAAAGAAGGAAAACCATCCTATAATGTTGCCACAATTTTGCTGGTAGGACCTCAGGATAGGCCAGGGGCATCTGTACCAGCAGTCTCTATAGAAAGTGCAAGTAATTTGCCATGGCCCCTGTTTGTCTTGAGCGCTCCCCTCATCCCTTTTCTCCACCCCAGGGACTTCATTCTTATCACCCCTTGGACCACTGTAAATTCCTTCAGCAGTGGTGGCATTCACATGTATGTCACTCTCATGTCATATGTTCCTTTGCCATTGTTTCCTGGGCATTCAATATATTCTTGCCTTGGGCCCCAGTGTCACTGAACAGTTAATACACATCTCTTTTTGGGTGCCCCACAGCATCTGTAACAAAGCTACTTCTGCCTAGCAGCCTCAATACTAATACTAAGAAAAAAAACTGAAATGATGCAGCACTTTACAGTTTCTAAAACCCATCTATTTACATAACTGCTTATTTATATAAACCAAAAAAAAGAAACTAAGCAAGGGGGATTTATTATTCCACATTCACAAAGCAGGAAATAATGTCTGAAATAGCTTTTACTAGCAACCTCTGCTGAAAATTCCTCTATGTCATGCACTCTTCAGGGCACATTTTACATATTAGCTGTTTCAATTATTTCAACAGCACTACAAGGATGCTCAGATGGACGAGGGAACTGCAGCTTTAAATATTTGAGCTACTTTCTCAAGATCACACAGGCAGTGAGTGGCAGAAATTGGCTTCAATCTAGTTCTATTGAATCAAAACTTAATGCTCTTAAATGCTGATGCTCTAAACAAGAGTTAAAGTGTAGATGCTTTTTTCTCAAGGTCATACTTCCTAAGTGGCAGGGAATAGACTACTCCTAATCCTAACTCCTCATCAAATGCACTTACAACACTACTTTGATATTTATTGAAATGCGGGTGATTTGGCAAAGGAACAGAATGATAAGATACACCTGGCCCTGCACCCAAACTTTAACAAACATTGGTTCCTTACCTAGAGGACTCTCTCTGCTTTGCAATGGAAATTTCCTGTGGATCTCTTAGATGGTTTCAAGATATTCTATCTGCAAGAAATGAAATGGATTAAATGGTTCCCATTAAGCTTATGGTAATTTTAGCCTTTCCAACTTCTGGCAATAGAACATACAGTGTGAGCACAGGGTAAATTCCAATCTAAGGTTGCAATTTTGAGCCCCCTCTGTTATTAGCAGAGCGAGTCACTCTAACCAAGCGCTTCTTCTGGGAGCTTCCTTGAACATGACAATGAGGATTCGAATGAGACCCCAACACGCTCAGCTTTTAGATTTTTACTCCAAAGTCATTATTACTGTATTTTGATGAAGCAAAGGCATGTCAACAAAATTAAGAAATGTCATTTTCTTCTTAATAATGATGATTATCATACTTCATAGAGTAAGCTTGAACTACCCAGCATGCTTATTTGGCTGAAGAAAAGAAAGCTGAATTGGATTCATATTTCTTACTTAAAAATTCAAGTCAACATATTTAAACAAGTTGCCAGGTGAGGTGCTGGATGTGGTCTACATCCTACTTGGATGAAGTGGTCAAAGGAGGTTTAGGCTCTGATAAGGAAGAAACCTCCTCCAGGTAAGCAGAGTTATAACCTGTTCTGTGTTCTGATTTGTACAGTGATGCTGATGATGCCTCTCTTTTTGGACAGGTAAGCCACAAACGTCAAATGTTATTGTGTAGATTCTTAATGAAGTGGCTGGAGATTGATCCACAATATGAAATTAATCTTCATAGCACCAAAGTGAAGAGAGGACACTGAAAATTACTTAATTTTATCAAGTCATCTTGACTCCCTAATCTAAGCACTAAATCTGAAATGGAAAGCCTAGTAGTGTTGTATATATTCACTTACAGAGTTTGCTCTTTCTCCTTAAATAAAATAAAGTATTTATTTGTATTTTTAAAAATATTTTATTTATTTTATTTTAGAGAGAGAGAGAGGGCACAAGTGGGAGAGGGGCAGAGGGAGAGAGGGAGAGAGAGACAGAGAGAGAGAATCTGAAGCAGGTTCCATACTCAGCACAAAGCCCAATGCGGGGCTCGATCCCACGACCCTGAGATTTTGACCTGAGCCGAAATCAGGAGTTGGACACTTAACCAATGAGCCACAGAGGCACCCCTATCTGTATTTTTTAGGTCAAGAACATTAGTCAATAAAAATTCCCAAAAAACAGGGAGATCTTCTCACAGATGTAATGGCAGTGGCTCCCCAAGGCCTAACAGTGTTTCTGGAAACCTAACCCTAAAATCATACACAAGAATCACCTGGTTGTGTGATGTGGAGGGCCCCAACTCAGACCTACCAAGCTAAACTCTACAGAGACACCCTGATGTCAGCACATATAACAGACCTCAAAGTCACTGTTTTAGTCTAAAGTTTGAGAATCACTGTCCAAGTTATTGAGGCAGCAGGAAAATGAGGTGTTGTCTGTGGAGCACAGGGTGATGGGGGATAAAGGCGGCTCCCTCAGATACAGTGGAAAGGCCTAAGTTAGGAAATTCGTTCTGACAGGAATTCCTAAGTTGTTTTGGCTTTCATTCAACAGAGCAGGGCCAGGAGTCTAGAGATAGAGCCTTATGAAAAGTGGCATAGAAAGGACAGCTCCCTGAAAAAGGAAGAGGAAGAGTCACTGGGCAGACTATGTGCTCAACTCAGAGTCCCTGGGGTCCTCCCGAGGGAAAAAGTGAGTTGCATGGTTCCATAAGAATGATGCTGAAGTTAGCACTGCCCTATGTTTGAGGTTCTGGAGGGAGATTCCCCATCAGAGTCCAGTACAACTTACAGTGGCCATGACAAAATGTGCTCAGTGACAAGATGAGCTCAGTCAGAGAGAGGCCTGTGGAATGATGTCCTGACCTTCCCCTCTGCCTCAAAGGGAGACACAGAAGGCAATGGAGTTAAGAGCAGTGAGTGTGCCCTAAACCCAGTCTGGTTGAGGCACCCACTTGTGCCCTCACAGCTAAAGCCAGAAATGGATTAAATGAGATGATATACATAAAGGATTTAATGAGATGCTAATTTGAAAGGTGGCTAATGGCACAAAGTATATGATCTCTAATCTATGAGACCTCTGATCTCCTACCTCACCTGCACTTTACCAGAGTACCACTGGTATGATTCTGTTTCATACTTTAACTTTGATCAGAGATTTTTTTTCAACTAAGGAAGAGTCTGAGAAATATTTTGCTTAAAGATAAAAATTAAAAGGTCACTAAGACTCTAGTAAGAAAAGAAGTACTATTCTTAAGATATAGTCCCCCAGGCCCAAACAGACTTAAAACCCAGAACTATTGTCAACCTTACTCATAATCTGTCTCCTGCTTTGCTTACTGATGAGTGGAATTGGAATCCCAAACCATGCTTAGAGTGAGTGCAGTAGTTTATAATGCTTACAGTCCTAATCTGCCTCCACTAAAGAACAGCATACTGCATTGACTCCAAGGGTTTACAATAAAACCCAGTGAATCTCTAGGTCCCCTAAGCACTGCCTTGTCACAAACACAATAAATTGCCTCACAAAGAGCTAATACTTTGAATTACTGTCAGCACCAATTCTTATCTGCTAGAAACTGATAAAACAATCAATAGGGAGTTTTTGTGTACTTGTTTCCAAGGAAATAACGATGTACTCAGGGTTACTGGGTAGGCTTCCTGGTCTCCTGAGAAGAGTAAGGACTACAAGACAAAAGCCTTGAGAACAACCATCACCTGTGTTTGGTGACCTTGGATAAATTCTTTACTTTTTGTCTAAAAGTCTCCCATCTATAAAATGGGAGGAATAATCATTGGCCCAACTCCCCAAAACAGGAATAGGTCAAATATAAAATACTAGAATTATAGAGGATGTAGGGCCCTAATCATTAAATACCATTACTTTGTGAACACCAAACTTCATTGCTTTTCACCACTGTATGCTATCGTCATCCACTTAACCTGTCTCACCCCTATTAATATAGAACTGCCTTAAGATTTAGGACAGGGGCACCTGGTTGGCTCAGTCGGTAGAGCGTCCAACTTCGGCTCAGGTCACGATCTCACAGTTCGTGAGTTTGAGCCCCGTGTCGGGCTCTGCTGACAGCTCAGAGCCTGGAGACTACTTCGGATTCTGTGTCTGCCTCTCTCTCTGCCTCTCCCCTGCTCATGCTCTGTCTCTCTCTGTCTCAAAAATAAATAAAACATTAAAAAAATATTTAAAAAAAAGATATAGGGCAATGTCTTAATCATCTTTGTGTCCATAGCACCAACACAGTGTTTGCATATTCTAGACTCATTTATTATTAATCATTTATTAAAGAAAGAAGGAAATGAATGAATAAATGGATTAACAAATAAAGGTTTTAAACCATTTAAAGCTCCACTCCCAAATCAAGAATCCTTTATAAAATAAAAATGTAGGGACAAGAAAGTCCCTACACCTAGGAATCTATGTACCAAGAAGATGATCATGATGGCTACGGAGATGTACAAACAATGCCACAAGGCATAACATTCCATTGTTAATGGAGCCAAAACTGTACACACTTATTATTGGTAATCATGTTATATTATCATACCAATCGTTTAGTTAACCAGAACTCTCAAATACTTTCCACATGCTATAGATTCAAAACAGCTAAACTCCAAGCACTTTGTGAGTCTAGAATCAGAACTGTCCATAGATCTTTAATAAATATTCACATGAAAATTTGTGCTTTTATTTAAATTTATTAAATATTCACTTGACAATTTAGGCCCATTATTTAACTCTTTATTGATGTACAATGTACATACACAAAAGTGAAAAATCAAGTGTACAGCTTGATAAACTTTCAAAAACAGAACCCAGGTAATTAGCACACCCCAAAAATGATAGAACATTACCAATAGCCCTAGAAGCTCCCCTTTGTGCCCTATCCTGTCACCAACCCTGGCAAGAGTAACCACTGTTCTGGACTTCTAACGCTGTACATTATTTGAGCCTTTTCAAGCTTTGTATACAGGGGATAATACTGAATGAAGTCTGGTAACACTTCTTTCCCTTAACACTTCTAGTATAATATTCCACTATGTGAATACCCTATAATGTATTTAGCCATGGTACTGTTGCTGAACATCAGGGGAGTTTCTCATTGGGGCCATCAGTAATAGTGCTGCTATGAAATCTTGTACATGTCTTTGTGAATATGTGTTTAGCTTTCTGTTACAACTAATAAAAGCTTTCTGAAACATGAATCTATTTCAGTCCTGACAGCTCCACCTCTGGACATTTCTAGAGCTGACCACATCTGTTTTCCCTGCTCCCAGCATGGTCTAAGCTACCTCACTCATGATGCAGAATACTGCAAAGACGGCTACCTAGACTCTGCTTTTGTAAGCATGCTCTACATCACAGAAATGGCTGTCTCCTTAAAAACATAAATAAGATCATATCCCACCATTGCTTAAAACTCACCAGTGGTTTCCCATCAAAATAAAATAAACACTACATGCCATGTACTGCAAGGCTCTACCAGGAGTAGTCTCTGCCAAGATCTCTGAACTGATTTTGAATTATTCTCTCCCCCTGTTCATCTGCTCCTGCCACAATAGCCTTCTTGCAGGCTTCAAACATACTACACATGTTCCTTCTTTCTGTAATGGACCTCCCCCAGAACTTTCACAAAACAGGACCCTTTTCTTCATTTAGAGAGGCCTTCCCTGACCCCCTAATCTAAAACTGCACCCCCCCTTTAAGGTCATTTTCCATCTGGTTAAATGGAGCTCATTATACTACCTAATGTTTCTGTTATCTATTTCCTTGCTTACTGAGTATCTTATTGTTTATAACATTTTTATTGAGATATAATTCACATACCATAAAATTCACCCTTTTAAAGTGTACAATTCAGTGGTTTTTAGTATATTCACAAAGTTGTACAAGCATCACCACAATCTGATTTCATACCACCCCTCCTCCAAAAGAAGCCCATTAGCAGTCGTTCCCCATTCCTCCTTCCAGCAACCCCAGACAACCACTAACCTTATTTTTGTCCCTATCACAGATTGTAGATTTGACTACTCTGGACATTCCATATAAATAGAATCATACAATATGTGCTTTTTGCATCTGACTTTTTTCACTTAGCATAATGTTTTCAAGTTTCATCATGTTGTAGCATGTATCAGTACGTAATTTCCTTTCCTTGCCAAATAGTATGCCATTGCATGGATATATCACATTTTGTTTATCCATTCATCAGTGGGTGGACAAGTGGTCATTTCCTTTTATGGGGGAGTGCTATTCTACATAATGCAGATATGGACATTTGCACATGAATATATGTCTTCATTTCTCTTGGGTTTAGACCTAGGAGTGGATGACTCCCTTCTGACACTATAGTGTCACCTCATCTCTGTGACAGCAGTCACCAACAATATCAGCACCTAATAGATAACCCATTTGGGGGTTGAATTAATTAACCAAGGATCTCAAAGCAAGCTTAACCAGAACTGATTACCTTTTATGATTTGTCTTAAAAATGTGGTATCATCTAGGCCTCAAATGCCTAACAAAAATCACTTAGTAAAAAGCTGGTTTTCCATCATATTTTTCATATTAAACAGCACATACTGAAAATCATGTGTTGATAGAGATAATCTGAGCTTAAATACACAGTACAATTTGGAAGAGAGAACAGAGTCAAGGATACAATAAGCATCCAAAAGAAGGAAATTCACCTATGGTCACTTCTACAGATGCATCAGCTTGCAGAAGCCCTAGTGAAGAATCTCTGAGGACTAAGTAGAGAAATTACTCTAGGCAGAGCAATTGTGTCCTTTAGCACGTGTGGAGACAGTTGAGAAAATAAATGAAGCAAATGACTTTAAATATTTGAGGCTGCTGCCTACATCAAAACTGGAATCAAATGTTTTTTATCTTCATAGCTGTGGGAATTTATCTCAAAATCCTCTTAGAATCCCATTTATCTCTCAGCAAGGTTGTTTAAGACCATCAAAGCACAGGAATTGCCCCAGTGGAGCCAGACCAATGGTCCATCCAGCCCAGGATCTCGCCTCTGAGAGTAGCCAGTGTGGAATGGTATGAAAAAAAGGCAAAAGTCCTTACTGAAATGCACTTAATTGTGCAATGTCAGGGCAGGGGGTTTGGAGCAATCTCTTCTGAGCCCAGCTGGTGACCAACTTGTGCCCTAAAGCAGGAGGCCTGACGGCCCTTGTAACTCTTAGCCTGGCAAGTGTAACTGCTGGCTCCATTTCAGAGCATGATTTCCTTCCCCCGGTGTTTTTAGAAACGAAGGTTGGATATTTACCACCCAACAAGCTTGCTGCTATCGCATTATGGTGGGCCATTAGAGTTAATCCATTAGCAAAGGGAAAAAGATCTTCAGGGAACTGGGGAGTTTAAGTTGAAAATCTAGATAATTTGCTGCCATTTCCTCCAAAATAATGATTTTATTCTTAGACTGACTTTTTTTTTTTTTTTTTTAAAGAAAGACCCTTTGTATTCTGCCTTGCTTGGATATGTTCCCTTAAACAAAGTGGTATTCTCAGCTAACTGTCCTTGTGCATCATAGACAGGCTAGCAAGAAGCATAAACAAAAGCAGTTATAATTTGAGAGCAGAATGGTTCCTCTGTACCTTCCCAACTGATACAGTGCTTATATTTCCCGGGTGTTAATAAAAGAAAAGCAAATTATTCATTCATTTATTCTTTCATTAAAAATTGAGCACCAATTGCCAGGCTGGACCCTGGGGATAAAATGGTGAATAAGACAGATCCTACACTTGTGGTCATAGAGCTTCTATTCCAATGTGGTAACAGGAAAAGAAAGGGAGGGAGGGAGGGAAGGAAGGAAGGAGGGGAGAAATATACAAATTGGGGTATAATCTGCCTAATGGAAAAAAGGAAAACGTTGAAAGCAGTGATCTGGCAAAAGCAGGTAAGGGGTTTAACTTACTTTAGAGGCTTATTAAAGACCAAAGATGTCATAGAGAGAGGTGAGTTCCAGCAGAGAGAAACACATGTCAAGGCTGTGAGGTAGCAATGGGGCTGGTGTGCTCCATAACTGAGTGGTGATTCACCCTACCAGAGGGCAGTCTATAAAAAAGAGCATGACATGAGATGAGCAAGGCCTACCTTGCAGAGCCTTTTATATCATGAGAGATAGTCCAAACTGTATTTTCATGCAATGTAAATGTTTAACTTTTGAGCCCATTATATGACCAGTTAGCAGTCACTGAACAAGTCTCTACAACATAAGCAGGTTTCTCTGTGGCCAGCTAACCAGGTTGGGTGGAACCAGACCACAAACTATGAATCTGATCCCTCTGAGACTCCCCAGGCATTAGATGAAAGCTGCTGGGTCCACACAGCTCTTCCATCTGCGATCCTGACCTATGACACAACCTGGTACACACTTCCCTTCGGTTTGACCTGACTTCCCAACTTGACCAGTGTCTTTCTTGGATATTGTGTTTCCATCCCCTTGATCTGATGGGTTTTGTTTTGTTTTGTTTTAAGTTTATGTTGAGAGAGAGGGAGAGCATGAACAGGGAAGGGGCAAAAAGGGAGAGAGAGAATCCCAAGCAGGTCAGCACAGAGCCCAATTCGGGGCTCAATCTCTGAACATGGATCATGACCTGAGCAGAGACTGAGTCAGATGCTTAACTGACTACACCATGTTTTAACAAGGGCATTTCCTCCCTGAAGCTTTCCCTCTGATTATCAGCCACTTATCTCAGGGCATCTAACTTTGGTGGTAAGTCCTTCTGATGCCTGAAATCTGGCTCCCTCTCTCTCTGGGGTAATCAGTTGTACCATGCAGAACATATCATTTTAGGCTTTGCAATTGCCAGGGAAGGCAATGCACTGCATTGAAATGGAACACAGGATGGAGGAGAGATAATGATAAAGGAAGGGGGAAACTTCAGGGGCTGAGGGTTTGGCTAACACACAGTCTGGTAAAATTATAATAACTGTACTAACTAGATGCTTACTAAATGCCAGGCCCTGTGCCACATACTTACTATGCATCTATTCATTTGACCTTCCCTGAAATTCTAGAAAAATATTTTCAGCCCATGTTTTACAGAAGAGGGAACTGAGGCACAGAGCAGAAATGTAACATGTTCAAGGTAGGAAGATGTTGGAGTCATCTGACGCTACAGCCAGTGTTTTTACCTCCAGCTATAGGTAAAGAGCATGGAAGGGAAAGTTGGGAGATCTCAGTTCCAACAGCAGTACTGCATGTGATGGTGGTATCATTGACCCCACACCTCTGAATAAAGGACACGAAAAATTCCACCCATCTCCACTTCCCAATGGCCTGAGGGTATCTATTCACAGTACTTAATGAGCATCTGTGAGAAACCATGGGCTATCTCTACATGTTTCCAAGGGAAGACAAAAATCACATGGAAACATCCACCAAATGAGTATCTGCAGAGCACAGAAGACTTTGTTAAGCACAGAGGGACAGAGAAAGCGAGACAGCCCAGTGATTTATAAGACATCCAATGTGCCCCAGATGATTTGCAAAGTAGCTGGCATAGCTAATGATACAAAGCAGGATGAGGGATAAAACCTACATGAACTATAGAAAATCAAGAGACAGAAATTAATGTTACCTGGAATAGGCAGTAGAACAGGGCTGGGCCAGGCTGGAAACTATAAATTGGTCTCAAACAGGTGGGGAGAATAGGGAATTCTAACTTCCTACTGAATTATTTAAAATACATATATTTGCTACTACTCAGAGGACTCTTCTAAGTAACTGAACACCCTCCCACCAAAAAAAAAAAAAAAAAAATTTCAAAGTACACACATACAAACACATACAAGTAGTCCAGGTTGTCTTTTCTTGTTTGTCATTTGAATTACTGGGTTCTGTGCTATTGCATATAAATGTATATAATAGGGTTTAAAAGTTGGGAGTGGAAGCAGGAAATGGAGGAAGATAAAGTCACACTAGGAATTTCATCTTGTATGCTATTGCTTTGGGAGAACTAAGGAGACCACATCCTTTAAGTAGCTAATTTCTGATTATCATAAGCCCAAAACCCACAATGCTTCTCCACAAGAGAGCATGAAACTATGGTGTGGACGCTATGGAAGTTGTCTTTCACCTCATCAGAGGTGCATCAAAACTACCTGGAATGTAAAAAAAAAATTTTTTTTTTTACAAAGGGGGGTGCACCTGGGTGGCTCAGTTGGTTGAGCGTCTGACTTTGGCTCAGGTCATGATCTCATGGTTCATGGGTTCGAGCCCCACATCAGGGTCTGTGCTGACAGCTCAGAGCCTGGAGCCTGCTTCGGATCCTGTGTCTCCTTCTCTCTCTGTCCCTCCCCCACTCATACTGTGTCTCACTCTGTTTCTCAAAAATAAATGTAAAAAAAATTAATTAATTAAAAAAAAAAAAACTACCTGGAGAGTTTTTTTTCAAGACATAGCTTCCTGTGCTGCATCTCACGCCTGACAAGATGAGCCTTCAGTGACACAGGTTTCTAGAAGATTACAATGGCTACTACTCTGTGGAAGTACTGCCATATGGAACAACAGTGTAAGATGTACCATAGTACCATGAAGAGCCACAAGATAAGAAATCAAAGTTATACTCACAGGAATGTCTCTTTAAGAAGGCAACAGTTGGCTTTATAATAATGAGGGAGTGGGATTTCCAAAGCCCACAGAGGAAGAGAATGACATATTCCCACCATCTTTCTGTCCTCCAATATACCACACAAAGATCACTTAATAGTGTATTCCAAGCATTTAATTCTGTGACTCACTGTGGTTTCTACTATTTTTTTTTCCAATTTTTATCTTTTTGAGAGGGAGAGAGAGAGAGAGAGAGAGACCGTGTGCTAGTTGGGGAGGGGCAGGGGGAGAGGGAGAGATACAGAAGCCTAAGCAGGCTCCATGCCGAGTGCAGAGCCCAACAATGCAGGGCTTGAAGCAGGGCTGAAGCAGATCCAATCTCATGACCATGAGCTGAGGCGAAATCAAGAGTCTAACATTGAGCCACCCAGGTGCCCCTGTTTTGTTTTGTTTTTAACAGAATCAATCCTAGGTTCAACCCTACAAAAGATGGTCCAGATAGTTTAAGAAAAACACATTTCCAGTGTTAAAGGAACTTAGAAATGAGAGAAAATTTGAGATATTTGAATAACAATATAGACAGTTTTGTGACAAAATGGTTATAAATAAAATGTGCTCTAAATCAAAGGTTGTGACCTATGGCAGTCCATAGATCTCGCCTACAAGTAGGTTTTGTTTGGCTTGGACTTCATGGTGTTAAAAAATTAAAAATGAGCCACTATTTAAACACTGGGAGACTTCATATACTAATCAAGATTTTGAACCTCTCTTGAAAACACTGGAAGCTCTGGATTCACGGTGGGGTCTACCATCTTGCCTGGTTATGGTGGAGCTGACAGGCGGTGGCAACTTACCAGCCAAGCCTGGAATATCCTATTGTCCACAATCCCCACTTCTCCCTTATACTGCCTAACTCCACCTTCCTTCCTCATTCTGTTTTTCACCTGGCTTCTGTAGATATATGTGTCTGTGTGCTTGCAAGGAAAGAGAGGGCATGGTGTGTTACAATGCTGAATTCCAGAAGAGAGGGACATGGGACATGAAAGGGGATAAGGTATTGTGTATCAGGATTTTTGATCAATGTGAAGAAATAGACTTTAAAATCCCTATCCCCAAATGAGAAAATACATTCCTTTCACCCACCCTTATTTCCTCCTGATATCATGTCAGCAGGGTTCATTTATAGTCATTAAAGAATACAACCATCTCTTTTCAGAGCCTGTAACTTTCAGAATTCAGGAAAAAAGTAGAAATGCTGGGGGAAATGTGTTCTGGGCTTTGCCCTCCTCTAAGCACTTGCATAATAGTGAGGGACTCTGGCACTTTTAAAAGGAAATGGCATTCACCCATCCAGAGAGTAAGCAGTTACATAGAAAATGCTAATTCTGAGACCTGGTGCTCTGGAGACATTTAAATTCACAGTGGGAAAAGTGGCCAGCGGGTGAAGAATCCTCTGTCTAGCCCCCGGAAGGGAATTGGGAAACAGGAAGCTCTCACAGGTTTTGAACTCTAGGACATAACCACTCTATTTGCTTTTGACAAAGTGCAATCTAATTGTTAATCTGATGACCTCAAAGGGGACTCTTCGATGATTAAATTCAGGAGTCAAGAACCATGTACCTACTTTTTCCTTTTCATTTCCAAACCATAAAACTTAATGAGGGAAATTCAAGGCCTTATGGAGGATTAGAGTCAAAAAAAAAAAAAAAAAAAAAAAGAAAGAAAAAAAGCCTTAAAAATAAAGAAGAAAAGCCCAGATGGTCTGATCTGGACTTTTTAAAGTTGGCTGCAGCCAGCATTGCCGAGGCCCCAGCCATTATTTTTTAATCTCTCATTGACAAGGCAAAGCTTCCCTGCAGACTGGGATTTGGGACTTGTTATCTCCATTTTATTGGCCTCTTTGCCAAGAATAGCAGGGCCGATAAAACACAGACTTCAGTCAGCAGGGAAGGAGGGATGGACACTGAGGCCCCGGGGAAGGCAGAGAGCAGCCGCTCACACTCCCCATGGAAGCAGGAGAGGTTGCTTACTTAGGGGCTGGCGATGAAAAATAATGAAACCAAAGAAGGGTTGATGAGATGCAGGAGAAAGAAAGAAATGAGAGAGAGAGAGAGAGAGACAGGGAAGGAATCAGGCGGAAGGGAAAGGAAGTGGAACGGAAGATGGAAGAAAGAAGAAAAGAGGATGGAGAGAGGGGGAAATAGAGAAAAGGGGGAAGATAGAGGAAAGCAGAGAAGGATAGTTTTGTAAATAAGTCAAAATTCTATTTCAGTTTTTTGAGCCTCCTTTCTTAAAAAACAAGAGTATCAAGCAACACCTAAGACAATTAACTCTCACATTTCCCTGTGATGTTTATGGAAGAAATTGGAGGGGTCTCCTGTCAACCTTAGAATAAAGTACAAAAATCTCTGTAAGGTTTACAAGGTCCTATAAAATTTGTCCCTAGCCAGCCTCCTCAGACTAGTATTAGACCTTTGTCATACACTTCCCATGTGAAACTCAACCTTCTGAAATCCCTTTCATTTTTCAAATGAAATGTGCCCATTCTCATCTCTTTACTTTATTCAGAATGTTCCCTCTGCCCAGAACCCACCCCTTTTCTTCTCTGATGTGACTAACTCTGATGTGACTAACCTTAAGGTATGGGTTGACTCTGAATGAATGAAGAGAAAGATGGGGGCAGGATAATCAGATCTTTTTCTGAAAAATGTCTACAGATTCAAGCTCTATACTTGGATGTGGACCTCATGATTTGGGAACCAGATAATTAAAGGAAAGGTCAGGAAGTGGTGGTGGGAGAAGGGCTCTGGCCAGGATATTTCTGGAGCAGTCTGTGAAATCCTACTCTAATAAATGTAGGGGCGGAAACAAAGAACATTAAGATTGCACACAACCCTAACTGTCTCTACTCCTACACACCGCCAATATCCCCTCACTGATCAGAGATGCACCTGTGTGATAACAACCATTTGTATGATGGTGGAGGAAGGTAGCCATAAAAAATTATTTTCTGTGCCTGACCAGACTTTCTGCAAGACTATTCCTATTGCTCTATGGACTGTCACTTTAGAATGACAACAACCTTATGATACAGGTACTGAGGCTTAGAAAGTACAAGTACTTCCCCTAGACCTGTCAGATATTTAGAGGCTGAACCAGGATTCAAATTCAGACACAAATAAGTGCTCAGTAGCCGCTAAGCTATACACATGGTAATAATCCTAAACAACGTTGATTGAGCACTCATGTACCATGAACTGGGCGAAATCATTTCTACAGATTATTTCATTCAATGCACTGAGGAACATGATGAGATAGCTATTATTACAATCCACATCTTGCAGATGAAAAGTTTAAGGCTCAAAAACCTAAAAAGAGTTTGCTAAAGTTACTGTGCTTGTGAGTGGCAGAACCAGTCCTCTTAGCCTCTGTGCTAGGCAGTTTCTGGTATGCCCTTACTACAAAAGTCAACATGACTATAGGGAAAACATTACCTCCACCGTGGGTATCAGCTTTTGTTTAAGAATTTCAAACTGTTTAGGCACACTCCAAGTTATCATGGTAAAAGGATGCTGATGCCATACTGTTTAATCTCGTGTCAGAAGGCTAACTCTCAAGTAACGTTTATTCTTCTCATATAGAAAGTTCTTCCCACCTGCTATAAAGATTTAAATTTGAATTAAAAAAAAACAAATTCCAGAAACAAGAAAATAAATCAGACTTCTCATGGGGACCCATTGCAACTGAATTTCACCTTGAGTTTGCATTTTAAGTATAAGTGCAGTATATATATCCGTTCTTTCTGTCCCCTAAGATGTCTATAGCAATGACAGTTCTTTCTGTCCCCTAAGATGACTATAACAATAACTTAATCCAATGGCTTCAAATTTTTTTGTTTCTTTTAACAGGGGAACTTTTGTTCTCAGTCTTCTATTGAACCCCAAAAAGTAAAAGTGGTGTGATTTTATTTTATAAATATAAATTTATAACATTTACTTAGAAGCCAATTAACAAAAACAATGAAAAACTAATGTCACCCTCACTTCCAGGGCAGCATCCACTACTTTTCCAACTGACTAGACCAAAGAGAACCTGAAGCCCATGATCCACTTTGCCTTTTTCCCAACCTATGTGTACATTCTACAAGACTACCTTACCAAGATCACTTCCAGTGCCTCTAGGAACCAAGGACTCTATACCCTTAACTTTCACAGAAGAAGGGTATTTATTCCTATATACCCCATACCTCACAGTCAGGAGGGGAGAGGTGTGAGAAATGAATTCCACTGTAGATAACTAATGTTCCTCTTCTTATAATGGGTTATCACATCCACCCACACAGCCCTTTTGCCCCCTCATTACTGCTCCTACACTCTCCTGGCCATTGCCCCTCATTCATGAATGACCTTAATACCCGGACAATGGTCTTCCTCTCAATCCCAATATTACTAAAACTGTAATACCCTTTGGGAAGACCCATCCAATTCCTGTTGTCATATCCTTGACCCCTCATTTCCAGTTTCCTTTCTCTTTACTTCTCAACCACACACTTTCACGGTCTGTCCCTGGACTTTGTCATTAACAAAAATGGCAGCAATCTTCTAAATCACTTTTTGGAACATCCCATCCTCTTCCAGCTGTAATATCTTGCCCAACTAGCTCACTTGCTACAGTGTCCCTCAAAAACAATGAATCTGTTTTTATTTAGTTGTCTAATCTCTTGGCTTGATTTCTTTCCATCCTCTCCTCCTATCTCTATCTATACCGTTCTCCTATATCTATCCTATATCTATCTCCTATATCTGCCTCCTAACTTTCATTAATTTCATGGTTCCTTATTATGCTTACCTCCTTGCAAACATCTTCAACTCTATTACTTCTTTTTCCTCTTTCACATTTTCCTCCCAACTCCAATCCTGGAAGAACCTAATGGTCTTATTTATGCTCATAGATCACATAACTTGGATAACAAGTCACTTACAAATAAATTCACTGCAACCAACTTCAAACAGACTTCCAGCCTGACCTGACAATATCTCTGCATTTCTCCCCAATGCTCATGTTTTCATTCTCATCAAAGACTACTTTGTATTTCTTTCCTATGTCTCCTCACCACTTTCAGCGGATAATCTTATCCTCTCCTTTATTGAGCAAATCAGGAGCCACCAGTATGGAGTTTCTTCTGCATGTGCCTGTCCAAATCCCTTAACTGACTGTAAATATCCTTCTTCCACTTTTCCTTCTGTCTCTCTGTCAAGGCAACTATCCATATGTGCTCTGCACCATAAATCCCCTCACCTTCTCAAGAGCTTTCCATTCTCAGCTGTCCCTTTTCTCTCCTACATCATCGAACTCATTCTTTTCACCAAATTGTTCACATTAGCACATAAACATGATGCCTCTTACATCTTAAAATAAAAAAAATAAATTAAATAAATTAAAAACAGCTTCCCATGACCTTATAGTTTTCCACCAGCTATAGTACAATTTCTTCGCTTTCCTTCATAGCCAATCTGTTAACAGAATTGTCTGACATACTCTCTGTACTTCCTCATCCTTTTCATAGAACAACCTGCTCCAGTCTGGTTGCCCTCCCATCATTCCATTGAAATCGCTGTATATTTCAATAGCAATAAACCCAGATCCTTCCTCCTGTGTTCCTTCTTCTCTTCACCTCGAGGACACCATCCCCTCCTTATTTTCTTCCCTTCTCCTTGCTTCTCTGTCTCAGTATTTTTTATAGGCTCATAGTCCTCTTCCTGAGAGATGAATATTGGAGGTCCTTTCGGGTTTCACCCTCTCTTCCCTTTTTTCCTAGAGTCTCTTACTTTATTCCAATAGTTTTAACTGACATTTATATCTTGATACTTCCTCAACTTCATATTCTCAGTATGGACTTCCCTGAGCTTCACACTCATATACCCAGCTGCCTCCTTAACATGACCACAACAGAATTCTTGGTTTTATCTTAAAACCTGTTTTTTGCTCAGGCTCCCCATTTCAGTAAATGGCATCACCATCCCCACATTTTCCGAAGCCAGAAACCAGAGAGTACCATTCTTCTTTGCTCCCTTCTTCTGAATCTATATCTGATCCACCAGCAAGTCCTATCCCTTCTACCATCACACTATACCCCAACTACCTGAAACTGTCCCATTCCTACAACCAACAACCTAATCCTAGATACCATCACTTCTCCTTCAGCTACTGCAAGAACCTCATCACAGATCTCTCCCATTCCTTTCTTGTCCTCTTTTCTCCATCTAAAAGCAAAGTCAAAGTGATTTATATATTAGCAAAGCTAATATATATATTATATATATTATATATATTATATATATTATATATAATATATATAATATATATATAACAGGTAACTCCATAGTTACTATATATATATATATATATATATATATATACATATATTAGCTAAAATCATGTCATACTCATCAACTCAAAACGTTTAATAATTCCCCACTGCAAACACCCTCCCATGGCCCACACCACCCTTATTACTGCTCCAGCTCCATTTCATGCTACTGTCCACTTTCTTAAAGAGCTTTGTCCTTTGAGCCCTTCTTCAATTTTTCCAGCATATTAAACTCTTCCCCATGTAAGCTCTCCACATCTGCCATGCCCTCAACTAGATGTAGCCTTTTATAAGGCCGCCTCTTTTCATCCGTCAAGCTGTAACCATAACCTCCTTTGAAGCCTTCCCCCACTACCACATAAAAATATTAGCATAGTGTGTACTGTGCCACAAATACCCAAATAAATATTTTAAATGAATAATCTTAATACTTTTAACAAGCCTATAGTAATGCATTATATGAGCATATTAAGACATAGAGATGTGAAGTAACTTACTCAAGGACAATATAACTTATAAGCAGAGGCTCTAGAATTCAAAAATAGTCTAAACCTAGAACCAAACCTTTGACTACTGTAGTATATTAATTTGTGTTTCCTCCTCTTACTTATTATAGTTTAAAATATGTGAAATTAAGTATTAATTTGACTTCCTTTATTCACACAGCTAAAACTGTGTCAGGGCCCATGCTAGATACAAAGGCCAGATCTTCCACCTTGTGAGGGCTGCGTCTGAGTAGGGATAACTAACAGGATCCAAGGAAACCAATTTGTGTCTTCAAGAGGCCACAGACTTGCCTTCATACCCTTGTCCTGCTACATTCCTGGTACATGATAGGTGCTTAATGATGCTTTTGATTGAAATCTGAGTTCTGAGAAAGTCTGTTTTTAGTTTAAGTAGCAGGAGTTGTGTATTGGTTTCACGTGGCTGACATAACCAAGTACCACAAACTAGATGGCTTAAAAATAACAGAAATTTATTCTCAGCATCCTGGAGGCCAAGTTCCAGAGTCTGAAATCAAAGTTTTGGCAGAGGTGACTTTCATTGGAAGCCTTTTCTTTCCTCTTCCAGCTTCTGGTATTTACCTTATTATGGCCACATCTCTCTCTACTCTGTCTTTACATCACTTTCTTTTCTGTGTGTCTGTGTTATTTCCTTGTGCCTTTCTCTCTAAGGACATGTGTGATGGCATTTAGGAACCACCTGGATAATGTAGGTAACACTGTCATCTCAAGATCCTTAACTTCATTACATTCTTGGCCATATGAGATATTATTCACATGTTCCAGGGATGATGACATGGACATCTTTTTTTGGGGGGTGTGGGGGGTCACTATTTGAAAGAGTCAAAAGATTGACTCTCAATAAGGTAATACTTTTCTTAAACTGTGCACATTGTCCGAAATAATTGTAGACCCTACCAAGACCCAGATTGATTTTTTGAAGCTACTGGAGAAGGAGCTCTCAAGCTCCAGTATATTTAAGTGTCACCTAGGGAGCTTATTTAAAGTCCCTAACTCCATAGTTACCTGTTTAGAATCAGATCCCTGCATTGTAACAATACCCAGGTGATTCTAATACAAGCGTCTGAAGAGCACTCTTTGTGGACAGTGTCCAAGAGAAAAATCCAAGCCAAAATCATTGAGCGATTTCTGCAAATAATGTCCAGTCTATTGTTCTAAAATCAATACAACCTAAAAGTTCTAGCTTACTCTTCAATAAGCAAAGACATGGATACTAAGCAGAATCTGAAAAGACTCCCATCCTTCACATACCTACAGTACTTTATTTCTTTGAGGACACTGAAGGCTTGTTTAGTTTCTTCTCAAAAATAACTTTGAGAAGACCTCAGGGCCTCTTAAACAAATACTCACACGTAAGAAAGGGGTATAGCTTCCAAAAACTGTAATGACAAATTTTGTGCTATTAGATAAAGAGGATACTACCTGAATCATTGAATTAAATATATATTATTCTATTTGCTTATGTAAGTGGACACAGCCTCAAATAGCTTTTCAAGCATCTGCCTATAAGAAAGTTACACTAATCCACGTAAGCTACTGGACACATTGTCCTAATACCTTTTCTTCCTGAAAAATCTTTCCACTTTTTCTTTCCTTGAAAAATAAGATGAAGGTATAATCTTGTCTAATGCAAGGTACTAAACTAGCATATTTAAAATATATTGCAGGTCTACTTTCAAAAGCAAAGAAGCACACTTTAAAAATTAAAAATTTAAAATGAGGCTACCATTTGGCTTGTGGCCATTTTTTTTAACAGTTACAGACAAATTAGGAACTAACTAGACTGAAGGGAAGATTCTTCAAATCTGTTAAATTTACCCAAAACTGTCAGAATTTGATTCAACCTAAAGATTCTATAAGCCAAATTGTTACAGTCTATTTTTCCAGACCCTCCAATGTTTTTGCTGCTTATAGGCCTGCAATTCAGACAATTATGGAGAGTCAGTAATGAACCACGATAAATTGGGATAGCTACATTTTCCATTGCTTCACAGAGCTCAGGTGAAGTTATCCCTGCAGAGACCCAGATATGTTCCCCTATGTGGTAGAGCAAATCAATGCATCACATAGGCTATTTTGGAAGTATTCCATAACCCAAATTCCTCTATGGTGATTCAGGTTTGCATTCAACTGGGTAAGCAGTTTACTAAATGGTGCTTGAAGAAATACGATAACCAACCCCCACTCCGGGCAAAGGGGCAAATGGATTCCTCCATTTCCCCCTCCACCTCCCTCAAGAATAGCCCTGACTGTACACGATCACATTCTATAAATGGTTTCTCTTTCAAAATTCTAAATATTCATTTTGACTTGATTTTTCTGGATACAAATATAGCAAGGGGCAAACTGAATTTACTTTGGTACCATGCCCTTCCAAGAGTATGTCCACTAATTTATTAAACAAATATTTATTAAACATCTAGCATCTGTCAGGCACACAATTGCATCATGATTTACTTTCAAATAAATTGAAAGCCAAAGAGATTATTTTTTGTTGGATGCACATTTATGCATTTATATTTGCATTATGTGGATGGAAAAGATGACTTTCAAACCTAGTGCTAACTATAAAATGTGTGAATGAAGTATATGTTCACATTATTACTCAAAAGGCTAAATGTTGGCCTCTTTCATTAAGAATGCCTTGACAACGGACATCAGAAAACAAAAGTGTGTTTGTATGGCCACTTATGGTTGAATTCACACTCTTGTGATTTGTATTTCACCCAGAAAAACCAACTTAGCAAATGCTGCCATGTGTTAGTAGCACTACTTCAGCATTACTGCAGACCTTATTTAAATATTTAAATTTCACCTTAGAGGCGTTGGTGGCCATTTTTTCATTCTGTAGATAGCAGCTATATTTGGTGATTAACTGCAAATCTCCCTCTCTCTTTCCTTCTTCTGTCTCCCCTCTTTCTCCCTCTTTCTCATATACAATTTGCTTATTATTTTCCCACAGATAACTGGAGGACGGATATTTGCCGTCAAGATAGCTTCGGCCTTCGGTAGCTCAGCAAGGCAGTTTGTGTGATGCCTGTGATTCCATTTGTCACAGGATCCTTTATGAGGGAACAGAAGATATAACTTTGCCTCATTTTTCATTTCCTGTTATCTCTCAGATTTCGTTCTTCAGCTGCTCTGTTTTCCTGTACCTCAACCGGAGCCGACATTATCAGAGCGCCACCTGCTACCACCACTGCAGCTGAGGCCCTGTCAACAGTTCCAGGAGGAAAGAGCTTCCTTCCAGAGCAGCCAGGACACCCCCTCTGGGCCAGAGCAAACCAAGTCCACAGTTAGGCCTACATATGCAGAGCAAAATAAAGGCACCTGACAATGAACTAAAGGAGTCCAAGGGAGGAACATTCCAGGAATTATAAAGCACTGTCAGTTTTATGGATCTTTCCCACCTGTATTTCACTGGATCTTTACTTTTGTTTTGTTTTGTTTTGAATTTATTTTGAGAGAGACAGAGAGAGTGTGAGCAGGGGAGAGGAAGAGAGAGAGGGAGAATCCTAAGTAGGCTCTGCTATCAGCACAGAGCCCAAAGCAGGGCTTGAGCGCATGAACTGTGAAATCATGACCTGAGCCAAAGTCAAGAGTTAGAAGCTTAACCAACTGAGTCACCCGGGTGCCCCTCACTGGATCTTTAGAGAAGCCTGTTAGATGACACAGCTGGTACAATTATGCCCATTTTCACTTGTGTAGAGATCGTGCTTTCCATATTCCCTGAAGTTAGAAATGGCCAGGCTGTGGGGTGCAACTAAGGATAGGTAATAAAAGGGCACCTATGTGGCACTTACATGGTAAACATCTGACTTTGGCTCAGGTCATGATCTCATGGTTTGTGAGTTCAAGCCCATGTTGGTCACTGTGCTGACAGCTAGGAGCCTGGAGACTGCTTCAGATTCTGTGTCTCCCTCTCTTTCCACCCCTCCCTGCTAGCGCTCTCTCTCTCTCTCTCTCTCTCTCTCTCTCTCTCTCTCTCTCTCAAAAATAAATAAACATTAAAAAAATTTTACTTAAAAGATAGATAACAAAGTCAGTGAGTCAGTGCTGGGTACTCATGGCAAAGGTATACAAAGAAAGGTAAATGTTTTAATGTGAAGCAGCAAAAAAGAACAGTGAATGGCTATGATTTAGCTATAATATGACTCTCCAAATGGAGAAAGGACAAGAACAGAAGGAGAAAGTGTTTGATAATAAGAGAAAGGGAGACAAAACACATCAATTGGGAATCATCTGATCCATGTATTGTGGGGAAGGAGGGCAAGTTGCTGGCAGTGGACTTGCTCAGCCTGTTCTTTCCTGCTGCCCTTTCTTAGAGTATACTCCTCAAGTTTGGACCCTAACTAATCTACCATCCGCTTCTACATGCTGTTATCCCTCCCTCTCCTCTTTTACAATATACCTCTCTTTTGGTCATAGTTCCCTTAAATAAAGGTTCTCACTACCTCCTAAGAGCATAATGACATATCCATGTTAACAGCAGTGGGAGGGGTTGGTGTGGGACATGTCTAGTCTCAATGTTGACATTCTCTTCACTCCCCCATCACTGCCCCTCCTGATATACAATCCTGTTCCAGTATCTCGTGACAATTCTAACCTTGTTTGATTTTTGCTATCAAATCTTATACTTCAATCTGATCACTGGACCCTGGCCTTGATCATTTACCCATTCCTCTAAACCCTTTAGGACTACAGCTTCTGGACAATCCCTCTCATTCCCAGGAGTGGCCATATGAACCTCCAGTTCAAGAAGCAGGGATCTAGTAACTGAGAAATGCTCTCCTGATGCTGCCTGCCAATCTGTCCTAAATTTTACATGTCATCTGCCGGTCCTGCACCAAAGTTGTGTTTCTCCTACCTTTTGGGAAAGCTTTTAATTTGTTTTAAATCTCTCCAAAGTGAATGTCATGCTTGAATTATAAACTGTTGCCATATTCATTTGGTATCTAGTTTTCTCCCCAAACCTATAGAAGAGTTGTTCTAATTAGCACTTATTTAGCCTAAATGAGACCCGGGGACCTGATCTCAGGTCCTACTTCTAATCCTCCCAGCCCCTTGAAGTCAAGCTTTGTCATGTGATACGGAAACTGGAGGCCATCACCAGAATGACTGGAAGAAAACTCACATTTCATTTGTACCTTAAGAACAATGTGCCATAGAATGGGTTAGGCCATGAGAGAGAAACAAAACCTGATGAAAGACCCATTAGGGATCTATGCACAGAGAGCCTTAGAAGGCTTACCCTGCAGGGGCAGACGGGTAAGAGTCGCATGGATTCCTGCATGGCCTTCACTGGGAGCAGGCATGACCCACCGTGCCTGCACCTTCCACACTTCTATATGCTTGAAGCATTCCCCTTCTTCAGAATACACTGGTTGCTATCACACATGCTCTCATCCAGGTGTAAATGATACAACTTACAACTAATTGTGGTTTGATACGCTACTGATACTAAAGATACTGGATAACTATTCACAGGAAGGACCCTAAAAGGAATGAGTTTTAAATGGAACATCATGCAAGGCACTGAAAGCTAAGGAGTGGCCATAAAGGAGAGATGATGTGATGTGTGTGGTGCTATACCTCTGATGGGGCAAGCAGTCAGGGAGAAAGAAAACAAAGCACAGAGGGGCTGCAGCTGAGGCTTCCACAGGAAGGAATGGAGCCCTTGGAAGCTCCGCCCTACAATATCACCATGCCTGACATGCTCCCTGAAACAGGGGAAACCATTGGTTTCCAAAGTGTCCTATTGATCCCTGCAGTTACTACATCCCAAATCATTCCTGAGCTTTTCCTAGAACTTCTGATAAGTTTACAACAGAACTCTGGTGACTTAGAGCAGTGTTTCCCCAACTGAAAAAAGCCACAGATAATTTTAGGTGGTACACAAGTTTGGCAAATAAAATTGAATCACATAGTGAGACAGTTATTCCCTTTCCAATTCTCTTTTCATCCCTATGATGACACCAAGGATAAATTCTCAGTCTAGAATTGTACATCTTTAACACTTCTCTAATACTTGCTTTTCTCCTTTTCAGCAAAGGACATGATTTGAAGCTTGAAGGCTCAGAGTCTTTCACAGGTAATAGTATATTCCCATAAATTAATAATATGTGTAGTTATATTTATTTTCAGACCTATTTCCTACTCATGAAAAGTAATGTCAGTCATGTATTTGAGATGGCGAAATTAAGTTTTCTTTTAAAAATTAGCTTCTAGGGGCGCCTGGGTGGCTTAGTCGGTTAAGCGGCTGACTTCAGCTCAGGTCATGATCTCACGGTCCATGAGTTCAAGCCCCGCGTTGGGCTCTGTGGTGACAGCTCAGAGCCTGGAGACTGTTTCAGATTCTGTGTCTCCCTCTCTCTGACCCTCCCCCATTCATGCTCTGTGTGTCTCTCTCTCAAAAATAAAAAAACGTCAAAAAAATAAAATAAAATAAAATAAAATAAAATAAAATTAAATTAAATTAAATTAAATTAAATTAAAAATTAGCTTCTAACTTAAAAAGAATAGATAGGTTTCAATAAAAATTTAAGTAAGTGATACGTAGGTGGTATGTGGCAGTAAGCATAGGAAGAATGTCAACAGTGATATGCAAATGCCTGACATAGCAAACACTGGCTTAGGTCATATTCCCAGCATTTCCACTGTGCCACGGAAATCCTCTCTCTCACCTTTCCCAGCCTTTCTGCTCTCCTTTTGCCTGAAATGATATTTCAGTTGAAGTGAACCTTGACTGACTTGACGGTAAGTACACAAACCCTTAGCATTCATGCATTTCATAACAGTGCTACAAGTCTCACTTAAAAGCTCAGGTATACACAAGGGAAGGAGAAATTTCGCGAGGGGAAAGCCAGCAGCCTTTGCCATCAGCACAGGGGAAGGTAAAACGGGGGTGGGGGAGGAAACATGTCAACACAGGCTGGGTAATATACGCCCCTTCCAGCCTCCCCTTGCCCTTAACACCTCCAGCTGTTCAGAGGGCAGGGGGAGAGGAAAGGGAGACCACAGCCCATGTATTTAGGTAATTGCTTCCTTGAAATGAAATGACATCTTCTTTTTATTTCCCTTACTCTCACCTAATAACAACAGCATATTGTATTCCCCACACTGAAATCTGGGTGTATAAATCTTTTCGGGCACAGTGAGGCCTTGTTGGGTTTGGCTGTTGTTTCTGAAAAGAGTATAAGGGGACATAAAATGTAAGTGAATCAAGCCCTCAGCTAGCATTTAATTGATAAGAACCAAAGCTAATATTAGATAACAAATAAATGGTCTGTTGCACAGGCATTTAATTAAACACCAAATTAATGCAGTAATGACCTACTGGAACTAACAGCCAGGAATGCTTTACTGCGCGCCAGCATCTGGACGCTTTCACCTTCCAGTCCCCCTCCTCCTTCCCCCGCCTCCACGGACAGATACATTATAAAGAAATATATTCACTCATATTCTACGTCCTGTTTTCATGTCCCAACTCATCATGCATAATAATCTACTCTGCCCAAGGAAGCTTGACCATTTAGGGAACTCTCTACCAAGTCTCCCCTATCACAGGTCCCAAATATCAGCATTTGGGACTGTTTGAAACCCTAGTCTTGTAGCCTTTGGCTGATTACATGCTGCCTTGAAGATTAATTGCAGACAGTGTTTTAGATAATGGTCTCAGAAAAGAGCATGCAAAATCATGAAGGGGCACAGAAGAATCGATAACTTGGTTTTGTCTGAGCCTATCCAGGAGCTCTCAAGTCATACAATAAAACACATAATAGGCATAGGAGATGAACTCCACTCATATTTGCTCATCTTATCCCTATTGGCTTTATCTGGGCTGTACCCACACTGTCTTCATGCTAACCCATGTCCATAAGTCAAATAGAGGCAATAGGGCACTCTGAACACCTGCATATCCATGTGTATGCTACATTCCTCTCTTGGTCCATGAATTTCCTGCAAGACACAGGGACAGAGCTCTTTCGGCCAGCACAAACTCACTCAGTAAGGAAGCCATCTCTAGAAGCCAAAAGCCTTACATCAGTGCATTACTTCAATTATAAACCTAAAACTGGATGTAGGTGGCTTTACTGGAATAGTTCTAGAGGATTCCTGGGCCCAATATTGTCTAATTCCCCACTCTGAGAGCTTAGAAAGAGAACTTTCAGGATCTGGAATATGTATGCACTTTCCATTGTGGGGTCTCTATCTATATACAATCCCTGAGTTAAGGATTCCTATATATAAATGGGCTTTAATGAGCATAAAGCAATTTGTTTCCCCAACCACCACCTGCCATACTCTCAGACATCTTATATCAAACTGATTGACAAACTGAATTAAACCCTATCGACTCTAGTAAGAAAAGTATACAATGAAAGATGCTTGCATCTATCTTTCTTTCTACCTACCTACCTACCTAACTACCTACTTACCTACTATCACAGGTTTCAGTTTAGAATTGACTTTTCCCTGCAGATCTCTCTTACCTACTTTACCATACTCTATTCTTTTTACATTACAATATCCCTCCCAATCCCACTCCATTTCCATCTCTCCTTTGGGATCTTCATTCTCTCATCCTTCCCCAGAACTTTCTGTAGAGATCTTCACTCATTACAGACCATTCCTGCTTCTTGGAATTAAGAATCTGAAAGTCAATAGTGACTTCAATGGACTTTTTAAGGATTAATTTCCCTTTGTGAGAAGACAGAAAGGAGTAAGCCTCTAATAGTGGAGTTTCCTGAAAAATTCAAGATAAATAGGTGAGATATCAGAGGTCCATATGGGACTCTCAGCATGTTAACAACACTGTATGTGTTGCTCTTTCCACGTAGAGGTAGTGCTACATGAGTAGTGGAGGCAGATTCAAGGCAACTGAACCCTACAACTTACAGTATCATTGGATCCCATGACATATATGGAATCTTCTGAGTGACCTGGAAACAATAATAACAGGTAATTTTTACTGGGGCTTACATGTGTTGGGCACTGTGCTCTTAGGGAAATTTATATATACATATATAGATATAGATATAGATATAGATATAGATATAGATATAGATATAGATATATTTTATACACACACACACACACACACACATACACATCTTTATAAAATATATGACATATACCCAACATTCTGTTTTCTCCTTAATGCATTAGTCCTAGGCTTCATCTTGCTATTAAATGGCTGGGTAAAAGTGCTTCTATAGGTGCTTCAGCTTTTGCATGCAATACTCTTCACATCTTTGGTAAGATAAATTGCGCAGACGTAACTATCCCTTATGAAATGAGTGTCTAGATCCAAGAGAAACTTGAATATCACACAGCAATTTAGGGCTTGGAACTAACAAAGAAACCTGACTTCCAGAACAAGGTGTTTCTTCATGTTATCACATTATCCTTTGCCTTGAGAGGCTGTTATGCGCACTGTTGAAATAAACTGCTGGGGAAAAGGCAATCATGTAATAAATTTTTAAAATATAAAGAGATATTAAATGGTCTCCTCTAATTTTTGTTCTTCAGTCATATGTTTTATCTCAGGATAGCAAATTGTTTACAAGCAATTACAGTAATTAAGCATAAATACACCCCAGCGAGGCAAATATTATTATCCACTTTTTAACAGATGGGAAAGCAGAAGTGGAGAGAACTGGAATGACCTGCACAAGGCCAAAGAGGGTGTCTGCCACAGACACAGGAAGGGCCTGAAACCTCGGACACCCTGGCTTTGTCCTTGAACTTCTGGATAATCCACACTCTTTAAAGAAATTTTGACTTTTAAAAAAAATCATAAAAAAAAAGAAAGGATGAAGGTGGTTGGTGACAATGCCAGGGAGAGAGATGCTGGAAGTAACAATGCCAAAAGGGATACAGTTTGAGAGATGCAAAGCGACATAGCCTCATACCTGAGAGGCATCTGAAACAAGGTCCAGGCTCATTCTGGGACTCTCTAGGTTTAGCAGTAAAGGTCATAAATGGAATATGAGTAAGTCTCCTCTAAAAAATAAGGTGGCCAAGCTTTTTTTTTTTCCAGTTCTGCATCTTCAGAATGAGCCTGAGCCCATAAAAAGAAGATTACTGGAACCACAGAATAAGATGATGTGCTCATGATGAAGATACACTTGCCCTTTCTGAAGGGCTTGGGAATTTGTGAGTGAAATGTACAGTTGCATTAATATTAGGAAAGTTACATCCAGGGGAAAATGTTGAAAGACAAGAAGGCTAACTTCTCATGCTGCGTCTTTCTGCCCCATTATCACATTTGACAAACGGTTTGAATTCAAGCAGAAAGTGTATGGCCAAATAGAGTAAGACAGAAATAAAACAATGGTGTTAAGAGTTAACAAAAACAAATCTGAAATGAAAAGTCGACAAGCAAGGTTCATGTCACATTCCAGATATCAAAAACAGTGAAGCCAAGACAAATAATTGTTTGATTTTTCTGTTGAAACATTTGGGAGATTTTTTATCCTATTTGTCATCACTTATCGATGTAAGATGGATGCAGCATGCAATAAAACAGGAGGGATTTGAAAGCCTCCCTCAGATAGCTTTATGAAGTTGTATGGATAGGACAGAAAAGTATCCAGACACCCGTTTCCACAGAGAAGCAGTTATTTATGGCACTTGTCATTTCTATGAAAATTTATATAGGTACCATACACCAACCACAGAAGAGGCAGAGAGGAAGAGAGAAATGGGGAGGAGAGAGACAGAAAGAGGAAGTAGCACTTAATTGTCTAATTAACTGGGCTGCACCCATCTCAGGGAGGCAGCTGAAAACAGGATGTGTATCTGTGTCACCTCTGATTTTCTCAGAAGAAACAGGAAGATATTAAGAGGGGTATGCACCCTCTTAAAACAAATGTTCTGGCCAACATTGGAACATGTGTGGACTGGCACTACTTGCAATGAGGTGACCTTAGTTGCTTCCAACAGATTCTGAAAATTTATTGAGAAAAAAAATACAACTTAAAGTGTCAGCTGAAATATACCATTTTGTATTATGACACTCAGAACACTCAAAAATTACGTTTCTGTTTCAGTGGTGCAGGTAACAATCTTTCCTCTTTGACTGCCACTACCCCTTAGATGTTTCTACATGCTACCAGAAAACCAGCTGCTTGTGAAATAAGAAAAAGAATGGTGAGACAAATAAAGCAGTGAAGTTGTGTAACCTATCACCAATTAAAAAACATTCCCACTCAACAATAAATCTCTACATCTTAAATACACGTGATCTCAAAGAACAGGGCACCTGGGTGGTTCAGCTCGTTAAGCAACCAACTCTAGATTTTGGCTCAGGTCATGATCTCACAGTTCTCTGAGTCTGAGCCCCATGTTGGGCACTGTGTTGAAAGAATAGAGCCTGCTTGGGATTCTCTCTCTTCCTCTCTCTGCCCCTACCCTGCTTGTTTGAGCACTTGCTCTCTCTGACTCTCTCTCTCAAAATAAATAAATAAACTCAAAAGAAAGAAAGAAAGAAAGAAAGAAAGAAAGAAAGAAAGAAAGAAAGAAAGAAAGAAAGAAATTAACCCAAAGATCAAAATGTGAGTAAATAAAGAAAAGAAGGGTGACTGGAATAACAGACATTGACAGTCAATTCTTTTATTTCTATTATTCTGTTGACTTAAAATTATGGCTTCTTGAATTCAGCAGTGTGAATTCCAGTGAAGCAAAGCCACTGGCCTAAATGAAGAAGGGGATGAATGAATAAATGAATGCATCACAAGTAGCTGTATCTTTGATGTATTGACACCAGATAAGCAATTTAGGAAACTGGATGTTTGAAACCTGAAGTTTCCTGATCCCTGTCTTGGATTGTTCAGCCATCACCTCTCATACATAGCGTTATCAGCTGGCATTTGGTAGCGTCCAGGCTGAGACATTATGCAATGCTATACGATATCTGGCAAGCAGTGCTATGATGTCGAAATGGCCCTTTAGGCTTTTATCACTAAGGAGTCTAGGTTGGGGGCAGCTTTGATTTACACCTTGTATCCTACCCACCAAATCACTTCCATATAAGGGGGTTCATTTGTCATGAAAACATTGAACACTGGTCTGGAGAGCTTGGTTTCCTCTCACCTTTGAACACAAATAGTTGATGAGTAATGGCATTGTTGCCTTTCAACTCACTGGAGAAGAACAGACCCCTCTGGAAGCAATTACCAATCCTGGTGGTCAGTAGGTAAGCTATAGCTCCTGTCCCCAGGCCTGTATTTCAACAATATGACCAAACATCTCTATTCTGTAAAACTGGTCATCTAGTGCATGCTGAGAAGAGAACAGTCCAATAAAGGGAGTATCTAATGATCTCCCCAGTTGATGAATCTCCAAATTTTCAATATGGCATTTGAACAAAGTCACATTTATACTCTGCAGATTTTCCCAAGTCCAGATTCCGATTCATGGGTCAATGAATCAGGTTTACTGGGTCTCAAATCTCTCCTGTACTTTCCCGTTTTTTCAAATACTTTATAATTGTTAATTTTACATAGTGACACCATGTATTTTCTGAACAACCAATGAAAGAAAATTCCTACAGCAAGTTAGTACAACTATTTCTCCCAATCTTCTACTTTGACATCCAAAGGACTGAGGTGGTTTAGGGCAGGTGCCATTGGCTAAATAATTCTGAAACCTTAATTGATTTATTTCCAAGCCAGCTGTCACATCTTCCTTTGTTGGTCAATATCTTAAATTTTCTTCACACTCTTCCTGCCCTAAAGAGGAATGAGAGGGATTTATGGATATCAAAATTAGCTTTTAATTAGAAAAGCAATGGGGATCTATCTATCTATCTATCTATCTATCCATCTGTTTTATTTATTTATTTACTAGTGGGTATTAAATGCAGGGGATTTTTTTATTCCTTTCCATGTTGTATAATTCATTATCTCTCCACTTTTAAAATTAAGCATTAAATGCACTTGGGATACTAGTTTCTTTTTCATTTTAGCAGTTTTCCCACCTAGAAAGATCTATTCCTTTTCTCCCAACTGTGATGGAGAAAACATCAAAATAATCTTCAGTAGTCACCCTTTTTGGATGATTTGAGAATAAACCACATTTTTAACAATAATAGTTCTTTCCAAGATATATAATACTAGCCATGAGTCCTAAAAGTCTGCGTGGATGGACTTTGTACCTATGTGAATTCATGACTAATAGTGACATGGCCATACACCTCAATTATGAAAATGAACCCCAAATCTCCATAGATAATGGTAATCTTAATGTAATATGAATCTGGGCCTGACCTCCACTGCAGGCTATCACAGATCTGCTGCCCAAAAGGGCATCCAGGCTTTCTGCTCTGGTTTCAAAACTCAAGGTTCCCTGATACCAACTACTTTTGTGTGGCATTGACACCAAACTGTATGCAATACACTGCTCCTCCAACACTTCTAAGCACCCTACAGCACCTTCTACACTTACCACCCTACCTGTCACATCTTTGCCATGTTGAACTCTCCCTTAATTCTGGAATGCTCTAAGGTTGTTTCAGATAACTAGTGATAGTGCAGTGTGTTGTATTTTTCTGATTTATGGTTTCTTACTAAACAAAAGCGAAGCATAATGCCATGCGCTTTTGCATTAAGAAATACTGAAAGCCTGTTTTTTGTATAAAGTTGAAGTTTCTGTATCAAATGGATCTATAATTCACAAAGTAAACCCTTAGTAAAAAGTTTTCGAATACAAAACTCAAATGTTTTTTTCAGATCACAGCTTTCAAAAGTCACAAAAATAATCAGATGAAATATCATTAAATAAGTATTTCTTCTGTATATCAATGTGCTAAATTTAGTACAGAAATCCCAGAATCCAAAATAAAAGGCATGGTGTGTGCCCTCAAAAATCTGACAGTCAAGCTGAGATGCAACCCTCATTTATTACCACATTATAAAATGACTTACATGAAGTGCTAAATGAAATAAATGTATCAATGAATGAAATAAACAATGTATGCAAATGGAAAAAGTAGAAAATAATTTGAACAATGCAGAATCAAAGAATGCCACCATCACATGATCTGAAGCATTCCCTGGTAGCCTTTTTGAGGGAAGGTATGACTGGGGGAGATGAGTTTAGGATTTCATTCTAACTAAACAGAGGGTTTATGTTGGAAAATGGCAATGGTAAGGTTGGAAAGCAGAAACGTGATTGTTCCTGTTTATTTCATGCACTGACTACTCATATTTTCATATAAATAAGGCACTCAACAACTCAATATGATTTGTGATCCACTTTTGTCCAACTTTGATGCTAAAGTTCACTTTCCCACGTAATTGTTTAGACATGTAGCAACTGCATGTTCATCAGCTAATGACTAGGCTTCATCTGACCATCCATAAGGGTGAAGTTCATTATGACTAAGCAATGTGAAGGGCTTAACCATCAGAGCATACACAACTTAGGAAGAAGAAAATGTCAACAACCTTTGATGTTTGCATTTTTATTCTCCACTTTGAGGTTAACTTACTTTGTCATTAGTTTCCCAAAATTAATACACTTTCAAAATGTATACTTCCATCAGCCATATATTTCAAGTCCACTTCTTCCCTTGTTGGCTAACACATTTCATTTCTCCACTTTGGAAACTTCCAGGTTAAGATAGAACAAACATATATTGGAAACATATACACTCAGCTATGACTACATACAAGAAAAAGAAAGTCTTGCAAAAAGTTAACTTAAATTTAAGACCTCTATGACCTAAATATAATTAAATCTGAGTAATATATAATTTTGTTTTTCTGCAAATATTGACATCTAATAATCTTTAGCTACCCTAAAAACACAGATTAAATACAGAGATGGTAAAAGTCAGTAACTATGTGATGGTATCCATGATCTGAATTACAGTTTAAATTAGTAGCTTCATATTCCAGGATTAGACTAAGAATAGGAAACTATCCATAAGGGCCTAGTATCTTTAAAGTTCAAGTTACATAAAAATGGTCTTAGTTCCTAACATTACTTTTTTTGTTATTCTGATATCCTTTAAAAATAAAATTTAGGGGCGCCTGGGTGGCGCAGTTGGTTAAGCGTCCGACTTCAGCCAGGTCACGATCTCGCGGTCCGTGAGTTCGAGCCCTGCGTCAGGCTCTGGGCTGATGGCTCAGAGCCTGGAGCCTGTTTCAGATTCTGTGTCTCCCTCTCTCTCTGCCCCTCCCCCATTCATGCTCTGTCTCTCTCTGTCCCAAAAATAAATAAATGTTGAAAAAAAAATTAAAAAAAAATAAATAAAATAAAATAAAATAAAATTTATATTTCAAGACATTAAATTTAAAATTGACTTCTCAAAGTTTATAGAAGTTGAGCAAAGAGATAGGACTCTTGGAATATTCTTTCCATTACCCTACTTTCCATTTTCTAGGGCTATTTTACATTTCTGCTCCTTATGATTTCTTTTCAAAATATTTCAAACTATATATCTGATTATGGGTTAATATCCAAAATATATAAAGACATCATAAAATCAATAACAAAGAAACAAAAAACAAATAACCTAATTAAAAAATGGGTAAAGAATTCGAACAGACATTTCTCCTACAAAGATATATAGAAGACCAATGGGTACATTAAATAATGTTCAACACCTAACTAGTCATTAGAGAAATGCAAATTAAAACCACAATGAGATATCAGCTCATACCTGTTAAAATGGCCATTATCAAAAAGACAAGAGATAACAAATGCTGACAAAGAGATGGAAAAATAGAAACATATGTGCACTATTGGTGGCATGTAAACTGGTACAGCCAGTATAAAAACAGTATGAAGGAATCTCAAAAAATTACAAATGATATGAACTATCACACGATCCAGCAATTTCACTTTCGGGAATATATCTAAAGGTGATGAAAATACTAACTCAAAAAGATATCTGCATTCCCATATTCACAGTAGCATTATTTACAATCACAAAAACATGAAAACAGTCTAAGTGTTTTCAATAGATGAATGGATAAAGTTATGGTGTATGGTATATGTGTGTGTGTGTGTGTGTGTGTGTGTGTGTACACACACACACACTGGAATATTATTCAGCCATAAGAACAAGGAAATTCTATCATTTATGACAACCTGGATGGACCTTGAAGACATTATGCTAAATGAAATAAGGCAGAAACAGAAAGATAAATACGTAAGATAAGTATGATCTCACTTATATGTAAAATCTATAAAACAAACTCATAGAAGAGATCACACTTATAGTAACTAGAGACAGGGAGTGGGGGGAGGAGAGATTGGAGGAAAGTGGTCAAAAGATACAAACTTCCAGTTATAAAATAAATAAACATTAGGGATATAGTGTACAACATGATGACTACAGCTAACACTGTGGTATAATATATACAAAAGTTAAGAGAGTAAATCCTAAGAGTTCTCACCACAAGGAGAGATTTTTTTTCCTTTATTCTTTTCTTCTTTTTTTCTTTTTATTGTATCTATATGAGAAGATAGATGTTAGCTGAACATACTGTGATAGTCATTTCACAATATATGTAAATCAAACCATCATGCTGTATGCCTTAAACTTATACAGTGATGCATGTCAATTATTTCTCAATAAAACTGGGAAGAAAAAGATTCCTTTTCAGTATATACTAGAAAGACATTCTTGAACTTGTCCACAGCTATTTCTAATTTGTCTGATCTTCATCAGTCAGTTTAAAGGAGCATAAAATGTCATCTGCCTCATCCGTCACTGTGTGTGTGTGTTAATGTATTTATCTGATTCACTTCTCTGACTCGTCTAAGCTTGATGGAGTTCTGAATCTTTTCCATCTCCTAATTTATTTCAGTCACTCCTCGGGTGTACTGGAGCTGAATTTCTCAGGTAGACTTGTCTGAAAAGATGCTATGCTCTAGCAATTCTATAACCAATTATCATCCTAATAGCCTGAAAGTCCTGCTTTGTATATTCACTGTTGGTCTAGTGCCAGACAGAGGTCCATTTACCCCTAAGTCCCTGACTTAGTACTTTCAGGAGCCTTTCAACAGAGAAATGTTTTTTTGACTCCTTTCGAATGTATGGAAATGGTTAATGATGCTGTGTCAGCTTGCAGGATGGGTATGGACAGTAATACTAACATTTGATGGCAGTATGACCACAGTTGCTGCTATTAAAAACTTCAGCCCGGGGGCACCTGGGTGGTTCAGTCAGTTAAGCATCCGACATAGGCTCAAGTCATGATCTCATGGTTTGTGAGTTTGAGCCCCACACTGGGCTCTCTGTGGTCAGCACAGAGCCCACTTCAGATCATCTGTGCCTCTGCCTCTCCCCAGCTCACATGAGTGCTCTCTCTCAAAAAAATAAACAAACAAAAACAAACAAACAAAACCCAGCCCAGCCTCTTGTTGCAGCTGACATGGTGGAAGGGAGTGGTCCTACTCTGTTCTCAGTAGCTCAGTACAGTGTCAGGAGACCTTTCTTTTTTGTCACCACCACCACCACCACCACCATCACAATTATGACTGCTTCAGAATCTAACATTTACTGTATGCTTATTATGTTAGGTATTATGCATATGAAGAGACAGAATGATATAACATAAATATCAACATAGATAGCAGATGATGTTTCTTAGATGAATAATACAGATAGTAAATGCCACAGAATTCCAGAGCAGGAATAGGACAGTCAGAAAAGACACCAAGATACAGTAAGATACAGCTGGTGGAACATTAGGTCGACCACAAAGGAAAGGCATGAGCATGTGTAGAGAAGCTGGAGAATGATGTGGGCAATGATGTGGTGGTCATTCTGTGTTGGGAATAACCTATAAGCAAACCACTGATGATATGAAGGACTTAGAAAGGAGAACATCAAATAAGTTCTAACTAACTAACACAGAGTAAGTGAAAATTCAGATCATAGGGGGTTTTGAATTGGGGAGTTTAGGCCAGAAGAAAGTAAGAGACATAAGTACTCAACACTGGCCCCTTGACCTGGGACTATTATGTCCTTGGAATGAAAGACTTCCTGGGACACCTGGGTGACTCAGTTGGTTAAGCATCTAACTTTGGCTCAGGTCATGACCTCACAGTTCGTGGGTCTGAGACCTGCGTCGGGCTCTGTGCTGACAGCTTAGAACCTAGATATGCTTCATATTCTGTGTCTCCTTCTCTCTCTGCCTCTTCCCCACTGACAGTCTGTCTCTCTCTCTTTCTCAAAAATAAATAAACATTAAAAAAATTTGAAAGACTTCCTAGCATGTGCCTCATTCAGTCTTTTATTTATTCACTAAGCGAAGGGTTTTTGAGTGCTTACTGTGTGTCAGGAACTTTTCTAGGTGTCTGGCATACAGCTAGTAGGGATGGTGTCCTCTGAGGTCTCCTTCTTGGTCTTGCATATGACTGCCTTCTTTCTGCCTTATCACATGATTGTGCCTCTGCTGCACGCACACCTTCTGGTGTCCCTTCCTCTCATGGTAAGGACACCAGCCATACTGGAGTAGAGCCCCCCCCCAAGGGCCTCATTTTAATAATTTTTTTATGTTTATCTTGAGAGAGAGAAAGAGAGAGAGAGAGCAAGTGGGGGAGGGGTAGAGAGAGTGGGGGACAGAGAATCCCAAGCAGGCTCCACATTGTCAGCACAGAACCCTGATGCGGGGCTCGAATCCACAAACCATGAGATCATGACCTGAGCCAAAACCAAGAGGGGGGAAGCTAAACCAACTGAGCCACCCAGGTGCCCCACTACCTCATTTTAATTTAATCACCCTTTTAGAGCTTATGTCCAAATATGGTTATAGTCTGAGGTACCAGGAGTTGGGACTTCAATATATGAATTTGGGAGGAGACAAAATTCAGCCCATAACATTTTTTTCACTGTACGCTGGAAATGTGTTTATATTTTTACTTGAAAACAAATGTATTTATATTTTTATTTGACAAATGATTAGAGTATATAAATTTGATTTTGTTTTTATATACAATATAAAGATTTCCATCATTGATCTTCCATGACAAGGGTTTACAAGCCTGAAGGGAGACACTTTCTGCACACAAGTGTGTATCTTACATGTAGGGTAACATGGAGTAACATTCGAGCGGTAGAAATAGCCACATAAAAATGAACTTCCTGGGGAACTCTCCCAGGGTTGCTCCATTACACCTAACATGCTGGAACCCAGGAGTCCATACAACAGATGCTCAGGTTGAGCTCCTTCTTACTACCTACTATGAACCTTCTCCTCCATTACCAGCACCATCCAAGCAAAGTGTCTGTTGTAACTTTTATTCTCTTCAAGGATTTTCTTGATATCCACCATAACCTGAGATCTCTTGAGAGTGATGGGGATAAAGGACTAACAGTGTGATTTGGCCTTGGATCCACACACCCAAGGGATATCCCTGATCACAAGGCTCACATAAGAGTATATTAAGAGACGAAAATGCTTTGAAAATAAATATGCTATGTGTAACCTGAATTTCCTAGTCTCAGCAGTCTGTGGGTAAAATGAGGTCACATTAATATTAATAATAAAGATTTCCTGGCCTGCAGCCACACCTGAAGAGCTGCAGATTCTCATTCTTCATTCCCCTGGCCTACACCCCAAGGTCTTTGATCCTCTCCCAGTTATTTCTGTGAGGCCTTAGGGTGAGTCTCAGCTCATGCTTGTTCAAGAATAAATGCACATTTGTCCTCTCAGCTCCTTGAAGAGACCACTGACTGGGACATTTGGGGTAGCATCTCTCTACCACCAAAACCAATGATGTCTTCTGAGAGAGCACTGTGTCCCTGCCACACTGCCTTGCCAATCCCGTTTCCACCAAACTTGGCTATGCCACCTCTCAAAAGCTCTCCAACTCAGCTTGCTTGTCCTCATCTAGGCACCCAGGCAGCACAGTGGGTGCTCCAAGTCTCACACGTAGTTTCCTAATGTCCCCTGGAAATAGAGAGGAGTATGCTTCCCATTCCAGCCTCCTCCTTGATCCCCAAATACAAGCCCTCAAGCACTCCAACTCATAAAACAGATGGCTGCAGGAAGGAGTGAAAGTGTGGGATCAAGCATAATTTGCCTTTACACACCCAATTTCACTTTGGCTTACCTGATCTTAACCATACTGCTATATATAGGAAAATATATTTTCACCATTTGTGATAACGTGACAACTTTCGTATCATGCATGTATTCTACTATTTAGACACTGGTTACTTAATTTCTGCCACATATTATCTATCAGGAGAAAGAAAACAATACTTATTCTAACATGTTTCTATAGGCAAATTGGACTATCTCAATCATTAAATATTTTTGAGCATGGACTGTAGGCAAGGTATTTTTCTAGCAGAGCTCATTGGTCATGTGCTGCAGGTAAGACAACTCTCTTTTCTTTTTAAATCAAATATTAATTTTTCTTCTCTTTTTTCTAAGGATTTAGTGGCAACTGATTCTGTATATTTTCTTAAACATAAGGAATAACTCTTCTTTTACCTTAAAGTTAGTAGAATCAAGGATAAATGAAGTACATAAACCTTATAGGAAGACTCAACAAGTCACATGTCTTGATGAAAAGATGAAGGGACAGACATCCAGCCTGTTATCACCTAAACCTTAGACCCAAGTGAGCCAGTCAACTTTACAAACCAAGGGACTAGTTCCTTCCTTTTTCCTCTTGTCTGAACATATTTGAGATAAAGCATCTACTCAATCTACCTCAAACAGGGAGTCTCATAAAAATGAATTATCAAATCAGTAGTATCAGGTAGATGACTGAATGAACATTGTTTCTCACTTTTTGCTGTATATGGTACAGGCAAAATCTGATTTTCCAAAATGTTTCCTACACATGGAATAGTAGGCTGATTTCTATATATTCCTATATTTGAAAGACATTTCAAAATATACTTTTTTTATCTCCAAAAATAAACTCTTCCAAAAAAGTCAACAGTGGTCCAGAAGAAGATTCAAACAAATAATCCTAAATAGTCTTCCATTTATAAAGGACTCTAATACTTCCCTAGGGTTCCTCTAGACAAACTATTTCCAGTCTTCCATATAGTAGTGATCATTATCTGAAATCAATGGAAAAAACAATAAGTGTGTGACTTTTTCAGATACTACACATAATAAGAATTAATTTTTGTACAGCTTCAGAATTATACTATATTCTACCTTCCCTACCTCATTTGAATCTCCTACAATCTTTAATGACATGTATATAAGTATTACTATAACCATCTGTGAGTTCGGCAAGAATTAGAAACAAGACTTAGAAAAGTTATTTGCCCTCCCAGAGTTATTAGATCAGGAGAGACTACAGGTAAGGTTTTCTGAGTCTTGGTTTCTTTCTGCACACCCATTATTCTCTCATCACTAAAAGCCATAATTGTACACCTCCCCACACCCCTAATTTTTCTGCTCCTTCCTCCTTTCAGAATTTTACAGCCATACAGACATCAGTAATCACTGAAGTATTTGTAACATTTTTATGTCGGCAGACACCCTCAAACAACAGTCTTAATTCTATGCAAGGACATTCCTAGAATAAACTGTACTCCCTTATTTTCCTCCCTTCCCATACAAATCCTTAAATATGATTTTGACAAAATTTACCTTAAACATGAGAGTATACCCACCTACCATAAACTATTATAAATCTGATCAAAATATATGAATCTATTGTTTTCAAGTAATGTATAAAAGAAAAAGCAGTACCTAAATGTTTCCACCCCCCCAAAAAAAAAAGAAAGAAAAAAAAAGGTAAATGTGTGAGGTGATGGATATGTTAATTAAATGAGGGAGGGAATCCTGTCACAATGTGTGTGTGTGTGTGTGTGTGTGTGCGTGTAAAATCATATGCACCCTTTAAATATTTTACAATTTTATTTGTCAATTATACAAAAATAAAGGTTTACATGTTCAAGGAATTAAGAGATGGTCATCTTGAGTGAATGAATCTTCAAGGAATAAAAAATAAAACAGACGGTGATTCTGGAACTGGTAAATAAAAACTGTAAAATGATAACATCACTGAGTGAGTTATTGTGTATTATGTATTGGAGACAGTAGAAGAAAGAGTCAGAAAACTTGAAGATAGATCAATAGAAATGATTAAACCTAAAAATCAGAGACAAAAATATTTTGAAATAAATGAATAGTCTTTGAAATCTGTAAGTCAAAATCAAGAGATCTAACTTTTATGTAGCTGAAATCACTAAAAAAGAAAAAACAGAAAATGGGGCAGAGAAATATTTGAAGAATAATGTCAAAATTCATGAAAAATATAAACTTACAGATCTCAGAATCTATGTGAATCCCAAGCAGGAAAAATGTAAAAAGAACCACACCTAGGCACATCAGAGTCAAATTTCTGGAAACAGAAAATAATCATAAAAGCAGCCAATGAAAAAAGGCACATTCATACAGGAGAGCAGCAAAACAAAATGACAGCTAACTTATTATCAAGAACAAAGAAACCCAGAAGACAATGAAATGACATCTTTAAAGTGCTTTAAAAACATAAGAGTCAATCCAGAATTATATATTTGTGGGAAATATCTATTAAAAATAATAAATTTAAGACATCTTCAGATTTATAAAAGATGAAAGAACTGTTGTCAGCACACTTATGCAACAAACAATGCCAAAGAATTATTCATCCTGAGGCAAATGACAACATATGGAAACACAGATTTATAGAAAGGCAGTGGGAATGATAAATATGTGGGTAAATATAAAATAGTGCCATTGTTCCCCTCAATTTTTTTTGAGACAACTGACCACTTACAGTAAAAGTAGTAGCGTTTGATTGTGAGGTTTACGATACATGTAGATGTATTAATATTTGACAGTAACAGCATAGAGCAGGGAATGCAGAGAGAATAAGTGAAATAAATAATACAGAGGCACCTGGCTGGCTTGGTAAGTGAAGCGTGGACTCTTGATCTCATGATCATGTGTTCCACCCCGTTGTGGAGAAAAAGCTTAATTAAAAAAAAAAAAAAAAGGAAAGAAATAATATTGATATAAGGTTCCTACACTTTACTTGAAGCAGTACAATATTAATTCTAAGTAGATTGTGACAAGTTAAAGAAACATAAACCCCATCAATAATTTTTAATAAAGAGATAGAGCTAAAAAGCTGATAATTTAAAAAAGACAAATACTAAAATTATATTCTATCTGCCTTAAGAGAAGGCAGGAAAAGAAAAAAACAAAGAACAACAACAGATTGGACCAACAGAAAATAGTCAATCCATAGCAATAATCACAGCGTAGCGGGTTCCAGCCTCACATTTATGGTTAACTGATTTTTTTACAAAGTCTTGGAGGCAATTCAGTGGAATTGTCTCAACAAATGGTACTGAAACAACTGGATATTCATGTGACCTTCCTACACCCCCAAGAAAAGAACCTTACACCACATTCAAAAATTAACCAAAAATACATCATAAACCTAAATATAAAATGAGGGCACCTGGGTGGCTCAGTCGGTTAAGCAACCAACTCTTGGTTTCAGCTCAGGTCATGATCTTACGGCTTTGTGAGTTCAAGCCCCATATCAGTCTCCATGCTGATAATGTGGAGCCTGCTAAGGATTCTCTCTTTCCCTCTCTCTCTCTCTGCCCCTCTCCCACTCACACTGTCTCTGTGTCTCTCAAAATAAAAAATAAATAAACTTTAAATAAATAGAGTGATAAATTATGTATTATAACTATACAACTTCTACAAGAACTCTTAGGAGAAAAATCTTTGTGACCTCAGTTGAAACAGATTTCTTTGCTTACAACACCAAATGAACTACTCATTCAAAAAAAGAAAAAAAGAAAAAGTAGGGGCACCTGGGTGGCTGAGTTAGTTGAGCTCAGGTCATGGTCTCACAGTTTCTGAGTTCAAGCCCCACATCGGGCTTGCTGCTATCAGTACAAAGCCTGCTTTGGATCCTCTGTCTCCTCTGTCTCTGTCCCTCCCCTACTTTCATGCACTCTTTCTCAAAAATAAACATTTTTAAAAACATCTTTTTGAAAAAAGCAATGGATTAATTTGGCTTCATTAAAATTCAAAACTTCTCCCCTTTTTGAAAGACACCTTTAAGAAAATGAAAAGACATGCCACAAACGAAGATAATATCTGCAAATCACATATCTGATAAAAGATCTGAATCTAGAATTTAGAAAAAAAAACTCTCAAATTAAATAATGAGATATAAGACAACCCAATAAAAAGGAAGGGCAACTGATGTGTGATATTTTAATTTTTGAACTGAGTGGTGGCCAACCTATATATTTCTTATAGCTATTCTTTGTAGTGTAGACATGTTTTTTTTTAAGTTTCCCTTTTTATTTACTCAGTATTTAATAAAATATGTTATGAAGTCTTAGAATTTAAACACTCAATTTAATAGGTACAGATTGCCAGACTGGAGAAACAAAGCATGACCTCCATACACTGTCTAGAAATGATGCAATTAAAATAAAAAGAACAGAAAGGTTGAAAATACAAGGATGAAACAAAAATAAACCGTGAAGACAATAAGCATAAAAGAGAAAGTACTGTTATATTAGTAGTAGTCTACGTACACTTCCAGATGGCAGTGCCACCAGCAATAAAGAGGAACATTTCATAATGATCAAAGGGTCAGTTTGACAAAGTAATGGGGAAGGAGTGAAATAATTATCTGCAAACACCAGGACCAACTAATTGGATAATGAGAATTTACAGAGTCCTTCTTGGTCTCTCTGGAGAACAGAGTTGTGACCTGGAAGGACTATGGCTCTGTCAACTTCACTGACCCCACTATTCCAGCTCTGAACTTGCCTTCCTCCAGATTTCTTTTACGTCATATTTGTAAACCTCTACCCTGTCCCAAAGAGGAGGTGGGGGCAACCCATCACCACCAACAACAACAACAAAGAAGAAAGAATGTAGGGGGTATTCATAAAGAAATCAATATTATAACTATTAACATTCAATAACTCATTATATCACCTGAACATCAGCTCAAATTCTAAAAATAGGTTGTTTACACTATAAACTTTTTGATTCTACCTCTATATGCAACTTGCTCTTTTGCTTGAATGTTTTTTCTCTCTTTGATTTTATGTTTGCACTTAAATCAGGAATACAAATATTGAACTTAAAAATAAATTGATACGTAGTTGGGCCCATGTGTGATCAGAAAAATCGAAATCATTTTTCTTTTCAGACAAAAGTATTAAAATGAATTGCTATCCTGGCTAAGTGGAGACATTACAGTGACATGAGTAATATTCCAAGTCGCTGCAAAAAGCTGCAGTATTTGCTGATTGCTCTATGGTAACTGTGTCAGAAACAGGGCTTGGGGACAGATTTCATCTTCTAAAATTATTTTCAGGGATGAGGAGAAGCTGGCACCTGATGACTGTTGGAGAATAAACAAAACAAAATAACTCAGGCAACTGACATAGGCTGGGGACCAGTACAAACTACCAACTTCACTGGCCCCTGTCCATCTAGTCTTCTCTCTTAATTTACTTGTTGACTTATATGGAGGATGGATTTATTCTCTTCTTTTCCCCAGCTTACACTTCAGATTTTCAGAGTTGGATTATTTTTCCTCATTCCCACTCTCTGGAGAAAGAGGTACAGATCCATATAACCTAGGGTGCAGTCACAGAGAGGTATCTGTATCGGCAGAAATCTTCTTTCTTCTAGCTGTCACAACCGTGACAATCTGAATGGCTATAAACCACCCAGAGGGTGGTCAGAGCTGAACATACTAGCAACACATTATTTCTAATATGAAAATATAGTTATGCAGGCAGTATGTAACCGTTGTTCAAATATATTCTGTCGATTGGGATGTATGTGTATACATTTGTGGGATTTGTATAAACCATACACAAAAAACCCGTATCATGATTTAGTGTTAGTACACACATTTGCTCATATATAGAGAGGGAGGTCAGCAATACAAATATTTTCCCCATCAATCATTTCAACAAATACTTATTCATTAAGTATTTTGGGGAACTGATGATGTACCAGGCCATGAATTCAACACTATGGGAGCTACAAAGAAAAATTAGTCATAGACTCTCCCCTAAGTGTCATAACCCAGGGGCAGAGATAACCAAAAATTCAAAAACCTTACTTCCAAGTAGAGAGTGATATATATGACAAGAAGGCAAGTAAAAAGCACCTAGAGAGTCTAAAAGGAGGGAAGACTAACTCTGAGGGTACAGACTATACAGAAGACACATCAAGGAATGCTTTATGGATGAAGTATTTTTTGAAATGGGCCAGACAGTCTGCTCAGATTTCAACAGGGGCAGCTGGGGAAGACATTTCCATTAAAGCAAACTGCATGTACAGAGCTGTAAAAACAAGAAAGTGAGTTGCATTATCAAGCATGTGGATTTGTCTAATTTGAGTAGAGTGTAAGTTTACAAGAGAGTCCTGGGAGATGAAGCCTGGGCTACAGGGGTTTAGAATAAATGTGCAAAGAACCTGAGTGTGGAGATGACATGCACTGAGATGTGAGTTTCTTCCTGAAGTTATTTCTCTACCTCTGAATACGCAGCAGAAATCCATGTACTTAGTGGATGTCCGATGAAAAATAATGTTTATAGCTTACATTTATTGAGCTTATATTATGTGACTGATCCTGTTTTAAAGACTTCACACATAGAAGCTCATTTAATTCTCACAGCAACCTGATAAGGTTTTGGAACATAATCTCTATTCCATAGATGAAATAACTGAGATGTTGTGTTTAAGTTAAAATTTTAACCAAAGTAGATGTGCTTCCTGGGCAAAATAAATTCCTTATTTTCTAGGGGGGATAACAAACATAACCAAAGTCACACCGTTTTTGATAACAGAACAAGGACATCAGCCAAAGTCTTAACTAGTTTTCCCTATTACTTCTCAACAAACTAATATCTACTAAATAAACCAATGAAGACCTTCATACCCTGAAGAACAAAAGATTATACTCTTCCATCTCATAATTAGATGACAGATAAAATTAGACCCAACCTACTGGACTAAGTCATAGCCTTAGCTGTCACATTCTCAATGTCAGAACACAGGAATTGTTGGTTTGGGTCAGATTCTTGATGTCATCAGGAGAATGTGATGTCTCGTTGTTTTGTTTTGTTTTGTCACTGAATCCTACAATATGTTCAAAACTAGCTCCCACGTGCTGCCAAACAGTAGCCATCAAACGCTGACCATCCATTATGACATGGCTACAGTATGTGGCCTCCCAGGCTAGGCACTGTGTGGCCAAGAGAAAGGCATGAAAGAATCTTCAAATGGCCTGTGTGGAAAGGAAGATAGGCACAGAACACTTAAGGGTCCTAGGGATATGTGAAATTGCCTCCTCTTCCACAGCTGAATCAGAATGTTTCTCACACTGGGATAATAAAACTATTCTGCAGTTGGTTGACAAAGGGGGAAGGGAGAGGACTGGGCTATACAGTTATTTGTGGTTGGTCTACACAAGCCAAGGAAAGGGAAAACAAGCATCTGTTCTTTATAATTATAAAGATGTCTTAGTTTGAAAATTGTAAGTTCCAAAAGTCATCTTTGCTTTTGAGATTTCTTTTTGTTCTTTCCAAATAAGATAAATCTCTTAAATCTTTCTAGAAAGGCATGGCCTTAGGGTTTCTGAAAACAGGCACCACTCCAGTCGTATCTGGAAGTACATACCTAGTGCTTATTATGAACCATTCAGGTCCACTGTGTTCGGAATTAGAAGACCCTGAAGCAGTGTGGTAAAGGGAAGAGAGCATGAACTTTGACACCAAATCAAATCCCCCTCCAGCTCTTGTAGCTAAGAGTCCAGGCTCAAGGCATTCCGATGCTCTAATCCCATTACTGCATCTCTAACTGAAGACAACAATAGCATCTACGTGATAGGGTGGTGGTGGAGTTCAAAGAAGGTGAGGTAGATGAAAGGGTTTTGTAAACATTAAAAGTACTGGATGAATCTATGTGTGCTTGTATGTCTGTGCATATGTGCATGTGTCTAAGAAGTGGTCAAAATGTATTTCAGGTCAGTGATTGCTGAAAAATTGTCTCGCTCACATTCCTGAGACCAGAGAGCCAGGTTATTAGGACTCCATATACTTCCAGACACAGCCAGCCATCTGTCCCAGCTTTATCAGTGGGACGAACTTTTGTTCACTTTTAACAGAGTCAAAACAATCAGTGCGTCAACCGTTCCTCTACTCTTACTTCCTGTTTTGGGGTCCATTAGAGATAAACCAGAGGTTTAAGGGAGGTATTAACATAAAGTTTTAGAATTAATCCTGATGAAACTACACAATATGTTGGCAAAGTGATGCCACAGTCTAGATACATTTTCCTTCCATAAGCGTGTATCAGTTTCCTATATACATTCCTATATGTAGTCCTAAATATACAAATATAGTGGCTTAAACATCACAAATTTATTATTTTACAGTTCAGGTCAGAAGTCTTACTGGGCTGAAATCACAATGGAGGCAGAGCCTCCAGTGTTTCTTCTAGAGGCTCTGGGAGAGAATCCATTACTTGCCTTTCCCATCTTCTAGAGCTGGCCTACATTCCTTGGCTGGTAATTCTCTTGCATCTTCAAACACAGTAATCACATGAATCCAACCTCTGCTTCTGTCATCACATCTTTGACTTTCCTGTTTCACTGTATCCCTTACAAGAATCCATGTGATTTCAGTGTGTCCTCATCTCAAAAATCCTTAACTTGACCACATCTACAAAGTGCAAAATCCATTTTGTAATATAATATAATATAATATAATATAATATAATATAATATAATATAATTACATTATAATGCAATATATCTACACATCCAGGGATTAACTAGTTTTCTCTAGTGTCTCCTAACAAATACATTTTTATTAAAGAAATAGATATAGGGACGTCTTTTAGGGCCACTATTCCGTCTACCAGTTTTGTTTATGTTTTTTTTTTTTCTTGCCTCCACTCCCAGCCCAGCATGGTCACTACACCTCAGAGATATCACAGTAGTCTTTGAAAGAACTCTCACCTTGGAAAGAGTTGCTTACCTAGTGAGGGAAATACTCATTCAAGAGCAGATTTTGATAGCATTGATCCAGGCATACACTTTGGTAGAGCTTCCCCCACTTTAGACTCCAGCTTGGCAGAACTTCACAATGGCTCTTTGAAAACAGCCCAATTCAAGTAAACAAATTTTAATTATTTGGTTTGAAAATGTAACCTCCCCAAAAGGCAATGACCTTCTGTCTTTCCAGTATTTGGGCCTTGTATTTAACACCATTTCATGCATATGAAATGAGAATACTTATGTTTCTGTCACACATATTCGTACAACGATACTCAAGGAAAAATAGTGTTGAAGAAAAGATTATTATATTTTATTTAATTACCCTCTAAAATCTAATTTACAGCATGGGAAGAAATGCCCACACAAAACCAAATTTCATGTTCATTAACGTAACTGGACATTAGTGCCGATGCTACCTCCTTCCACTCCACAGTGAAGACCACCTTCTTCCCGTATTATTATCAATAATGGCACAGTGATGGCCAGGCTGGAACTGACCAGACTATAACTGAGCTCTTGGTCCCTTGGGCAACAGAGTGATTTTTATTTACAGTGACAAGATGATCTTTACACTTGTTTCTCTTTGGACTCTACACACACAGCTCTATCCATAAGCCAAAATACAGCCGGGCTGGCTCTTTCCGCTCTGCACTTTACTTAGCTGACTAGGTGTCAGCATTAATTTCTTGACTATGGGGAAGTTTCATCTCTCTTGCCCTAGGGATGTTTTCTTGACCTCTCCAGTCCTGTGATTGGGAGCAGTTTGGTCTTTTCTCATAAGCTCCAAACATTTTCTTTCTTTTCCATTGCAATTATTATCTCCTGTGACATTTACAAGGACCCGTTCCACTGTAGCTAGAGCCATAAACATGCAAGGAGCCTCAGCAACCCAGAATTCTTTTCCCTTCAACATGCCAGTTAATAACCATGGGGGCTTTCCACATGAATTTGTGATTTGAGCCCCCCTCCAAAGCAACATACCAACAGGGCCTTTCTCAGTTCGACCCTTCAAAAATATGTTTGAAAAGATTACAGCTAAGCATGATTATATAAACAGAACAATTAAATGTTCAACCCTACAAAAACCATCATATATATGTATACATATATATATATTTTTTTAATTGTAAGTAAATTAGGTTCATACATGGATGGAAAAAAAAGTTTGCATTAAGGCTGGATTCAAAAATCAAGGCAACAGTGAGAATACCACTGGGATAGATATGAACAGAACTCAAACCACTAATGAGTTGTAGCATCTCTGACAAGTAGTTCATTTCCTGAGAACCCTATTTTCCTAATTTTCAAAAGAAAGTTATTATCCTAGCTCATCTCTAAGATCTGTTTTATCTCTGGTATTCTGGAAATAAATAACCACCCATACACAACTGTCAGTGGGTTGGACACCTGAAACTAATATAACATTGTATGTCAACCTTATTTCAATAATATAAATAAATAAATAGCATCCAGAAGCTTTCAATGTTTATGCATATTTTCTGTGGAATGTTGCTTGCCTATTACAGTTGAATTAAACAACAGACTGCCCATTCTGTTTCCAGTGCTGCTGACCTCAATGCTCACATATTTTCACTGCCTAACTGAAGGCAAGAAGAACAAGCTAGAGCCAGTAGGTGTTTGCCCTTATCCATGTAGCGATGCATGCAAAGGCCCAGAGGTGTTGAAGGGGAGTGACAAGAACACCCAGTTGGTCTCCATTTGCTAAAGGTGCATTCTCCAAGGTGCAATGACTTTGGTTAACCGTTAGACAATTTTAGTTATCCTAAAGACATTTTGATTAAAAAATGTTATCTTTGGAGAGTGAAACTTTGCTTTCAAGCCAGATAAACACTATTTATCAAGGGCAAAATAGCTATCCACTTTCAGAAAGTCTACTGAATTTTCCTGTCACTGCTTTTTCTCTTCTAGATTTTCTTGAAGTTAAAGCAGAAATTTTCTCTTATCCTCTATAGAGAGTTTGTATTCAAAGAGTTTGCTTTGTCCCTTGGCCCTCTGCTTCTGAGTGGTAATACTTGCTATGTCTCCCATTCCTCAGGCAATGTGTCCTGTCCATTATGCAAAGCCCAATGAGTTCCTGGCCTATATCCACTCTGATTCCAGGCTTCTGAGAACTCTGTGCTTTTACTTATATTAGGAGGATATGCACCATGCAATTTAACTTCTGATTTTTTTTAATGTCACATTTTTTTTTAAATGTGTCTTCTCAATTAGCATATGAGACTATTGAGAACAGCAAACAGGCTGTACTTCATATACTTTGGAAATAGTTCGTGATCAATGAATATTTAATGAATGCTACATAATGTCCATCATATAAGATAGATAATCACAGATAAATAATGGTCTCAAAGTGAAGTCCTTGAACCAGAAGCATTAGCATCATCTGGGACCTTATTAGAAATGCAAATTCTCAGGCCCCATCCCAGACTTACAGAATCTTTGATTTCAGAGGTGTGACCAGGGTGTGTTTCAAAGATCCTCCCAGGTGATTCTAATGCTTGTTAATGTTTGGGGATCATGGTCACAGACCACTTTATTTTTTATTTCCTTATTTATTTATTTATTTTTAGAGGGAAAGCATGCCTGTGCATGCAGCAGGGGAGGGACACAGAGAGATGGAGACAGAGAATCCCAAGTAGGCTCCTCACTGTCAGCAAAGGACCCCACAGGAGCCTCAAACTCAGGAACCATGAGATCATGACTTGAACTGAAATCAAGTCAGACACTTAACCAACTGTGCCACCCAGGCACCTCAGTCACAGATCAATTCCTGAATCCTTGAAGGTATAGGAAGTCTCTCATCAGTAATGCAAACATAGAAACACTTTGTTACTTATATTGTAATGGAAATATGCAATGAATTAAGTTATGGCTCCATTCATTCATTCATTCATTCATTCATTTTGGTGGTTCATTCATAAAGATAAAATATTTGCCACCCAGGCCCTCACCTGCCAGTACAGTGTACAGAGCAGGTATCAGTAAGAGTTTTCCAAGGAAAATTTTCATTGATTTTTATCAATGAAAAACTTTACATAAATTATTATCTTACTATAAATTAATCTCTAGTTGTTTCTATTAAATGTTATTAAAGCACCAGGTTCTGAAGCTATTTTGTAGGTCACTGCATGGACACTAGATGTGGTCTGACTTATTCTAGTCCCGGCATTTCCTCCAAACTGCACATTTTGGAGAGAAGATATTAAGTGTGCTAACCTATGAAAAATCTCCATATATGATCAAAATCCATTGTAACAGAATACTGGGTTCTCAAGATCCATCCCAAAGAGGGGCTATATGTAACCTATATTGCTTTTTAAAATTTATTTATTTTGGGGTAGCCTGTGTGGCTCAGTCTGTTAAATGTCCAACTCTTGATTTTGCCTGACTCTGTGCTGTCAGCACAGAGTCTGCTTGGGGTTCTCTCTCCCTCTCTCTCTGCTCATTCCACGCTTGCATGCACTCTCTCTCTCAAAATAAATAAATAAATTTTAAAACAATAAATAAAATAAAATTTACTTATGTTTGCTTTTATTGTTATAAAGCACAGATGATCTGGTTTCTGTCAGTGAATCTTTGCATATATGTTCTTTTAGTCAATGACCCTGAATAATGAACACAGTTATAAACAAAGAGGCCCTGAAAAAAATGTGGATTTGTGTTAGTGTGTGTGTTTATGCATGGACAAACACTATTACAGGAGTGAGTGAAGAGAAAGATTTGTTCTCCTAAGTTATATCATCACAATCCCTCAGAGTTAATTACTTTTTTTGAGAAATTAGCCCTGATCTGTCACTGGCTTACTGACAGTGATTTCATCCGATAAACACCTAGAAGCAATTGCCTTTAGCTGCTTACCTGTGATTCAGGTATATATAGGAGCACATGCACTGTAGGAATGGAAGTTTTTACTTAAAGTTATGCAAATGCATGGGCAAGGTGTGGCACAGAATGCCCAAGAGATATGAGAGGTTCCTAAGAAAAATTCAATTCAGTAAATCAATCCAAGAGGTTTAAATACCTCTTGTCTACTCATCCCATGTTAGGCAGACAACAAACACCTTTCCTGTTGCTTTGGGAGCATGACATCTAAACTGTGAGTTCAGACACATGATGGGAAGGAAGGAGGGAGGAAGGGAAGTAGATAAGGGAGGAAAGAAGGAAGGGGGAAGGGAGGAAGGGAGAGAGGAAAGAAGGAAGGAGAAGGAAGGGAAGGAGGGAGGAGAGGAGAAATAAAGACAGGGAGGAGAAAAAGGAAATTAAAGGCAATATCGGATCATAAGGAAAGGACTATATATATACAGGAATTCAGAGAAAAAAAAAAAGTTTGCATGACGTGAATAAACAGGTAAAGGCTCCTGGGAAAGTAGGACTTGAATAGGCAGGCCCTAAAGGAAGAAGAGATGGCAAAAAGTTTCCTACCAAACAGTGACTTCTCTAAGAATTAATTGTTTTCTGATTAGGCCAGAAAATGAGGAAAGCAGATACAAGCCTATTTTGCTTGAAACATCCTGACTATTTAGCTCCTGTCAGTGAACAGATAAATTATATTGCCACTTATCCCCAATCTCACAGTGGCCTTCGATACTGCAGAAGGGACATTTTTACCACAGGCAAATTAATCCATTCCTTTTTTAAAAAATAATGGATTTCTATTGATATATTTAAAGCATCTGTCAATCCCTGTGCAAACTGCCAAATCATGTGTTAAATTTAAAAATACAGCTGAGCACTTAAAACTCATCAGACTGTAATAATTGAGCTTAGACTTGAAGACAGAAATATGAATGAATGCAAGGCATAGGAACTAAGTTAACTAGATCTCTACAATTTTGTGGAATCTAGACATATCCCAGACATTTTATGGAATGGAAACAAACCATTGCTCTTCACTGGGGAGGGATACCATAACTGGTACACTACACAGTCAATAGGAAAATCATATTGTCTTAATAATTCTGAAATAGGTAGACATTGCAAATAAGAAGTCAAACAAAATTCTCTTCTATAGTACTAGGGAACTGTGATAATCTACTTCAAAGAAACCAATGTTGCAATATTTCCAAGATCCTGTGGAATAGAACTTAGTAAATTAGACTTCTGGACCATCCACTGTGAAATTTTAACTTGAAGTCCACAAGTTGGTCAATATTGTGTGTCCTTCTTCTATCCTAGTTAACTCACTCCTCGCTAACTGGTTAATAAGATGGCAAGAAAGGTTAGTATTTTAACTTAGAGTCTTGGTTCTTCAAGAAACAATAACCTATATTTCTTTATAATCAGTTACTGGTATCTATTTATCAGATCAACTAACATAGTTATTAGGTGCCTAATTTTGTGCAAGTCAGAGAATTATTAGACAAAATTTCCATCTTCATGGAATTTAAAATCTTGTGTTGGAAAGAAGGGGAATACCCATGAGACATTACAAATCAAAGCAAAATTCAATAATAATTCATGAGTTATAATTAAGTTATACCATAGATTAAAAAGTTAAGTGACAATACAAGAGATCTTTTTTTTAATATGAAATTTATTGTCAAATTGGTTTCCATACAACACTCAGTGCTCATCCCAACAGGTGACCTCCTCAATAAGGATATCTTTTTTAAATCATCTTGTATACGGCTTTGAACACAGTATGCACTCACTAAACATGAGCTGAATGATAAACAATACTAACAAAGACAATAGTACAGAGGATGTCAATTTTCCAAGTGAGCTAAAATGGTCAAAAGAAGACCTCATCAAGGGAAAATAACTCAGACTCAAGAACAGTTTTTAGGGGCACCTGGGTGGCTCAGTCAGTTAAGTGTCCAACTCTTGACTTTGGCTCAGGTCATGATCTCACAGTTGGTGAGTTCAAGCCCCACATCGGACTCTGCATTGACAGTGTCAAGCCTGCTTGGGACTTCCCCTCTCTCCCTCTCTCTCCCTGCCCCTCCCCTGCTCTCTCTCTCTCTCTCTCTCTCTCTTTCTGTCTCAAAATAAATAAATAAACTTAAAAAAAAGAGAGGGAGGGGCGCCTGGGTGGTGCAGTCGGTTAAGCGTCCGGCTTCAGCCAGGTCACGATCTCGCAGTCCGTGAGTTCAAGCCCCGCGTCAGGCTCTGGGCTGATGGCTCAGAGCCTGGAGCCTGTTTCCGATTCTGTGTCTGCCTCTCTCTCTGCCCCTCCCCCGTTCATGCTCTGTCTCTCTCTGTCCCAAAAATAAATAAACGTTGAAAAAAAAAATTTAAAAAATAAAAAATAAAAGAGAGGGAGATTTTTAATGGGATAAATTTAGAAAGACAAAAGGGAATAAGTAACATAGGTGAAAGAGGCTAAGTTAAATCTTAGACCTGTACTATCCAGCATCATAGCCACTAGCCACATGTGGCTAATTTCCTAGCCACATTTCAAATACTCAATAGCCACTTATCGTTAATGGTGACCATACTGGACTGAGAAGATATAGAATACATCCATCATCATAAAAGTTTCCACTGGACAGCACTAGCTTAGACTCTCAAAAATACACTGACAGTATGTGTGTGTTTGCACACACATGTGTGTTGAGGGGGTAGAAAGTTTGGCCAGCTTTATTTCCCCATCTATAAAATGAGGAAGGACACAATATGAGTTGTGTCTCTCCCAGCTTTAAAATTCTGTCTGTACAGGGGCTCCTGGGTGGCTCAGTTGGTTAAGCGTCTGACTTCAGCTCAGGCCATGATCTCGTGGTTCATGAGTTTGAGCCCCGCATTGGGCTCTGTGCTGACAGCTCAGGCCTGGAGCTTGCTTTGGACTCTGTGTCTCCCTCTCTCTGCCCCTCCCCTTCTCGCACTCTGTGTCTCTCTCTCAAAAATAAACAAACATTAAAAAAAAAAAAAACTCTTTTAAAATTCTGCCTGTATCTATATAGTCAAGTCAGTAGAGCAGTTGGTTTGTATATAGTAGAGTAGAAGAGAAATTTTGGAAAGAAAAATGGAAAGAGATAACAAAGGAACTTAATGGGACTTGTACCTATGCTGTGGGCAATGGTGAGCCACTGGCAGTCTTTGAAGAAGAAACTGATATGGTCAATATTGCTGTCATTTGCAGTTTGAAATGTCCCTTTTATTTATGTAACACTTTTCCCCCATTTCACAGCTATCATTGGGAAATCACATCTCCTTCCTTTGAACAATCTATGTTCCTAATGTTTAGATGTGTCAAACTTGGTCTTCGGGGAAGCAGCAACTTAGATGGAATTAGGGGTTCAAATGATTGATTGGGAACTAAATCAGTAAAAGACAAAAGAGTGAAGGAAACAGAATTAGGCAGGGGAAGCCTTAGTTGTGCAGAATTGACTCCAATAAAGAAAAATAGTACAGGAAGCAGGTCTAGGCAGGGACAGCTTCAGATCATGATTCGAGCCTAACAAATTCTCAGCTAACCCAATGGGGAGAACTCAGAGCAAAGATGGCCCATTAGAGGAGTCTTTCACTGGACAGAAATAGCTAGACCCGGGGTGCCTGGGTGACTCAGTCGGTTAAGCATCTGACTCTTGGTTTTGGCTTAGGTCACGATCTCACAGTTCATGGGTTCAAGCCCACACTGGGTTCTACACTGGTGGTGTGGAGCCTGCTTGGGATTCTCTCTCTCCCTCTCTCTCTTCCCCTGCCCTGATCACTCTGTCTCTCAAAATGGTTAAATAAACTAAAAAAAATTTTTTTAATTAAAAAAAATAAAAATATATAGCTAGGCCCTAGGAAAAGTGTGGCCTTCATGCAAAAGCTGAGGCAGGTCCTGAAGGCTCTGCCTCACCTTCAGCTGAATGACATCCAATGACTGTATTCCTTGCACCTAAATGATGAGAACTGTCTTACAGTGAGATCTAAGCAGCACACATCCATGGCTAACACTCCAGCTTGCAACTCGAACACTCCTACCACCATTTCTCCATGTTACAACCTCCCATTTGGTTTCGGTTTGGCTCACTCCCATTCCTCCAGACCAGCATGGAGCAAGTGAGACTGAAAATGAACCTGTTATTAATAAAAGGATGGGACAACAAAGAAGGAAAGAATCTCATGGAGAGTTTCCATCCCTCTGGTCCTTAAACTATTCTTGTTGAATTGTAGGAAGCCAAAAATCTGTACCTATACCCTTGGCTCTGCTGCAGGCAAGTCCTGAGCTGGATTGTTATAAGGAAAAAACAGGACAGCGGAGGAGAAAAAGGCTTTCAGTTTAGTTATATAAAGGCACAGGTCTTCCCTATTCACATCTATGTTAATGAACCCTTTGATGTCCAGAAAAACCTGAGCTGCCATACCCACCTTATGTGGGCTGCTTCTTAGATAATTGCAAATGTCTCTTTCAATTGTAAAAGAGAGAAAAATGTCACAAATGTACATTGCTACCATTAAGCGAAGAGTTGAACCTGGGCAATTTAATGCCATGCTGACATTGGACTCTTTAGACATTGCCCCAAAGAGAATTTATTCATTTCCCTTGAAAAAAGGGCTACACTAAATGACATGAATTTTCACCAAATGTCAGATTTTTACCATATGGATAAAGCGATTAGTCCTAAAGAAGCTTATAGTAGGTTGAAGACGCAAAGTTGGTTATGCACATAAACACAAATTTAAACTTAGGCTGGGTGTGGGGTGGATTCTATATCACTGCTTAATGCTCAAGGCCAGTGATTACCAGACTGTGATCCTTAAAACCAATAGCATCAGCATCACTTGAAACCTGTTAACAAGCTTACAAGCCCCTCAACAAGATACTTATATTGAATCAGAAACTCTGGGGATAAGACCAGCAATCTGCAGTTTACAAACCCTCATGGTGACTGTGCTGCTTAAGACTGAGAGCCAGTAGTCTAGTTCAGGATGACACTGAAATGCACTGTTACTATAACTTAAGTTCAGGTGTCCTGGCTGGAGGATTAGACAAGGGAAGCTGGAACGGGGTCATATGCCATAAATAAGGTTGGACTGAGAAAACTGAAGTCACAATAATAAAAAACAGGTTTTATTTAAATGAAGGTGTTAGCAAGGAAGAGACCAACAGACAATTCAGTGTATATAATTGATGAGGTTTTGGGTGATGGGGGAATTCATGGGGTCTGAAGCTGATGACCAAGAAACAATTCTTGAAGACATCTTTAGTGCAAAAAGGTGATTTTAGGTAGAGAGGGAGGATGGCAGCGTAGGAGGACGCTGGGCTCACCGCGCATCCTGCTGATCACTTAGATTCCACCTACACCTGCCTAAATAACCCAGAAAACCACCAGAGGATTAGCAGAACGGAGTCGCCGGAGCCAAGCGCAGACGAGAGGCCCACAGAAGAGGGTAGGAAGGGCGGCGAGGCGGTGCGCGCTCCACAGACTGGCGGGAGGGAGCCGGGGCGGAGGGGCGGCTCACCGGCCAAGCAGAGCCCCCGAGTCTGGCTTGCAAAAAGCGGAGGGGCCTGATGGACTGTGTTCCCACAGCAAGCGCGACTTAGCGGCTGGGAGGTCATAAGTTAACAGCTCTGCTCAGAAAGCAGGAAGGCTGGAGGACAAAGAGAAGGAGAGCTGCTGAGACCCCGGACGACAGAGTTCAGTTTGGTGGGGAACAAAGGCGCTCGCCAGCGCCATCTCCCCCGCCCATCCCCCAGCCAAAATCCCAAAGAGAACCAGTTCCTGCCAGGGAACTTGCTCGCTCCGAGCAAACACCCAACTCTGCGCTTCTGCGGAGCCAAACCTCCGGCAGGGGATCTGACTCCCTCCTGCTGCCACAGGGCCCCTCCTGAAGTGGATCACCTAAGGAGAAGCAAGCTAAGCCTGCCCCTCCTGCCCCTGTGCACATTGCCTACCCACCCCAGCTAAGATGCCAGATCCCCAGCATCAAAAGCCTGGCAGTGTGCAAGTAGCCCAGACAGGCCACCGCACCCCACAGTGAATCCCGCCCCTAGGAGAGGGGAAGAGAAGGCACACACCAGTCTGACTGTGGACACAGCGGTGGGCTGGGGGCAGACATCAGGTCTGACTGCGGCTCCGCCCACCAACACCAGTTATACACCACAGCACAGGGGAAGTGCCCTGCAGGTCCTCACCACGCCAGGGACTATCCAAAATGACCAAGCTGAAGAATTCCCCTCAGAAGAATCTCCAGGAAATAACAACAGCTAATGAGCTGATCAAAAAGGATTTAAATAATATAACAGAAAGTGAATTTAGAATAATAGTCATAAAATTAATCGCTGGGCTTGAAAACAGTATAGCTGACAGCAGAGAATCTCTTGCTACAGAGATCAAGGGACTAAGGAACAGTCACGAGGAGCTGAAAAACGCTTTAAACGAAATGCATAACAAAATGGAAACCACCACGGCTCGGATTGAAGAGGCAGAGGAGAGAATAGGTGAACTAGAAGATAAAGTTATGGAAAAAGAGGAAGCTGAGAAAAAGAGAGATAAAAAAATCCAGGAGTATGAGGAGAAAATTAGAGAACTAAGTGATACACTAAAAAGAAATAATCTACGCATAATTGGTATCCCAGAGGAGGAAGAGAGAGGGAAAGGTGCTGAAGGGGTACTTGAAGAAATAATAGCTGAGAACTTCCCTGAAGTGGGGAAGGAAAAAGGCATTGAAATCCAAGAGGCACAGAGAACTCCCTTCAGACGTAACTTGAATCGATCTTCTGCACGACATATCATAGTGAAACTGGCAAAATACAAGGATAAAGAGAAAATTCTGAAAGCAGCAAGGGGTAAACGTGCCCTCACATATAAAGGGAGACCTATAAGACTCGTGACTGAGCTCTCTTTTGAAACTTGGCAGGCCAGAAAGAATTGGCACGAGATTTTCAGGGTGCTAGACAGAAAAAATATGCAGCCGAGAATCCTTTATCCAGCAAGTCTGTCATTTAGAATAGAAGGAGAGAGAAAGGTCTTCCCAAACAAACAAAAACTGAAGGAATTTGTCACCACTAAACCAGCCCTACAAGAGATCCTAAGGGGGACCCTGTGAGACAAAGTACCAGAGACATCACTACAAGCATAAAACATACAGACATCACAATGACTCTAAACCCATATCTTTCTATAATAACATTGAATGTAAATGGATTAAATGCACCAACCAAAAGACATAGGGTATCAGAATGGATAAAAAAACAAGACCCATCTATTTGCTGTCTACAAGAGACTCATTTTAGACCTGAGGACACCTTTAGATTGAGAGTGAGGGGATGGAGAACTATTTATCATGCCACTGGAAGCCAAAAGAAAGCTGGAGTCGCCATACTTATATCAGACAAACTAGACTTTAAATTAAAGGCTGTAACAAGAGATGAAGAAGGACATTATATAATAGTGACAGGGTCTATCCATCAGGAAGAGCTAACAATTATAAATGTCTATGCGCCGAATACAGGAGCCCCCAAATATATAAAACAATTACTCATACACATAAGCAACCTTATTGATAAGATTGTGGTCATTGCAGGGGACTTTAACACCCCACTTACAGAAATGGATAGATCATCTAGACACACGGTCAATAAAGAAACAAGGGCCCTGAATGAGACATTGGATCAGATGGACTTGACAGATATATTTAGAACTCTGCATCCCAAAGCAACAGAATATACTTTCTTCTCGAGTGCACATGGAACATTCTCCAAGATAGATCATATACTGGGTCACAAAACAGCCCTTCATAAGTTTACAAGAATTGAAATCATACCGTGCATACTTTCAGACCACAATGCTACGAAGCTTGAAATCACAGAAAAAAGTCTGGAAAACCTCCCAAAGCATGGAGGTTAAAGAACACCCTACTAACGAATGAGTGGGTCAACCAGGCAATTAGAGAAGAAATTTAAAAATGTATGGAAACAAACGAAAATGAAAATACAACAATCCAAACACTTTGGGACGCAGCGAAGGCAGTCCTGAGAGGAAAATACATTGCAATCCAGGCCTGTCTCAAGAAACAAGAAAAATCCCAAATACAAAATCTAACAGCACACCTAAAGGAAATAGAAGCAGAACAGCAAAGGCAGCCTAAACCCAGCAGAAGAAGAGAAATAATAAAGATCAGAGCAGAAATAAACAATATAGAATCTAAAAAAAACTGTAGAGCAGATCAACGAAACCAAGAGTTGGTTTTTTGAAAAAATAAACAAAATTGACAAACCTCTAGCCAGGCTTCTCAAAAAGAAAAGGGAGATGACCCAAGTAGATAAAATCATGAATGAAAATGGAACTATTACAACCAATCCCTCAGAGATACAAACAATTATCAGGGAATACTATGAAAAATTATATGCCAACAAATTAGACAACCTGGAAGAAATGGACAAATTCCTGAACACCCACACTCTTCCAAAACTCAATCAGGAGGAAATAGAAAGCTTGAACAGACCCATCACCAGCGAAGAAATTGAATCGGTTATCAAAAATCTCCCAACAAATAAGAGACCAGGACCAGATGGCTTCCCAGGGGAGTTCTACCAGACGTTTAAAGCAGAGATAATACCTATCCTTCTCAAGCTATTCCAAGAAATAGAAAGGGAAGGAAAACTTCCAGACTCATTCTATGAAGCCAGTATTACTTTGATTCCTAAACCAGACAGAGACCCAGTAAAAAAAGAGAACTACAGGCCAATATCCCTGATGAATATGGATGCCAAAATTCTCAATAAGATACTAGCAAATCGAATTCAACGGCATATAAAAAGAATTATTCACCATGATCAAGTGGGATTCATTCCTGGGATGCAGGGCTGTTTCAACATTCGCAAATCAATCAACGTGATACATCACATTAACAAAAAAAAAAAGAGAAAAACCATATGATCTTGTCAATCGATGCAGAAAAGGCCTTTGACAAAATCCAGCACCCTTTCTTAATAAAAACCCTTGAGAAAGTCGGGATAGAAGGAACATACTTAAAGATCATAAAAGCCATTTATGAAAAGCCCACAGCTAACATCATCCTCAATGGGGAAAAACTGAGAGCTTTTTCCCTGAGATCAGGAACACGACAGGGATGCCCACTCCCACCGCTGTTGTTTAACATAGTGCTGGAAGTTCTAGCATCAGCAATCAGACAACACAAGGAAATCCAAGGCATCAAAATTGGCAAAGATGAAGTCAGGTTTTCGCTTTTTGCAGATGACATGATATTATACATGGAAAATCCGATAGACTCCACCAAAAGTCTGCTAGAACTGATCCATGAATTCAGCAAAGTTGCAGGATACAAATCAATGTACAGAAATCAGTTGCATTCTTATACACTAACAATGAAGCAACAGAAAGACAAATAAAGAAACTGATCCCATTCACAATTGCACCAAGAAGCATAAAATACCTAGGAATAAATCTAACCAAAGATGTAAAGGATCTGTATGCTGAAAACTATAGAAAGCTTATGAAGGTAATTGAAGAAGATTTAAAGAAATGGAAAGACATTCCCTGCTCATGGATTGGAAGAATAAATATTGTCAAAATGTCAATACTACCCAAAGCTATCTACACATTCAATGCAATCCCAATCAAAATTGCACCAGCATTCTTCTCGAAACTAGAACAAGCAATCCTAAAATTCATATGGAACCACAAAAGGCCCCGAATAGCCAAAGTAATTTTGAAGAAGAAGACCAAAGCAGGAGGCATCACAATCCCAGACTTTAGCCTCTACTACAAAGCTGTCATCATCAAGACAGCATGGTATTGGCACAAAAACAGACACATAGACCAATGGAATAGAATAGAAACCCCAGAACTAGACCCACAAACGTATGGCCAACTCATCTTTGACAAAGCAGGAAAGAACATCCAATGGAAAAAAGACAGTCTCTTTAACAAATGGTGCTGGGACAACTGGACAGCAACATGCAGAAGGTTGAAACTAGACCACTTTCTCACACCATTCACAAAAATAAACTCAAAATGGATCAAGGACCTGAATGTGAGACAGGAAACCATCAAAACCTTAGAGGAGAAAGCAGGAAAAGACCTCTCTGACCTCAGCCGTAGCAATCTCTTACTCGACACATCCCCAGAGGCAAGGGAATTAAAAGCAAAAGTGAATTACTGGGACCTTATGAAGATAAAAAGCTTCTGCACAGCAAAGGAAACAACCAACAAAACGAAAAGGCAACCAACGGAATGGGAAAAGATATTTGCAAATGACATATCGGACAAAGGGCTAGTATCCAAAATCTATAAAGAGCTCACCAAACTCCACACCCGAAAAGCAAATAACCCAGTGAAGAAATGGGCAGAAAACATGAATAGACACTTCTCTAAAGTAGACATCCGGATGGCCAACAGGCACATGAAAAGATGTTCAGCGTCGCTCCTTATCAGGGAAATACAAATCAAAACCACACTCAGGTATCACCTCACGCCAGTCACAGTGGCCAAAATGAACAAATCAGGAGACTATAGATGCTGGAGAGGAAGTGGAGAAACGGGAACCCTCTTGCACTGTTGGTGGGAATGCAAATTGGTGCAGCCGCTCTGGAAAGCAGTGTGGAGGTTCCTCAGAAAATTAAAAATAGACCTACCCTATGACCCAGCAATAGCACTGCTAGGAATTTATCCAAGGGACACAGGAGTACTGATGCATAGGGGCACTTGTACCCCAATGTTCATAGCAGCACTCTCAACAATAGCCAAATTATGGAAAGAGCCTAAATGTCCATCAACTGATGAATGGATAAAGAAATTGTGGTTTATATACACAATGGAATACTACGTGGCAATGAGAAAAAATGAAATATGGCCTTTTGTAGCAACGTGGATGGAACTGGAGAGTGTGATGCTAAGTGAAATAAGCCATACAGAGAAAGAAAGATACCATATGTTTTCACTCTTATGTGGATCCTGAGAAACTTAACAGAAACCCATGGGGGAGGGGAAGGAAAAAAAAAAGAGGTTAGAGTGGGAGAGAGCCAAAGCATAAGAGACTCTTAAAAACTGAGAACAAACTGAAGGTTGATGGGGGGTGGGAGGGAGGGGAGGGTGGGTGATGGGTATTGAGGAGGGCACCTTTTGGGATGAGCACTGGGTGTTGTATGGAAACCAATTTGACAATAAATTTCATATATAAATAAAAAAAAAAAAGGTGATTTTATTACAGCACAGGGATAGGCCATGGGCAGAAAGAGCTGCCCTGGGACCATGAGGAGAGGCTGGTTATATAGTTGGGAGTTGGGGAAGGTAAAGCCCAGGGAAGTTTCCAATGAGATTTTCAGATGCTAAAGAAAGATTCACAGGATACTGGAGGCCTAACTTTTGTCAAGCTAAGGTTGTTTTTCCCTCTAGTAAAGCATTAACATTAGGACAGTAGAGGGTTCCTACTGAGGAACTTGTCCCATATGTTAGGTCATTTGAGTTTTAAACTCCTGCTCTTAGGACAATGCTGAAAAAAAAAAAAAAATCCTAGCACATATATCATTTAGCACACATGCTAGTCTATCTGTAGAAGAAAAACCTAGAAATCCTGTTCTGGCTTAAGTGGAGTGTGATTTTTTTAATTGAATAATATTCCCAAAATGTCTTCCATAAAGGCCCTAATTCCAACCAAAGTGGAAAGAGAGTGCTTTTTCCTCACAATAATTAATATGCAGGGTTATATATCTTTAAAAGTTTTTTCATTTATTAGATGGAAAGTGGTAAGCATTATAACTTTACTTTGTACTTCCCTTATTTCAGTGGAGTTGAACATATTTGTTAAAAAGCTATTTCTTTCTTTATGAACTGTATATTAATCTCTTTTCCCATGTTTTCTATCAGGTTATTTGTCTTTTTTATTGATCTGTAGAAACTCTTTTTATATTAAATAACAAACCTTTTCATCTATCATATACATTTATTAAATTTTATATTTATATTTAATTTAAAATTAAATTTTCTAGTTATCTTTTACCTAACGAATACCTTATGTTTTTATGTAGTATTCCATTTTGTTATATTTCATTGACTATATCAATGTTTTCATGATAAAACATTTGAAGGTGATGGTTATGTTCACTATCTTGATTGTGGTGATGGTTTTATGCATGTGTGTATATATATATATATGTATGTATGTATGTATATGTATATATATGTGTGTATATATATATGTCAAACTTAACAAATTATACATTTTTATATATGCAACTTATTGTATGTCAAATATACCTCAAAAATTGCTTAAAATTACTATTATAGAGGCACCTGGCAGCTCAGTTGGTTAAGCATCTGCCTCTTGATTTCAGCTCAGGTCATTTTCTCATGGTCATGAGATTGAGCCCCATGTTGGGCTCCACACTGGGTGTGGAGTCTGCTTAAGATTCTCTTCCTCTGCCCCTGCCTCCCCCTCAAAAAATAAAATAAAATATAAAATAAAATATAAAAAATACTATTATATATCTTTCCACTATATATTCTAATTTCATGTTTATATGTGTGTATATTTTTGAACAAATATATAAAAATCATTCATTTCTATGTACTATTTTGGTATTCAGCCACTTTATTCTCTTATCTTTTAAAATCAATTTTCAGTTGACTTCCTTTAGTTTTCCAGGTAAAACTTGGAATTTTTCCCTTTCCTCAATTTTTCACCTCCCTTTTATTTATCCTCTTATCTTCACATCCTCCAGCTTCCATAATGCTCCAATATTCAACACTCAGAGTTGGGTTTAGAAGCACACACAGACAATGATTTCCCATTCAGACACAGATTGGGCTCGGTTCTCTAGGTATGGCTGAGTGGCAACTAAGCCTGCCCCTGAGGGGAAGCCAACAATATTTATGATTTCACATGAGTGGGACAATGTCCCTGGTTTTTGTGAGGTTCAGAACAAAGGTGACGAAAGTAAAAGTAACAAGAAGAGATTAAAAAAAAAACACTGTGAAGGTAGGGTATTGTAATGCCAGGCAATAATGGGATGAAAGAATCCAAAACTTCAAGCTCAACTGAGTCAGATAATAATAATAAATGCATGAAGAGTGTAGTGGAGAATTTAAAAGCTCATGCCCAACCTAAAAGCATTCCAACATGCAGTTTTAAAGCACTCACCTGGTGAAAAGAAAACACCTCTAATGGCTCACAGCCAAGGTCAGAATTGAAAATAAATGAGAAACTCCTGGGTGGCTCAATCGGTTTAGCATTCCACTCTTGATTTTAGCTCAGGTCATGATTTCACCATTCCTGAGATCGAGCCTCATGTCAGGCTATTGCTAACAGCACGGAACCTGCTTGGGATTGTCTCCCCCTCTCTCTGTTCCATGCATGTGTGCCACTCACTCACTCTCTCTCTCAAAAGAAATAAATAAAAAGCTAAAAAAATTAAAAAGAAAATAAACGGGCAATGAATCTGGTCAGGATTTTCTACCATTCATTTATTCAATCAGCAGATATTTGTTAAGCAAGAAGTGTGAAAAGCGCTGGGGATATAACATTAAATAAGACCCAACCTCTAATTATAAATAGTTTATAATTTACAGGGAAGACAAAACATCTGTCTGAGAAAGTCAAGTGAGACGCCTAGATGAGAGGCCACTTGATAAGGTTTTACATAACTGGGGCTTGGTCAAACAGAGCACAGAATTAAAGAGCAGGTATGAGACCCATTTCACAGATGATGGCTATGTTGGCACTGTCTCATTCCTGATGGATATCCCTATACTGCTTGTTTTGCTACAGAAATGTACTCAGTAATAAACATTTGAACCCACTAAATTTCTAGATTCAATTAAAAATGGAACAATGTAACAAACTTTGTCTTTTTCATAAATTCACTAAGAGTTAACCCGATGTCCCTTAAAAACGTGAACGTCAAGAATGTAAGATGTTTCTCCTCTGGCACCGTCCAGAATCCAGGTATGACAAGGATTTGTGGATATCCTGGATATTCATATTTCTGAATAAAATGTAGAATCAAAATTCAGTATGGTCTGAAAGCAGATGATATAAACTGAACCTGGCTTTCTCTTATTCTTTTCATCCTTCTGTGCCTTGGGTGTCCCATGCCATGCGAAATGCTTCTGGAGCCACTCCACTGAGAACAGAAACACAGAAGTGTGCCTGGACACTGATGTTGGATAGTGAGATGTCACTGCCTTTCTATTCACGGTCTGCGGCTGTGAGAGGAGTAGACTCACCTAAGGACTTATTTTGTCATTGGCGTCGTCCAGCACACAACTAAGAATCAATGGTCTCCTCGGTAATCTCAGAAGGAATTGAGAAAATATAACCCTCATTCCCCTCTTCTGCCTCATGTCCGCATGGATTTAAAGCAAACTTTTTCCTCTTGCCCTCCACTCTGGTAAAGCCTTGGCAACAATTGTGCCCTCTGCCAACTCTTCACTTTGATTTGGGGCCAGGGAACAGACATTATAAGGACGGGTAGAAACAGAGCATGGCACATTAGCATTTCCAGTCTACCACATCGGGAATCTCGGCATTTTCAATATATATTTAAAATAACGGAGCGAGACAAGGGGCTGCCTTCCCTCAAAATTGCCAACGTATGCTCCAAGATCTCCTGCATTTTGCATTGTGTCAGTCTGTGTCAGAGGTTTCAGGAAAGGTAATATAGAAGATGAATGAAAGTCTATCATTGCAGTGCCAAGATGAAAAAGTGACAGCTCATAATGAAAAGAAAAATAGTTTCCATTTTGGGCCTCTGTAAGTAAGAAAGTGACAGAGTCTTGGGAACTGTGAGCCTGAAAAATGGTCCCTTTGACAGACATGCCTGTAAGTGAGAAGGCCCCGGATATAATACCACCTATAATAGAGGGAATAATGATTATTTTAGGCATTGCATGATTTTGAATAAATCCTTGACTACTCCCTAGAAAATGGAGTTGAAAGGAATCTAGGAAGAGTGGTGGGTTAATTTAAGGAATAAATGACCACATTTTTTTAGTCTTTTAAACCAAAGTTGGCTAAATTTATTCCCGTCAGAAATGACCAAAAGCCAATAGTATCAGTAAAAAAATTTTTGCCTCAGCAGTGATAAGAAAAAATGTAACTCTAGAATTTTCCTTCAGGATTTTGTTCTTTCGGTGGCCAAACCTTTTGGAATTAAGTTCTAGATTGGCTATAATAATTCAGTGTTTTTTAATTAATTAAAATCTAAATTCAAGTTGACACAACAGTGTAAAATACAGATGCTTTTTAATTAAGTACCACATTTCAAGATGGCTTGGGATTCTTTGAGAAACTATTTTCACGTTTCTTTAATAGATGGTATTGTTTGGATGCAGCCTCAGATGTGAGCCATTTCTCAGTGTGCAGAATTTCTTACCCTGCATAATTCCTTTATCCACCTTGATGCACACACAATCAGGAACACACTACTCACATGTTTAACAAATGCTAGGTCAGTGGTGCTTTCCTTGTGTGTTTGCTTTCCTGAGAACACATGCTAGTGCACTGATTTTCTTAAACGAGGCTACACAAAATCTATCTAGGAATTGGGGCTCATAGAGTTTCCAGTCTCTTGGCTCTAACCATAAGCTACAAGAAATAAATGATCACTAAAAGGAGTGACTGCTACCCGTTGAGAGCTGAATTGTGGAGCCTGAGGGAGAATCCAAAATTATTTATCACAGAGTCATAGGGCTGGAAGGGACATAGAGGTCTGGGCTCTGCTGGCAGGGAGAGCTGGATGCTCCTCAATTCCATTTCAAGCAGATCAAATTATCAAATGCACTTCCTGATTCTAAGTCAATACCAATTTTCCTCTGACAGGCATTCTTTGGTTCCATCTGGACCTGGAAATACAGGGAAAGGATCTATAGCTTCCCTTTAAATGATAGCCCTGCACCTGGTTGTAACCAGCTACTTTGCTGCCTTTGGACAACCTTCTTCTCAATCTTTTCCCTGAAGGAAGGTTGAGTTATAAAGACCATTGAGAAGACCCATGAAGGAAAAAGGCCTCAGGGGAACCCACAGCTCATCTGCTTCCTCAATGTTCTCCCAGGGTGCTGCTGCCTACAGCATTTATCTTCCTGTGCAGTGACCACGTGCTTATCCCTGCATTGGCTCTGAATACAGAAGAGTGGAAAACACAGGCTTTGGGAAGACCTGCATTTGAGTATGGCTCAGCCTTTCGCAGCCTATGTCATCATAGGCCAATCATTTCACTTTCCAAGTTTCATCTGCAGAATGGCCCAATTCCTTTTTGGCCCAATTGTTGTGAAAATTGAGTAAACATGTATAAAGCTACTGGAAAATAATAGATATTCAATAAATACTGAATATTTAAATATCTTGTTCCCTCCAGGCTTATGGCTGAATTTTGGTTGCCTTTGTTTCTTGGATAAATGTCACATAAAAGGTATTCTGAAAATATGTGGGGAGATAAGAAGGGAGGAAGAAATGAGGAAACAGGCATTTCAATTCATTTTACAATGGGATTGGAGAGATAGGGAAAAAGTAGGAGTATATGAACTGGGTTCTTTTCTTTTTTTTCCTTTCATTTTTGAACACACAATGTCCCTAAGCTATAGTGGTGTTGGGTGCTGGAACACAGCACCCAAGGCAATCACTGCCATCCACCTTTCCGGAGAATATCCTTCAGCAAAAACCAAAATGGGAAAGATAATGAATAATGCTGGAGAAAGTACATTTTGGTATAACCAGTCCCAGGTAAATAAGGACTAAAATTCTGGGTGAGTACAAAGAAGCAGGTCCTGATGATGAGATTTATTAGTCAGGGACAATCTGTCTAACTAAGCACAGGGAGTTTCCGCTCTCAAAAAAAAAAAAAAAAAAAAAAAAAAAAAAAAGGAATGGACAAAAGGCAGGGGAAGAGACCATATTGTGCTCCGAACAATGCAGCTCTGAAAAGATGGTGAAGAGATGCCCTGATAGATCTTCCATCTCTCACACTCACTCAGCAAGGACAAACAGTACCAAGAGGACCAGCATTTTCTCAGAATTCTACGGATAATAAAACAATTTCCTGAATGGAGATTACTGCTTATTAACTGGGGTGTTGTATGCACCCCTGAATTCATCAATATGCAAAGGCACTGGACAAGGATTTTGAGATGGAAGAAGGGACAAGAATATTTATCTCATGTTTGCTTTCTTCCCTGGACTCCCCTGTCTGCTTCCTGTTTGCTGATCTTCAGCCCAATGTTTAGGGTCTATGTTGTCCATCATGCAGTCTGCTTCTGTTGTTTAGGAAAGAGACTCATCTCACCATCATAGCCAACACACATACGCACAATCCTACCGTTGTTCATGTGCATGCTTTCTCACATGCAAAAATTCCTTCCCATTTCTCAAAATTCAAATTATCTGCAAGGTGTGAGTCAGGCCTAAGTATCATACCCACTGCATAAACCTCCCTTAGATTCAGTAAATTCACAAGGTACAGACTGCCTGTCTCAGTGAGCTTGACTATTACTAGACAAGGTGCTTCCTGTCAAAGAAATCAAGGAATTGACAATCCGATTGGTGAGACAAGGTTTACTAAATACACACACACACACACACACACACACACACACACCACAAACACACAACTAGGCTTTTTCAAATGTATGATGTTAAATAAAAACACCATAAAAAAGATTTGTGTTGAGGAAGAGATGATGTCAGCTGGTCAGGGGGATGGGACTTCAACTGAACCTTGAAGCAAGGATCTGACTTAGATAAGCAAGGAGGAAAGAGAAGCAATTTCCTAAGTTTTTACTATAGCATTCTTCCCACAGACAGGGGAATTTCCTCTTGTTGATTCAATCAAGATAGACTCCATATTTAGCAGCCTTTCAGTGTAATGAATCACACCTGGTGGAAGCCTTTAAGACAAATATAGACTATCTAAAGCCACACTCATGGCTGCCTATAGTTCCAGCCTTAATCAAATATACGGATTTGAGTTTGTCTTGAAATTTACCCCTGGTATAATTGTTTAAAAAGCAAAGTGGAAAGACAAACTTGGTCAATGAACATTTGGCAGGTGTGCCAGTTATTAATTTATTGCTTCTTAACTTGAACCATGCCTTCTTTTTTGTTGGTCCTACTTTGTGATATTCCAGCTGGGACACTGCCATGGACATTTGCTTCTATGTCAGATAGGTAGTGGGCTGAATCTTAGCATCAAGGGTCTTCCTCCAAGATCCCAAGTTCCTTCTTATTCACTTTGATTTTTCAACCTTAAGGGTAATGTTGCTTTCCCTAGTTGCTACCTTTGTTACCTTCTACAGCTCCCACTTATCCCTTTTAGCAGATAACCACCTTTTACCTAGTAATCAGTTATTAATATTTAATTTACCTTCTAACAGCACAATATTATATATTTGAAACTTACTAAGAAAGTAGAGTTTAAAAGTTCTCCCCACAAGGGAAAAAAATGTAACTATGAGAGGTGACAGACATCAACTGCATTTATTATGTAATCATTTTGCACCGTATATATATATAGTTAAAAAGATTATATATATATATACATATATATGTATATATATAGTTAAAAAGATTATATATATATATATATATATATATATATATGTAATCATGCAATACACCTTAAATTTAAATAATGCTATATGTCAGTTATATCTCAATAAAAAAAACTGGGGGGAAATTTTACCCCATTCAAAACAATTGATACAGTTTCTGTCTCCTGACTAGACCCTAACTAATAGGAAGGATTTGTTTTTCTTTAACAGGAGGGCACATTTCCTTTAATCTGTGAGATTGAGGTAGACAGAGACATAAAACTGGACGTGGAGATAGAGACAGAGATGGAGACGGAGATGGAGAGATACCTTTAGCCATTAGTCTAGCCCCCTAGACTAGGGCATCTTATCGACTGCCATTTATAGAAATTGTGTTAATGATTCTTGCTGTGCAATCAATTCACCTGCTTGCTCTCAGATCCATTCCCTGCCCTTCCCCTTCTCTGCTTTGTATCACAAGGGCTGATTCACATTTTTTTTTTCTTGCCAAATAATTTCTGGCTAAGCTCAGCCAGTGGTGGAAAATGAAGAGAGGAAAATAGAAGAATAGGCATCCTTCCTCACTCCCTGGGGGGGGGGGGGGGGGGGGAGGGGCATCTTGAACAGTGCTGCCCCTCCTCCTTGGTTGTAGTGACCAAAATAGTTTCAATCCCTTCAAGGCAGCCTGGCCCTAGGGCTCTAGTAATACCACCATTCCTTTATCCCTCCAGTCAGTAGCATCTTCCTACTGTTGCTAATAACTGGTTTTCCTATCTTTTTAAGACCTTTTTAACTAGTTGCCCAAAATAAATTCCTACAATTGAATAACCTGGTGGAGGCTCTGTTTTCCTAATTAGACTCAGATATACCTGTAGAGGTACCTCTCACATAATCTTCATCAGTTCATTTATTTCAATGTTCTCTAATACTGTCAAATTATTCTATGCCTTATTTAGTTTTTGTAGATAGTATCATGGCTGCTTCAGAAGGAATGTCACTTAATTCCTCAGTAAGCACACATATTCTGTGGGTTTCTTTTCTCCTTCTTGGTTATTTTTAGCAAGAATCATGAAAATGAGTAAATAATAAAGCCAACCAGGGTTTCTTTTTTGCAATTCTACATCACTATAGAGCACCTCCATATCTCAAAGAAAGGAATAATGAATAAAAGTCTCATTTAAAGCCACTTTTCCCCTAAAATGTCTAGGTAATTGAGGAAAATATGCTTCTTCCCCTTTGATTTATAAATCACTGGTCTAAATCCCCCTCCAAGATAATAAGCCAAAAGAAAAGAAGGACACTGGAGGAAGAGGATAATAATAGCAACTTCAATTGAGTATTATTAATATATGTTTTTCCATTAATTCTCATAACAGTTCATGAGTTGGATATAATCCTTATCCCTATTTTACAGATAAGATAATTGAGGTTCAGAGAAGTTGAATAACTTCCCCAAAGTCATTCCACTGGGCCAGCATGTTAGACCTGGGGTTTGAACACAGGTCTCCCAAACTTAAGGCCCAGTTGACATGCTTTGATGGGGCACCAGGGAGTGGGAAGAGCCTGGAGTTTGAAATAGAACTCCACAATGAAGACATCAGGACTCCACTGTAGGCCACTATGAAAGCCCAAAGAAAGGTGAAATTTAGAAAGGAGAGTCCAGTAGGAGACTGGGAAAGAGCAAACCACACTTCTGATCTTTGTTGGGCAGCAAGTGGCAGAGAGAGAAGGGGCACAGTGGCAGCATTCACACAGAAAACATTCTGGAGGGAGAAGTGGCCACATGTGAGAAATGAGCTTGAACTCCACAATGGCATCCACAAGGCCAAAGTGTCTTTTTAGCATATGCCATTCCCCTAATAGGCAGGTAATTGCTTTAGTACCGTGGTAGAGAGCAGCCTTTGGTTTGGGGTACCTTATTAAGATGTCGACAGACTCTGGAGAGTTCAGAGAGGAGCAGGGAGATGATTACAGGGGCTGGAGGGGTTGATTTATGAGGCAAGATGGAAAGACTGGTGCTGTTACCGCTTGGATAAATGATAGCTAAGGGAGGCATAATGATATCTATAAATATTTGTAGGGCGGAAGCAGTGTGAAGAGAAGGGATTCATGTGCTACTGATGGAATACAATACCCTCCGTTTCCCTTTGCTGAACTGCCAGGAAAAACTTTCTGACAGCAGTGTCATCAGAACTGGAGAAAAATCAGCCACAGGGGAAAGGGTGAAAGTGACAGCCCAGGATCACTTAAGACCAAGCTCCAGGAAAAAATGACAAAGTGTGTTGAAGGGCATCCACTGCCCCAACTTAGGAATGGACTGGAGAGGCCCTCATAGCTGCTGTGGGCACAAGGGGGGGCTTTTGCTCCCAGCCTTACCCTTCACCTTCCTCTCTGCACCAGCCAGCTTCATTCACTGTGTCTTTGTTCAGACTTTCTCTTTACCTTAAAATCCCCCCTACCAGTTGGTATCTACCCATTCTACACTCACAACAAATGAGAGCCTCCAGCAGGCCAGGCACCTAGCTGGCTATGGATACAAAAGCAAGGAGACACTCATTGTCTCCAAACTGATGGCTAACTGGAAATCAGCCAAATCAACACCTAAGTAAATGCAGTGTAATGAGTGTGATGATAGACTCGGATCTAGGGTACTCTGGGAGCAAAGAGAAGAAGCCCCTAATCCAGACTGGGGGAACTGGGAGATAACTCCCAATGTTGACCTTTACCTGAGCCATGAAAACAGCATGGTTAAGAAATCTCCCCACCACACACACCCTTCTATGTTCTGGGGAGTGGCTTGCCATAAGAATCACACTTCCACTATGACTTACAGAAGAATGCTGGTCTGTTCTTTCTTACAACTTCCAAGAAGAGTCACAGATGCCTCCTCTGTTTACCTGTGACAAAGCCCAACACAGTCCTTGCCTCTTTTGCCTGAACTTCTAAAAAGCCAGGCACAGACCCTCCAACTCCCCACTCTTAGACTCATTAATTAGTAACAGATTAGAAATTGTCCTCCTGGGGCACCACCTAGGTGGCTCAGCCGTTTGAGCATCTAACTCTTGGTTTCAGCTCAGGTCATGACCTCATGGTTTATGAGTTTGAGACCCGAGTCAGGCTCTTTGCTGACAGTACAGAGCCTGCTTGGGATTCTCTCTCTCTCCCTGTCTCTCTGCCCCTCCCTGATATTCTCTCTCTCTCTCTCAAAAATAAATAAACTTAAAAAAAAAGAAAAAGAATTGTCCTCCTAAAATTAACTACATGCAGTTCCTGTTCAGCTGAGACTTGTGATTTCAAAACCAATCCCAAAGGTAAAATCACCCTACTTGTAATTTCTCCTGTCCTTTCTATAAAAATCTAAGGCAAAGCCATCCTGCTGAGACACCCTGATCTTCAGATTTCCAGGGTTCTCCCTATTGCAATACCTAAATAAAGTAAGTTTCCTTACTTGCTCTGTATTTGTCATCAGCAAAGTAATCTTGAAGAGTGAACTGCAGTTAAAGAAAGGGAAAAGGATGCATATGAATAGAAGTTGCATGAAAAGAAAGTACCTCATATACAGAATATGTTAGTGGAACTGCCATGGTTGAAGGGTCGTATCTAAGGTGGGAAGGAGGTGAGGAATTTGTCTGGAAAGGCTTCATTTATTAAAGGACCTGACCATAGCCAAGTATCTTTTCTGACTCAGTTTCCTTACCATAAAAATGGAGGTGGGGCACATAGGTGGCTCAGTTGGTTAAGCATCCAACTTTGGCTCAGGTCATGATCTTGTGGTTCATGAGTTCAAGCCCTGCATCAGGCTCTCTGCTGTCAGCACAGAGCCCACTTCCAAATCCTCCACCTCCCTCTCTCTCTGCCCCTCCCCCACTCACATGTGTTCCCTCCCCCTGTCTCTCAAAATAAATAAATAAACATTTTTTTAAATGGAGGAAAAGATAATAACAACCCCATCAAGGAGGTCACATGGCAAGCTTCTGACCCTTGGAAGATGCTTAGTAACTGAGCAGTGTCTCCAGGACAGGGCACTGCATATGGTAGGCAGACAAGAAATTATGTCATATAAGTGGTTGGTAAACACATGTTCCCACATCAGCCACTACACTCAAAGTGAGTTAGCATAGCCAGGTCTGTTGCCACATGGATCAGAAGCCAGCACAGACTGACCCTAATGTCTCAGGCTATGTGCTGAGAGAGCCCACCCTGGCTTAGGGTGCACCACTGTGGTTCAAGCCCCTCAGAATGCAAACAAAAGCAGACCACATTTCCCTCGAGAACACAAACCCACCTGAATTCCCAGAGCAGGTTGGCCAGACTGTGTACCCTAGAACATGAACAGCATCAGCCTGATGTGCAGATACACATGGCTCACATTGGACATCCACAGTATGGGCAGCCTAACTCTGATTCGGGTCTCAGCCCCCGCCCAATGTGCTGCCACTTGTGGCAGCTGCAGTTAGTATGGACGATTGGCTAGGAGGGATAAAAACAGATTTCCCAAACCAACTGTATTCAATGCAACATATTTTTCATATGTTTAATGGAACAGAAATTTTTATTTTAACCGACATTTATGGGCATTACTAGTGTTCTGTGGAGGGAGCAGAAACCTGGTGGGGAGAGATAGCAGGTATAGGAATCATATTATTTTTATCATAAGATTAGGGCACTCTGTGTTTTCCTCCCCCAAGGCTCCTTTCTCCTCCTCCCAGCCTAGAAAAACAAGAGATTATAGATGGAGGCTCCCGCTGTACAAAGCCCCAGCTCGGTTAACCCTTCCTCCATTGCAGTCCGGGTACCAGAGATCCCATTATTTAATGCTAATGTATTGTTTTTCCACTGCCTGGCTCTGGGAGATCCAGATTCTTGGCGCCACAGACTCAAGCATCAGCCAAAGCAATAAAGAGGAGACAATTCTTCATTATCATCCCTGGAAGCTACTCAGTGACAATGAGGAAACTGGGGTTTGGGTTGTTTGTGTGTCTGTATATATTCAGAAAGCATGTCCTGAAGTTGTGGTTTTAGTGACAATCAGCTTTATCTACTCTAACCATCCTCCTCCCTTACTCCACTTTAAAAAAAAAAAAATGCAGCTTCCACGAGATCAAAAGAGACGACAAACTTGGGAAGGAAGGTCTCTGAGACAAGTATGTCCTCTGCTTAGTTCCTTCCTCTGCTCTGATTCCCACCACATCCTTGATAACCTCTCCCTTGGCTCCTCTTTCCCCCCATCCCTGTCTCAACTGTTGTATTTCTTCACACAGAAAGAAAACGCTGGCTACGAATCAGCATTCTAATCCTCGCTGTAACCTTACAAAGCTGTGTAAACATAAGCGAAGTCAATCAAGCACGACTGCAGTTTTGTCTCCTGTGGAAGTGGCCCTGAGGCCTTTCCAGCTCCTCCACGGAACATGGAAATACAAGTCTACAGGCTTCCTGTGTGGCCTCTGCCACCACAGGTTTAGAAGCAAGTGGGACACTGAGTAAGGAACCGTTATTGCATCATTTTACCCCTGATGAAACAAGGCAAAGTAGCATCCAAGTTTCTGGTGGCATCATTTTTATAAATCACGTAATCTAGTATAAACCTCAGAGTACAATTTCTAAATAGTGTGTAGTCTTTGCATAGCATCATTTGCTGTCCTTCTATGCAGCTGGCCAAACACACTTAGCTGACCACTCTCCTGGACACTGTGGATAAATGAATACTGTGGATCAAAGGAAATGTGGACCAGTACTAGAAAAGCCAAGGGCAATCCCGTGAGAATAGTCTCATGTTTGTAGCGAAATCCAGATAAACTTTCCCTGCGGCAGAGTGAACAAGGACGTTTGTAGGATTAGGTTGGCAGACAAGACGAAGTCTAGTGACTATTCCAGCCTCCAATCTCTGCTCCCCATCATATTCTTCTCTTTGTGTGTGAGTTTTAATCAGGATTTGGAGCCATGAAACATACTCCCTGGCTCAGAAAACTGTACTAAAGTGGCCTCAGTTCTTTTCAGCCTGGCTCTGATGCTGAAAGCCATACCTCTTGGAACTTACGAGCATATCACAGATGCTGAGCAGGTGAGCTTTAAAAAATGGGGTTCCATCTGAATAATCTGTCAGGCTACTGATGACAAAAAGCTATTTCTGACTCTAGCCAGAATGAGTGATTACTTTGATAACAAATTAAAACAAGCTTGGAAATTGGAAATTACCAGAATTAAGCTATCTCCAATGAATGACTAAGCTCCCCCCTTCAGTACATTTTCTTCTATATTAGCCATAAACATGAGCTCTTCATTAATAGAAATTGGTTCATTGCTACTGGCCACAAGGGGAATCTATTGGATGTGTGGCACTAACTTCCAACCTGATCAAAAAGACAACTTGTTCTTAATGTGAGTGCTTTCTTGGGAACTTAAAAATTCTTTATATCCCTTTTGGCTTCTTGCATACAAAGCCAATTGTAATGTTCAACTTTAAATGTTCGAATATTTTCTCTGTATGGGATGTTTATGGCACCAAATAATTTCTAGATGATTACTGTTTTTAATAACTAGCTAATTACAGTATTAATCAGAAATGTCCTTTTGGCTTATAGAAGGTACCAAGGGACAGAGGTAAGAAACAAACACATTCCTGTTGAAACCACTTGCACAAAACTTCTGAGCTTCCTATTCAGAAGATAAGAAGTGTTGCTAAATGGAAGGCTCAATCCTTAGTGAAGAGAAAACAATTCAGCTTCCCAGCTAAGTGTTCAAAGCTTTCAAAGTGAAATGGGCATCCTGTGACCTCCCAAATTCCCGTATATCCTGAACACATAATTGAATCACCCTTTTACACTTTAACTTTGCATGGTGGGAAATGTTGTCATTGAGTCTCAATTGTATTCAAACATTTTCTGTTATTGCTTTGTTTCTTGATCCCTGATCTATAAGCAGTGACCTTATGCAATGATGAACTAGAGGGGTTAATATTCCAAAGAGGCTGTTATTTTTCTTCCTATTTGTCCTAGCCTTACGGAGCTTCCATTTCATCAGGTGACCCCTGCCATCTATTTAAGCTAGCAAGTTTTGTCTAAATCACAATAGCTATATTCCCTGCTGTTCCTCCTACCCCCATCTCCCTGTGGCGGTTTTCGTGGATAGGTCAGATATGGAAGTGACAATGACATCTGTTCTAGCTCCCTCTCTCTCATTCTTATGGCAAGAATGTATGTGTGTGTGTATCTAAAGAAATAATGAAAAATAGTCAGTGAAAATTTTGCAAAGTATTGAGTGTTTCATTAGTGGAACTGTACCAATATATTCTGTGTCTGATGAGATGCTGATTTTCCTGCTTCTCTTTCATACTGAGCTTGATGGACAAGCCCTTCTTTAATGTACAAATAATCTTTATGACCCTTGTAAGCAGGTCTGATGATACTCAGCTGAGTAATGTACCAGAACTGAAATTTCCATCTACTTGATGTTTTGCACAGAGGTTTTGATGAAGTCACTGTCACCTGCTATTAACTTAATATCAATTCTTAATAGGGTCCCTCTCTCACCATCTCCACGCTGTTGGGGTCCAAATTAATTACTAAGTAAAAATTCTGCCACATAAATAAATCCCCACTTCCCAGAGAGGGGGGAAAAAAGTTTTTAACCTCATTGGAGAGCTCAGAGAACAGCCTGTGGAAGAAGATTCACCTTCAAGACACATCTAAGTCTGTGCATCAATGAGAAAACCAGAGTTCCCTGAAAAGTGAGGCTCACTTCTTCATGCTGAAGCCCCATATCTTCTTTTTCAGAATCTTCATATTTATTCTCAAAAATCACTAGACTCTTCACCTAGTACTCTCTGGTACTAAGGTATGGCTAAGGTTAACAAAATGCTCCTTAAAAATAACCTGTTCAGGGGTGCCTGGGTGGCTCAGTTGGTTAAGTATCCAGCTCTTGGTTTCGACTCGGGTCATGATCTCACAGTTTATGAGTTCAAGCCCCACATCGGACTCTGCACTGACAATGGTGAGCCTGCTTGGGATTCTCTCTCTCCCTCTCTCTCTGCCCCCCCACCACACGCTTGTGTGCTCTTTCTCTCTCTCTCTCTCAAAATAAATAAACTTTCAAAAAAAAGTGTTCATTAGGTATCAAATGTATCAAAAATCCCAAATAGGGTGTGGGATGAGATTAACTAAATCTCTTACAATCTTGATATTCTATAAAAAGTTGTGAACCGGGGCGCCTGGGTGGCGCAGTCGGTTAAGCGTCCGACTTCAGCCAGGTCATGATCTCGCGGTCCGTGAGTTCGAGCCCCGCGTCAGGTTCTGGGCTGATGGCTCAGAGCCTGGAGCCTGTTTCCGATTCTGTGTCTCCCTCTCTCTCTGCCCCTCCCCCGTTCATGCTCTGTCTCTCTCTGTCCCAAAAATATAAATAAACGTTGAAAAAAAAAATTAAAAAAAAACTAAAAAAAAAAAAAAGTTGTGAACCATAAAAACATAAGAATTTTAACAATCTGCTCAATAGTCATTTGGTGTTACCTAAATTTCACCATCAGAAATAAGTTTGTTATTAAATGATAATATCCCTAAAGGGTCAGGGGATGGGAGGAAAAGAATAAGAGGATAAAAAGAGCTTAATCTCTATTAGGCATACATAACTTCCTGGGAATTTGGTTAGAATACTGCCGGTAGAGAAGACAGAGTTCTTGGGATGTTAAAGAGACTCTGGGCCAGTGGGATAACCTATAATGGTTGAGAAGATGGTACAGGGTCTTTCCAAACATTTGGTAGAGCACTGAGAACAACTTTGTCTAAGTCACAATTCTTACATTGCAGATACCCAAGGATAAGGCGGGGGGGGGGGGGGGGGGGGGGCGACAAGGGGGGGAAGAA
>NW_024412397.1:32373429-32441914 GCF_014898765.1 Herpailurus yagouaroundi | reverse complement strand
GACAAGGGTAGGAAGTAATTTAGGGCCTACAACTTAAAAATCTTTGCTAAAAGTGAGAATAATAAAAAGCTCAGAGATACCTGAAACCCCATTAACATGTAGACACCTTGATTTTAATTGCTTATCAGAAGCTAACAAAACAGATTTCTTATTTCACCCTTTCTCCAAAAATTTAAAATTACCCTTTTGAGGCTTTCAGATCCCAGTGGATCCCTTTTGCTGTCTCTATCTTTCATTTTTTTGGTTCTAACTATCTACATCTGCAACTCTTCTTTAGCTGGATTTCTACCCTTTGCTCCTAGAGCCCATTTACCAGCTCAGGTAAAGCACACAAGGCACCTGGAAGTTTGTACTGCCAGGCCTTTGGGCAACAACTGACCACAACGGCCACGGGAGTATGACAGCCTTGCTCCCTTGCCTTAGGCGAGATGAACCCTGAAGCACAACTTACATCGCAGAGCTGTCCTGGGTCAGACTGAGTTGCACTCCCCAGGTCTTTGCCTGAAATCTCAGCCTCCCTTGGCTTCTTCCCTTTTCCTAAATTTGCTTCACCCCCTTCGCTCACTAGATTCTTCCTTACAAATCACTTGCACACTGTTCATCATCTTAGGGCTACCTTCTAGGGAACCCAACTAAGATACAGTCCTGGCTGGATACATCTATCTGAAGATCTGGATGAAAACTCCACAACTTATTGTGACCAAAGCCAATGGATCACCATGCCCCACCTATCCCTCCCTCCTACCATTTCTGTTAGGAATGACAACATTCTCCTGGTTACCCAGACACAAAGCTTTGGAGCAAACTTTAATTGCTTCTTTTTTACTTAATGACTTACTATGATTTTACTGTCTACAAAACATTTTCATGTATTTATTATAATTTGGTTCTCAAACTACACTTTAGAAATGTATAGGCCAAATTTGATCATTTCAGTCTTAGAGTGAGGCAACAAAGAATAAAGAAAATTAAACAGCTAGTAAATTGAGTAATTAGAACCAGGACCTGTGCCTTTGACTTTGATTGACTACTTTTCTACAAAGCCAGATGTTCTTCCTTCAGGATATCTCTTAAATGCTTCCTTTTTTTTTTTTTTTTTTTTCTGTTTCATCCACACAACTCTGGTTTAGACCCTTGATATTCCTTCTCAGGTTATGGCAATTGTCTACACGGTTACTTTGCCTCTATTTCTCCATATTGCATTCCTGAGTGCCACTGCCAGATTACAATCCCTACTTCACCTCTAATTCTCTTCCTTGTGATCTGGATCCTGCAGACATTTCTAGTTTTAACTCTCATTCTTCCCTTCAGTCTAATTCTAGGGTTTATTTGTTACTGAATCACAGCACAGCTACGCTTATAACAGTACAGAAATGGGTATCTTGCAGTGGGGTGCTGCGGTAACACACGCCTATAATGTGTGCCACTGACATAGGAACCAAGCAATGAGACACCATAAAGCTGATGTAAGAAGCTGAAAAGACTGCCGTGCAGGTATGCACTGAATACAGTACTAAAGTTCTTAGTAGAACTGTTGTCTACTATATAGCTGGGAAGGCAGATCACATGCCGAATAAGCTTATGGCACTAGAGGAAGAGGTTGGAAAACAAAGTTAATAGTGTGTTTTGGAAAGCTGATTTGTTTCTAGTCTAACAGGATGGCTGCAGAAGCAATAAAGCCACCCCTAGGTCTGCACATGAAATCTACCCTATGCAATCCTGTAGCTCTCTCTCCCTCCACAGGGACCTTGGAAGCCTTATGTGGAAGATGGCAAAATCTTAAGATGGAGAGATCCTAGACCTTAACAACTGCTGGAAGACTTGTCTCCAAGGAAAACTTCCAGGACCTACACTCGACTCAAATGAAAGGTAAAAAACCTGTGCCTGTGTTAAATCCTGAGATGCTGCAATTTGTTTTGATAGCAAAGCATGTCCTAAGGGCACCCTGTTTGAGAGCCCACAATGCCTACATCTTCCATTCCAACACCAAGCAGAATGCTATGCATAGCTGAATGTTCAGTGCTTCTTAAATAGAAACAAAACCTCATATCATAAACTGATTTAAATGAATAAAAAATACACAGCCATTAACGGATACTAGTACACAATAACTACATAAGAAATAAACATCAAGGAAGAAAATGGTGATTATGTTTAATATCTCAAAATAATTATTCTTAACAGCTATGAGTCAAATTATTCAATTATAACAAAGTGAATAGAAAACAGTAATTAGTTGAGACATTTTCAGAAAATACTCATCATAATCCCCAAATTATTTTTATTTATGCAAATCATTAAGTAAATGGATGAAATATATAAGCTACACTCTTTACAACATATTTATTATTTTCTTACTTAATGCAATAAAAATATCCTAGCAGTGATTTATTCCCTTAAAGGGGTAGAAAATATTAGTAAACAATTCTAGCAAACAGCTCAGAGCAAGGAAAGTCAGGCTTGCTGGATCTGTGACATCCACAGCACTCAGGACTGTGTTCCTAAAACTGCTTCTTCAGTGACTCTGCTTTTCAGTATCTGGTTCTGGTGGCCCTATCCTACTGCATCAGTCAAGGTGAGTTCCCCAAACATGACAAAACCTGACACAGTGACATGTTACAAGCCAGCAGACACCACGGTTCACAAACTATTAAAGTGACTTTCAGAAACACAGCCTTCCCCCACCCAACTGGCCTCCACAGCTGCCAGATTGGTCTCAGCAGAATTTCACAGCCTCCTTCTCCAAGTCCCACTGCTGAGAATTCAAGGATCAGTCATAGTAAACCCAGCCTAGCTCATTCCAGGTCACTATCATTTAAGCTCCTTCCACTCACACCCTCTGAGTGCCTTCTTCTCGTTCTACCCATATCCCAATGTCTGGTTCATTAACACCTATATAATGAGATCATGGCTTTTGTCACAAGAGTTTTTTCTGGCTTCTCTTCTAGTTCTTCTGCTCCACTTCTCATACTTCTTGCTAGAGTCCACCCTCACCCTGCCTCCACCCATCTCAGCCTTCAATGTACCTTGCCTCTGATCAATACTGCAGCTCCCCCAGCAATGAGTTATCTGGTACCAGCATGGACTCCAGAATGCTGGCTCTACCTCTGTTCAGACCTCCATTTCATTCCCTAACATTAGAACTTTTCACAGGAACACACCTGAACTTCACACTAGCTTCTTTTGGATGCAGCTAAAGCAAATCCTTAAAATGTGGACTAGCGAAGTTAGTCAAAAGCAACAGATGGGTGTGCTCTTGGGTTGTCCTTCTCAGTGCCCCAAAGCAGGGTCACTGAGGCATACAGGGTCTCTGATGCTCACCTAAGATAGGTCCAAATACAGGAAACCACAGCCTCAAAGTCTTGCCACATGGCCCCCAACCCCAATTCCTATCCCATAAGAGACTGTGTGGATCTCATGTAAATGGCATGGAATAGGTCACAAGGCAGAAACTATCTCAACATTAACTACTGGTAATATAACATACACATGAATGTTGGCAGAGAGAAAAGAGTGATGGTATGCCAGCTGCAATGTGAAGCATTATTTATTTCAAGACTATAGGGGATAAAGGGGCGATTGTTTTCCAGAATTTCTGGGAAAGTATCTCCATAAACAGTAGGGCATCTTGTATCTGGGCAATTTGCCTAGGGGATTAGCCTCAATGGGAATACATTCCTAAACCTACAAGATGGTCTCAGATTTGTTCAGTTGTGCTTCCCATCTGTAAAAAGTTTTAAAGCACTTACCTCTTTTATATTTATAAATCGTATCTATATGCTATTGTACAAATGCATTATGTTCACTATAAAACATCTTCAATACAAAATTTAAAAGATGAGATGGGACAGAGAAAAAAAGAAGGAAAAAAATAAATGAGCTCTCATACTTTCCCCACTCCCAGTGAACAGTCTTATATACTCCCTGACAAACAGGAATATCACTTTGGCGATGGCTATTCTAACAAAAGTACCGTAAGCCACAGATGTGACATTAAAAGGGTCGGTGATATGACCAACATCATTCAGCAAGGAATAGACACAGGTGGACAGGACTTTAAAATGCTATTTCTAAACTCTTGCTCTACAGCTCAGAGTAAAAGTTTTCTCTGCAGCTGGAATATGCCTATGTGTCTCTCTTTTATTGATAGAAATTGTACTATATGTGTTATGGATGCTCTGGGTAAACTTCTCACCATCTCATCATAAATAAACCTATGGGATATTCAACATTTCCCAGTCATCTTTGTCGCCTGGTTCTCTTTCCCAAATTTCCAATTTGGATTGCTTCTTCGGGGATTCATGCCTCCCATTCTTTGTAAGACTTTTTTCTTGTGCATTCATCTACCAGACCCTTCTATGGAAAGATGTGAAGGTGCTGGTGGGGAAAGAGGATCCAGGTACCTTGGCATTTCTGTTTCCATATAATAGGCACCTACTGAAACCAGCTAAAGGGCATTGTGAGCTGTCCTTGACTCTCCAGAGCACAAATAGCATTTATCTCTGGGCAGCGGGCAGCTCCAACGCGGGTTTTTGTCAACCTGTCAATTTTTTTTTTCTTAAACAGAAAGCAGAGTTCAGTAAATAAAGATAAATGATTGTGCTCCTTCTCTGCAGACCCTGGAGCTAAACTGAACAGGCCTCTTATGGTTTGGCCCTGCTTCATTGACTGTTCAGACAGCCCAGTAATACGACAGATGTACCCAGCCGTTCCCTCTTCCCCGCTGTCCATTAGATTATGTTCATTTTGTCTGAGATGCCATTAGAAGTCTCAAGGTCAAAGAAGTCACAGGGAAGAAGAGAGGATGACTAATTTTTTCCTGCAGTCCTTCATTGCCCAAAGAGCCTCCAGACAGGTGGGCTCCTGCTTTGTGAGGGGCACAAATGGGGGTGGGGGGGCCCATGCAATTTACTTGAAATAAAATGCAGGTGTGCAATTAACCCAGACACTTCTGGCAACCAACACAGCCCGACACTGGAAGTTTTATTTGAATCAGGGGAGAATACCATTTGGGATATTTTCCTAAATGACAAATGAATGATTTGCCTGCAATAACATGTTGAAGAATAGCCCAGGGAGAAGAGGGGGCTTACATTTCTTTCTTTCTTGCTCTTTCTTTCTTTCTTTCTTTCTTAAGAAAAAAGGTAATTTTGTTTTTAGGTCTCAAATAGCATTTCCCTTGGGATTTCTTGAAGATATCATGCAAATAGGGAATTTGTCCATGCTTAGCAACTGTGATTATGCACGTAATGGTCCTTGAATATATATAGAGCATTATTCCTGGGCTCAAAGCACTTAACACACATGGTCACATCATTAACACTTAGAATCATAGAATGTGAAACCTGGAGGAGACTAAGGATCACCTGCTTCAACTCCTCCACAGACAGAAAAATAGGCAGTGCCATCATATGGGGGCCTTCACTTGCTTCGTGCATAAGAGGAAAATTATCTTTCTAAACAATGACAGGGGTTACATTTTCTTCATCTCTAAAAGTCCCCACAGCATTTAGCATAAGCCTGGATACAAGAGAAACAGAGAGGAGTCACAGCATTGACTGATAGTTAGAATTACAGAGCCAACAGTTGAAAAGTAAAAGACCACCTAATCTCTCCAGAATTCCAGGAGATCTGCCAAATGTCCAGAAAGGGGTTGAACAAAGGGGATATTACATAGAGGATGCCAGGTTCCATCACTATTTCAACCAGATCCACTATCACATAATTTTTTAAATATTTTGTAAGATTATATGAGATTACTGATTGAAGTTCTCCACTGGTTTAAAAAAAAAAAAAAAGAAAGAAATCCTCATATAGCATCTCAGAGTGATTATCACCTGACTTGACCTTAAGCACGTATGGGAAAAACAGCAGACTTTAAGTCCTATTCCATAACATCTTGCTGAGTTGGGGGTGTACAAGGTAAAGGCAAATGTAACAAAATGTAGAGTTATCATATGCATTTTTCTGAGGTTCTTGTTCCTATCCAATTTGCATTCAGCAAATTGAGCTGTATTTATTGAGCATCTTGTATTGCCACTGCACTAAGATGAAGGCTATGTGGAATACCAGAAAATAAACTCTTTACGAGCTTTGAATGTATTTGAGCAGAAGAAAAAAATCATATATAAATAACTACACATTTAAGAATATAAGTACCAATGTGTATTGTTCAAAAAATAAGGGAATAAACCAAAGATAAATGAGGTCAAAATAGGGAAAACCTACTTAGAAGGGATCTTAGATATTGTTTCTTTATCAGATGGGTAAGCAGGATAGGAAGTAACATGATATGCTCAAGATTACCCAACTTAGAAGAAACACAACTAACACTGTTCTACACATCTCCTCACCTCCAATTTAGTTTCCTTTTGTACTGTGATGTCTTTTTTAAACTATGAAGAACTGGACTAAAAAGAAATCAGGGTTTAAACAGCAAAGGAGACAGCAGAGTTTTTTCAGTGCAGGAAGAACACAGATGCAAGGCTAAGTGGCCCACAGCCAGCTTGGCCTGTAACAGAAGTTAGATGATCACACAAAACAACTGTAGCTAGCAAACAGTCATCAAGTAAGATCTTCTGTAAAGCACTGTATTCTGTGGGAATACCAAAAAAAAAAAAAAAAAAAAAAAAAAAAAGCAGGGGGCAATACAGTTTCTGCCCTTAAGGAACCCTCTCTAGAGTAGAAGGAACCCTCTCCAGAATAGAAGGATGGGAATATTCACAGATACTGTATTTCAAATAGGTGAGTGCCATAGTAGAGGGGCAATCACACTGCTTTGCAGATTGAGAGTATCTACATACTAATGACTGTCAAGTCTCATCCAGATTTAGCTCCTGCATTCCAGACTACATCCAGCTGCCTGTTCACATCTCCACCTGGATGTCTTCAGCTCTCCCCAGTTTTGAAAGTCCAAAACGGAATTCATCACTGCCTCCTCCCTTCCTGTATCTTCCACCCCCAATCCTCCTTCTGAGTTCCTCATCTGAGCGACACACATCAGCTGTCCATCCTAATAAGGGGACAAACCACCCTACCCCACTCCATCGATACAGTTACTCAAAGCCAGAAACCTGGGGGTCAGCCTTGACTCCTTCTTCTCCTTCATTTCTTATATCAACCAATTCCTGGTAGTTTCGTCTCTGAAATAGCTCTAAATCTTGTCCGTTTTTCTCAACACTCACTGCCAATATCCTAGTCTAAGATGTCATTATCTCTTGAACCCTGGTCTTCCTGCTTCCTAGCTTTTCACCTCCAATCCAAGATGCACATTAGAACCTTAAATGATCATCTTTAATTCACATCTGATTGTATACTTCCTCTTACCACTGCTCTTATGAATTAAGTACAAAACTGCTTAATGTGTTACAAAGTTTCTCCCTATTTCCCCCTGACCTACCTCCCCTTATTTCCCACCAATTTCTTTCCCTCTTATGCTCTCCCATCTTGATTTCCCATTAATAATAGGTTCTGCTAGATTCCTTGATATTGTCATATTTTATTCCCTTTGCCCACGCTGTTTCCCTATTTGAATCCCTGTTTACCCTCTCACACAAAGTCACACAGCCACACACACAAAAACAATACAGACATACACACACTTCACAAAGTTAGTTTCAATTCATCTTCAGATTTCAGTTTCAATCTCATTACTCCAGAATTTCCCTGACCCTAGACCGAGGACAGACCCTGTCTCCATAGCATCTTCTTTCCTCAGACTCTGTTTCCATATCATCTTACTGCTCTATCATAATATGCACCACACTATGTAGTAATTTTTTTAATGTCTGTCTTTTTCATAGGACTGTAAAGTCAAGTCTGATGTGTGCCCTGCTTCATCCCTAGTGCTTGGAACAACAAATGCACATAGTACTTAATAAATTTTAAATGAATGATTACTCAGGTGATATACAGAGCATTTAATCTCAGGTAAGCAAGTCTCCAAAGGTTTAAAGAAGGACACTCTTTAAGTGAAAATTAGGTATATTAGAAACAATTTAAAAGGTTCTTATCCCAGCAGGCTGGTGCTGTGCCTGGATCAGACCACGGCTGACATCGTCATTTTACTGAGCATTAAATTCATTCACAAATGTTAATGGGTCTGAAAAAAAATAATTACAATGGTAACAAATTAGGGGTCTGTTACACTAACTAACTTTTCTCTATTAACACAGAATTTACTTTGAAGAGCAGAAAGAGCCAAGTGAGCAGATTTCATAATTGCAGAACTTTATTTTCACTTTGCTCTAACTTTCCCAGTGAAACAGAACATAAAGAAAGCCTTTTGCAAATGGATAATTACACACTACATCTCAGGATTATGAGATACTGTGTAACCTTTTCTCCTCCTTTTCTAATATGACTGAGCACCATCACAGAGCTATTCTTGCCCTTATGGGGGAAAAAAGGCACTTCAAGTCACTCTTCATATCTAATAGCATGATTTCATGTTTATTAACATATACCCATAAAATGAATAATTTTTCAGCACCTGAAGGGACCATACGGATCAGCTAACCCAAACTTCTATCTTAAAAAGCTGAAACTAAGGTCAAGAAAAGTTAAATGATTCTTTGTAACACAAAAATTCTGGAATAAGAGAAACTTCTATCAAATGAACGGTAATGGCTGCATTTTTGGAGCAGCGAAATGGAGGGTCATCCTTGGGTGTGGGAGGAGAAGATGGAGTGGAAACACGTGTTAAATTAAAGGAAAATCAACATTTATTCAGAGGTCTGCTCGCTTAGCTCAGATGGTTTAAGATAAATTATTTGACATTTATCCCCTGCACATCAAGGAAGGTAAGATCTATCAGGTTAGGAGCACAGAATGTGGAGTCACACAGACTTACCTCCAAACCAAAATGAATCCCAACCTACCACTACAGCCTTTCTTTGATGGATGTTCCAGTTGCTTTATCACACAAAGTTTCACCTACACATTATGTTTGGCTAACTTCGGCAACTCTCTCCATTATCACAAAGTATCCAGAATTAATCAGGTGTGTGAGCAAACTCCCAGAGAGCTCTGTAAAAATGATCTTTTACATGGTTTCTCTTCTACTTACCTGTTAGGAAAAATTTGATTAACTTCAATTTTTTAGACTTAAAACCCTGTCTCTCAGGCCTTCAATTTTTCTCTGCGTGATGCCTCTCTTGATGCTTATTGTGGGTAACTTTGCAGTTCAACTGGCCATTTGGAGTAACACAAACCAAACAACAGCTTGAGTGCATCTTATCTCTTCATCATGTTGTATCTGACTTTTCCCATTTAGAAGTTTTCCAGTCAGGCAAATTAGTTCATTTTTCTTACTAAACACAAAAACTTAAATCCCTCATAAAGAATCAAGGTGTCAGAAGATCTATCAGTAGAATTCAAGGAATGAAAGTTTCATAAGATCTCTTCTTCACTAAGAAAGTAATGTTTTATCTTTACAAATAAGAATTCAACTTTGGAAACCTTTGATAAATCCACCAAAACAACTCTAGTTAAAGTCAACGATGACCTTTAGTTGCTAAATCCAATGATTAAAATTTAACTTTTCACATGGCCTCTCCCGGTAGCAGTATATGACATAACTAATTACTCCCCCTTCCTTGAAGTCTCTCCTTCTTTTGGCCTTTGGGTGACTGTTCTCATTTAATCTCCTAGCTGGCTCCTGCTTCTCAGATTCTGTTTCCATTGTCTCTTCATTTTACCAAACTCTAAACACTGGGCTGCTCCAGGGGTAAGTTATAGATATTTCCTTTATGTACACATATGCACCCAAGATGTGGCTTTAAATAGTATCTAAGTGCTAATCATCCCAGACCTATCCACTAAAACATATTATTTTATAAATAACTACCTTTTCAACATCACCAACTGGATGTCTGACAGGAATCAGAAGTTACCTAACCTGTATAAATTAATACTCTTGATTTTACCCAAAATCTGTTCCTCCTATTGACTTCTCCATCTCTGTACACGGTAGCTCCATTTTCCCATGGGTTCAGGTCTAACATCTTGATTTCTCTATTTAACTCATATCTTACCTCTAACCCCAAAACAAATCCCACTGGCTCCATGTTCAGAATCAAAAGAGTGTAACCATCTTTCTACCTTCAGTGACACTTTAGTACACACCACTATCATTTCTCAGCAAGAACGCTGCAATAGCTTTTTAATTGATCTCCCTATTTTTACTTACAAAATGTGAGTAATTTATTTAAAAACTTAAATCCGATCACAACTTTACTCAAATTCGTTCACTTCCAATCTATACTGGAATAGGAGGCATGTCTTCCCAGGGCCTACTAGGTTCTACACAATCAAGATTTCACTACTTCACTGGACATCTCTCCTGACCTCTCCCTATTTTTCACTGCGTTCTAGCCATACTGGTTTTTCTGTTATTTTCCAAATGCGTGAAGTCACTTCTGTCTTGAAACCTTTTTCTCTTGCTATTTCCTTGGTCAAGAAGACTCTTCTCCCACATACATAAATGACTTGCCACTTCTTTCTTCATTTCTTCACTGATCTACCCAAAATACTATTGCCCTCCCAGGCTTCTTCCTATGCTCATTTTTCTGCTACATTTATCTCCATTGCAATTGTCATCATCTGATTTACTATAGATTTACTTATTTTTTATCTGTCTTTCCCCATCAACTCCACCAGAAGGTAAGTTATATATAAGCAGGAAATTTATTTTGTTCACTGCTAATCCTCAATACCTAAAATAGTGTCTGGCACATAGTAGGTGTGCAATAAAAAATGTCATGTTTGAATGAGTCAATAACTGAATGAATGGTAACTGTATTAAATGAGTCTTAATTTGAGTCTAAAAAGAACACGGCTTTTTACTGTAAATGCTACAAAGGGCCACAAAAATTGGGGCTCAAATTATTAGTCAAGACATCAGTGACATATAAAAAAAGATACCTGTGGTATAATTTGAGGAACACCGGAAAAGTTCTCCAGACCAAGAAGAACCTTTAAGTTGAATGACATTGAGGTTTAAATTTCATCTCTAAATATTAAAATCCCAAGCAAAAAAAAAAACAAAAACAAAAACAAAAACTATCTCACTCATAAAGCCATTTTAAAAAAAACTTTTTTAAGCCATCTAGTTATGGTCACCAAAAAAAAATTTTTAACATTTTCTACAAACATGACTCTTAGCAAAACAAACAAAGTCCCTGCTTTTCCTACACTGATATCTAAACACAAGTCATGATCTTTGTGAATATAATGTGAAACAATTGCCAATCCATCGTTCCAAGGTAAAAGTGGTGAACTTGGTTAATTCTGCATATTGTTTTTATTTTTATTTTTATTTAATTTTTTAAATGTTTATTCACTTCTGAGAGACAGAAACAGAGCATGACCAAGGTAGGGGCAGAGAGACAGGGAGACACAGAATCTGAACCAGGTTCCACACTCTGAGCTGTCAGCACAGAGCATGACGCAGGGCTCAAACCCACAAACCACAAGATCATGACCTGAGCCCAAGTTGATGCCCAACCAACTGAGCCATTCAGACGCCACTGTTTTTATCTTTTAAATACCTGTATTTTTTTTTATTTTAGTGAGATAGTTCTAAAGTCTGGCTCTCTTAAATGAGAACAAACTGAGGGCTGATGGGGGGTGGGAGGGAGGGGAGGGTGGGTGATGGGTATTGAAGAGGGCATCTTTTGGGATGAGCACTGGGTGTTGTATGGAAACCAATTTGACAATAAATTTCATATATTTAAATTTTTTTTAAAATAAAGTCACTGAGACAAGAGATCATTCAGAAAAAAAAAAAAGTCTGGCTCTCTTTATAAAAATTTTTCCTTTTCTCTGAAGCAGCCAAAGACCAAGCACAGGTGATTGATGGAATCATCATCAATTACTCTTCTGAATCTCTCAACACTCTGGCCAGTAGAATACAATTAGTAGTGCTAATACTAATAACCAATGATGTTCTCTCTTATGGTATTTATTAAAATTTCATGTATTTCTATCATAGTGATTAGCATATTGCCCTTCTCATACTAGCTACACAATAAATATTTTTTAATTTATATGCACTATGGTATTCTTTTAAAAGACCTGGATTTGAAAGTTAAAGGAACTCTGTTCTTACCCAGGGTATAATGCTTACTAACTGGAAAATCTTAGGCAGCCTAATCTCTCTACATTGAGAATTTCTCATTATCATTGAGATAATTATGTCTATCTCCATTCACAAGACTGCAGTGAGAAATATAAGAGGTCATTCATGTGAAGCTCATAGTACTGCACCTTGTACATTATAGACATACCTGCTGTTGGTTGAATCTAAATCTGAGTTAATCTCTTCTTTGATTGTAGCCTCTAGAGCCTGAATTCTCACCCCTGGCCATGTTGTAGAATCTCTAAATAAATTTTACAAAACACTGATCCTCTAGGCCCACCCCAGATTAATTAGTTTATCAGGAAAGAATATGGTCATAGGTAATTTTTCAAAGCTGTCCAGGTGATTCTAATATACAAACAAGGGTAGGAACCATGTGCTGAAGTCAATCTGCCTATGTTCAGACCCTAGCTCCACCACTTACTTGATACATGACTTTGGTCAAGTAAATTAATCCCTCTAGGCTTTATCCCCCTAGTCTGTAACATGAGATTAACAATTGTACCTTCTGGCCAGAGTTGTTACAAGGATTCAAAGACATAATCCATAGAAAGTGCTTAAAATACTATCTCTAGTACATACTTAAAGCTCAATACATGAGAGCTAAAATTATTAATAAAAATCATCTCTATTTCACTCTTCTCAAGGACAGAGACTGCCATGTGTTCATTTCTCATCACAAACATGAGATAATGTAACTAATGCGTGGTTCATTTATGATTATAGACCAGTTAAGGAATTCTTTTGGGTATGATGCAATGAATAACCTTACAGAATAGAATCCCACTGTAAGTCACTATCCACTCAAAGCTCAAAGAAGATCAACTGGGGACCACTTAGGGTAAGACATTCACCTGGGAAATAAGTGAGAAGAAAAATATCACAAAGGGAAATGAGAGATCATGCAAGCTCACAAAGTTGTGCTTGGCTGGTCTTAGTGGAGAGCAAATGGGAAGGGAAAAGAAGGCTGTTTTAACATATTCAAATTATGGAAAAGAGCAATTTGGAGGAATCCTACTCTTCAAGACAAGGGTGATATTGACTATGCGGTGGGAAATCCCTGGAAGCTCACCTCTTTGACATGAAGATTGAGCATTCTATTATTGCATAAGTAGAACATTAACAAGACGATATTAAAAACCGAGTGGTGATCTATGTTTCAATCTTCAGAGCAAAACTTATCAAGAAGGACACACTGTATAATGGCTAAATATGTTTTCTTCATTATATTGGCACTTTACAAATTCAAAAAGGAACACTTAGCTCACACCATTTGTTTTCCTCAGACAGTTCCAAGAAGAAAAATGCTAAATAATTATATTCTTGTTACTCTCCAGAACTTTCATTTGATATTCAATATGAAGACGAATAGGAGGAGGTGGAACATAATTTCTCTTCACCTATGTGATACAGTACTTTTATTATCCAAGCTCTTTACTGAAAATTTAATAGACTGCTTATAGCCTACCATTTAATCTATGAACTTTGCGTTCTGTTAATTCCCACACTGACTACATAATACAGGGAGAGTTTTTCAAAAAATGAGTTTGTAGTAACAGTAACTAAGTTGACATACGGTGAATTGTTCTATTTTCTGGCATTTTTATTGAAAAAACATGATGCTTGCTACATTATAGTAATGATGATGATTATTTCCAACATATTTAATAAAGTGCTTTAGATTTGACTATTTCTATTAAATTAACCAGATGGTGATAGCACATAATTTCACCCAGAAATGTACATTAATTATTAACAATAAATGTAGGGCAAAACAACAGACTTCAGTAATATAACTGCACATCTGCAAAGGAGATTGTTGGCGATTTGAAAATGCTAATTCTGTGATTAATCTTCCATTTGGCCACTGAGCAGCAGAAGTCGTGCAAACAAGAATGCTAAGATGAATGATGGAGCATGCAGATTTCAACTCGGATTCTGATCTCAGACAGCAGGAGACTTTGGTAGGCGGTAGGAACTTCTCACCAAAAATATGTACTTTTATCACAGAACCATTCAGAGGAAGATGTGTTCTGTTGTCTTCAGTTGAGGCATCCGTCCTTGGGATAACACAGGAAGCCCTTTCTTCCTGCTTTGCCAAAGATTTCAAATCCACCATCCTGTAGCCTCTCACTTCACAGAATTACCATTTTCACATAGCCTGAAATCTCCTTTCCACAATACAAGGAAGATTATCCTCTATTGTTGCAAAATCATGGTGACTTCACATCTGAAATACAGTGTGCAATTCTAAGCACTTCACCTCAAGGGAGAGAGAATAACAACGGAAAAGTTCCAAATAATCAAGTGAACTGATTAAGAACTTTCTGTGGGAGAAGAGACTGGGAGAAAAGGAATCTTCAAACCAGAAACAAAGGTAGAAGGGAAAGACAATCAAAGCCTTTAACACTACAAACGATGAATAATAAGTCAACTCCACACTGGATGGGCAAATCCCACATGGTAACAACACAGATAATCAAGAAGAGTTCATATGGTGAGATTTTTTGAAATGGACATATTTTATAGCTTAAAAAAGCAGAAGGGAAAATTTAAGGAAGTCTTCTTTATAGGACTTCCGGATCTTTGCAACTCAAGAAGGGACATAAACTGAAAGTACAATTTTAGAAATTTTTCATCTATTTTTAAAAGTTTTTATTTGAATTCCACTTAGTTAACATACAGAGTAATATTAGTGTCAAGTGTATAATATAGTGATTCAACACTTCTATATATTACCCGGTGCTCATCACAAAACGTAAATTTTTCATCTTATTTCACAGAGAATACTTTCAAAATGGTTATATGATATTGTAGGAAAATAATTAGCCAAAGATAATTAATGATTTGCTTTTATAAGGTAATGTGTGAACATCTTAGATTCTAACAGTCAGAAGGGATATTTAACAAAGTCCCTGTATCTCCTACTCGGGATAAACCTTAATAATAAAAAAATCAACAAAATTATGGGGCTCCTGTGTGGCTCAATTGGTTGAGCATCTGACTCTTGATTTTAGCTCAGGTCATGATCTCATGGTTTGTGGGATGAATCCCACATTGGGTTCTGCACTGACAGTGTGGAGGCTGCTTACGATTCTCTTTCTCCTCTGCCTCTGCCCCCGCCACCACCCCCCCCCCGCCTTGAGCTCTCTCTCAAAATAAATAAAATAAACATTAATTTTTTTTAATCAACAGAATTGACAGACTGACCAATAAAAAGACTAAAATTACCAGAATCAGGAATAAAAGAGAAGACATTACTATCAGCCTATTAAAAGGATTATATTACTATAAAATGATAAAGGCATGTGATGTGAAATTTTATACCAACAAATTAGCCAACCTAGATAAAATGGACAAATTCTTAGAAAGAAACTATTGAAACTGATTAAAGAAGAAACAAAAAATCTGAATAGACTTATAACAAATAAAGAGATTGAATCAGTAATCAAAAAACTCCCCATAAAGAAAAGCTCAAGACCAGATGTTTTCACACATGAATTCTACCAAACATCACCAAACAGCAAATATTTCACAAACTCTTGCAAAGATAGAAAATGAGGGAAAACATACCAATTCTATGAAGCCAATATTCTATGAAGGCCAATATTACTCTGATAGCTAAACCAAACAAAGATATCACAAGAAAACTATAAACCAATATCCATTATAAACACAGATGCAAAACTTCTCAACAACATACTAGCAAACCAAATCCATCAACATACAAAAAGGCTGATAGGGGCGCCCGGGGGGCTCAGGCGGTTAAGCGTCCAACTTCAGCTCAGGTCACGATCTCACGGTCCGTGAGTTCCAGCTCCAAGTCAGGCTCTGGGCTGATGGCTCAGAGCTTGGAGCCTGCTTCTGATTCTGCGTCTCCCTCTCTCTCTGCCCCTCCCCCGTTCATACTCTGTCTTTCTCTGTCTCAAAAATAAATATACATTAAATTTTTTTTTCAAAAAGGCTGATATACCATCACCAAATGGGATTTATCCCAAAAATGTAAAATTAGTTCACCATATGAAAATTAATACTACCATACTAACAAATATTAATAGAATATAAGACAAAAAAACATATATAATCTCAGTAGATTCAAAAAAGGGATTTGATAAAATCCAACACCTCTTCATGATAAAAGCACTCTACAAAATCAGAATGGAAGGAAATTTCCTCAATCTGATAAAGCGTGTCTATGAAAAACACAACCAACATTACACTTAATTGTGAAACACTGACAGCTTATCCCTTAAGATAGAGGTGTCCACTATTACCATTCTGTTCAACATTCTGGAACTACCAGCCATAAAAATTAGACAAGAAAAAGAAATAAAAGGCATCCTGATTGTAAAAAAAGAAGTAAAACCAATCTCTATTTGCAGATGACATGATTTTGCATATATGAAATCTTCAGGAATTCACCAAAAAAAAGCTCTCAGATCAATAAAAAAGCTCATCAAGGTTGCAAGATACAAGATCAATATGCAGAAATCAATTGTGCATTACAATACAATAGCAATGAATAATCCTAAAAGCAAATTGAGAAAACACTCCCACTTAAAGTAGCATCTAAAGAATAAAATAGTCAGTGATAAATGTAACAAAAGTAGTGCAAGACTCTTAAATGCTAAAAACTATAAAACCATTGTTGGAAAAAATTAGTCTTAAATACATGGAAAGACATGCCGTGTTCATGGATTAAAAATCCTAATATTGTTAAAATGACAATACTCCCCAAACTGAGCTACAGATTCAATGTCATCCTCATCACAGTTTCAGCTAACTTCTTTGTAGAAATTAACAGGCTGACCTTGAAAATCACATGGAAATTCAGGAACCCAGAATGCCACAAACAGTTTTGATAGAGAAAAATAAAGTTGGAGGATTTACATTTCAATATTTTAAAACTTACTACAAAGCTAAGGTAATTATGATAGGTTTGTACTGGCACAAAGGTAGACACATCAATGTGTCAGTGTATCAGTGGAAAAGAATCAGAGTTCTGAAACAAACTTTTACATTTATGGTCAATTACTTTCAACCAGGGGACCAAGATGATTCAACGGGGAAAAGAACAGTGTTTTCAACAACAACAAAATGAACTTGGACTCCCACCTCACATCATATACAAAATTAGCTCACAATTAAATCATAAAACTAAATGTAAAAGCTAAAACTATAAAACCCCTAAAATAAAACATAGAAGTAGATATTTGTGACCGTGGACTAGGCAATGGTTTCCTTCAAATGACATCAAAATCACAGGCAACAAAAAAATATAGAGATAAATTGTACCTCATAAAAATAAAAAACAAAAAAACTTTTATGTTTCAAGGGACACCATCAGGAAAGTGAAAAGACAACCCAAAGAATCAGAGAAAATATTTGTTCATTATATATCTGATAATGGTCTAATATCCAGAATATATAAAGGATATTTAAAATTCTTAAAACAATAAAAAAAGACAGACAAATAACCCAATTAAAAATGTGTCAGGGTGCCTGAGTGGAGCAGTCGGTTAGGCATCCGACTCTTGGTTCCAGCTCAGATCATGACCTTGAGCTTCCTGAGTTCGAGCCCATGTCGGGCTTTGTGCTGACAGTTCAGAGCCTGGAGCATGCTTTGGATTCTGTGTCTCCCTCTCTCTCTCTGCCCTTTCCCCGTTCACACTCTCTCTGTCTCTGTCTCTCTCTCTCAAAAAAAAAAAAACATTTAAAAAAATTGTTTTAAATGTGTCAGCACATTTGAAAAGATATTTTTCCAAAACAGATACACAAATGGCAAATAAGCACATGAGATGTTAAATGTCATTAGTCATTAGGGAAGTAAAACCAACAGCACAATAAAATACCTCTTCACTAGAATGGCTCTAATGAAAAAGATAGACAGTAACTAGTGTTAGTGAGGATGTAGAGAAGTTGGAGCACTCCTTCACTGCTGGAGGGAATGTAAATGCAGCCACCTTGGAAAATAGTTTGGCAGTTACTTTAAAAGGTAAACACAGAGTTAGTACATAACCCAGGAATTCCACTCTGAGGTGTATACCCAAGAAATTTAAAAATATGTTTACGTACAAAAATGTATACAAATGCACTATCCATAATAACCAAAATGTGGAAACAACTCAAGTGTCTATCAATTGATGAATGGATAAACAAAATGTGGTATATCCATATAATGGAATATTTTTCAATAAAAATGAAATAAGTACCAATACATGCTACAACATGGATGAACCTTGAAAGCATTATGCTAAGTTATAAAAAGAGTCAGTATAAAAGTACATATAATGTGTGATTCCATTTATATGAAATGTTCATAATAGGCAAATCCATACAGATAGAAAATAGATTACATGATTTCTTGTTAGGGTGATGAAAATGTTCTATAATTAGAGAGTGTTCTGTACAAACTATAAATGTATTAAAAATTTTTAAATGTATTAAAAAATATATACTTTAAATGGGTGAATTTTGTGGTATATAAATTATATCTCAATAAAAAGTAATCACATATTAGTTATGCTGGTTTCTAAGTTTACTACTTCATGGGTACAACCAGAAGTGAAACCCCTTTCAGGCCATTTATCACTATCCTCCCATTTTTAGGCAACTGGAAAAAAAAAAAGTCTCACCCAAGGTAAAGCTCTCTGACATAGCCTATCTCTTAAGATATCTGCCACAATTGTTATAACCAAGAGTGACAATAATAACACCTAAACACAACTGTTCTTTTTACATAAAGGACATGGAATAATAAAATCCCTGTATTCTTGACTGCAAAATAGCAAATAAGAATAACATTATGACATGGTTCAAGACATTAAAATTTCAGAATATCCTATGTTTACATTCTCTTCGCTTCTTATAATGTTTAGGTATTCTAAGGGGAATATTGTGCTGTTTTGTGTGCTGTCATAGTATAGTTTATCAAGTTCATTTGCTCATATTTTAAAGTTGCTCCTGTGGCCTGCTTTTTAGGTTTGTCTTAGGGGACACTAGCTAGTCAAAAGGACTAGGTGTCTTAACAATGGTCATTTTCTTAAAAAACAATTTCTCTAACCAAGATAATCATGCATTGTAGGGGTGCCTGGGTGGCTCAGCCAGTTGAGCCTCTGACTTCGGCTCAAGTCATGATTTCAGCGTTCATGGGTTCGAGCCCCATGTCCAGCTCTGTACTCACAGCTCGGAGCCTGGAGCCTGCTTCGAATTCTGTGTCTCCCTCTCTCTCTGTCCTTCCCCTGTTCACACTCTGTCTCTCTCTCTCTCCCAGAAATAAATAAACATTAAAAACTTAAAAAAAAAAGATAATCATGCAATGTCTACGTTGCTGGTCTTTTGCAGTTAAAAATAGAGGACTGTCTTAACCTTCAGAAAATTCCCATGGTATGTCATAGTCTACACTGTCTCGGGACAGTGGAATACCAGGAACAGTTCAGGCAACCGAGTAGCACAGGGACATGGGGGAATTAATTAATTGGAAATTCTGGTCTTTCTGAGACTAGTCAGAGTCAGAAGTCTAAAGGGCTGCGTTCTATAGGGAAAGTAAACTATAGATTGGATTTGGTCAGGAATCCTTCCATTTGTCCATCTACCCGCCATCCACACTATCTCTTTGTTCAGTATCCAAATATGTTGTAGACACTAAACCAGAAATGAAGTATTCAATAGCCAAAGAGGCCAGAGCTGAAGGGGGTAAAACAGTAGACATTATGGCAAGAATCCAAGTAATTTAGAAACTACGGAGATATGGTTCCAAATTAATAAATCCATTGTTGCAAGACCATGTCAGTAACAGAATGCCCAAAGATACTAAGCTCTGTACTTGCTCCATTTTGTCTTTCAACCCATTTAACTCTCAAAGAATGTGAGATGGGTATCATATTTTACAAATAAGGAACATAATGATCAAGGAAGTTAAATAACTTGCCCAAGATAATTCAACTTGAAACTCTGGATTCTGACTCCAAAGCCCATGATCATTATATTATGCTATGCTGTACACAAGATTCCCCTATGTAACAGGGCAGGCAAACCTAGACAAGCTAGAGTTCAAAACAGAGTTACAGTCCCAGAAATGAAAATGATTGCCATGTAAAAAAAAAAAAAAAAAAAAAAAAAAGAGCTCATCATCTTATAGGTTACCTAGCATATCAGAACACTAGGAAATAGGTGCCACAAATGAGTCACCTAAAGTCACTGATATCTGGGGGTCCAGACTATCTCAGGAACTAGGTACAGGTGATCCCAGTGAGAAAAAGACATCATTAATTCTGGCCAAGAGAGAACAACATGGGGCTCACCAGAAACAAAACCCTAAGATACATTTCATTCTGAGTACTTGTAGCAAGGCTCAAATCCTTAAATTCTCACCAAAAGTTGAGATTTTCTTATCTGCAATATCTTTCTTCTAGTATTAAAGGAGACATTTACCTTTCTTCCTCCAATATAGAGACAATGCTTCTTCAAACTGACAACCAAAGAGTAAATACCTACTTAACTTATCTTCTGGTTGCAATGAACATTACTTTGATTTGATAACTGCTAATGAGGACAGCAGACATCAATGATACAGACAAACCACTGGGTGGAAAACAGAAATATCAACATAGGCACAATCTCCTGATTTTCTCATCTTTGGTGTACATTAGTTGGTTAATGGACTTGAGCCAGGATATCTACACAGACAAAACAAAGTGGATAATTGAGCAATTATCTGATTAATTTAAGCACTAAAGAACGTGACTTTGGATAATTAAGATTTTGTTCTAAACTGCTGGAGCATCTTTCTTTGGGGAAAAATCATAGACACATGAGCAGAAGCAGGTATGTATATTTGTTTTTCCACACTGCATTCTAGAAAGCCTAAAGAAACATAACAGGGCTGGAAGAGGGACCCAAACTTTGGACTGTTTTCTGCAAACTACATGATTAGGCATGCCTCTCTGCTGCCATCATTGACAGCCAGGATACAAACCGAAATAAGACATGGCAGAATTCTAGCTTCAGTCCTTTTCTGGAAACTTAGTACTTATGATTCGACAGAGAACAAGTCCCCCTCCTCTAGTGTGGTTGGGGGTCCAAGTCTTGTAATTGCAGTGACATAATGTGTCAACTTAGTGGCAGGATCAAACATGCCAGCACTCTTGGTTGAGAAACACCAGCCCCTCACATGGCATGATGGATATGGGGATGGGTATGTTGGGATCTAAGCCTTGCCATATGGCACTTGTCCATAATTGGTTCCCATGAAGCTGTGAAGGCAGCCAACCACTTGGTAATTGATCAGGCTTGAACAGGTTAGCCCTAATCTATCAGTATTATTATCCATGTTTGACAGATGAGAAAACTGAGGCATGAAGAGACTGAGTCTAGCTCAAAGACATATATATCAAAGAACTGGTAGAACCAGGGCCAAATCCCAGGTCTGTTTGACTCCAAAACCGCTATTGTCCAATGACCTCATGTACCCCTATTCCCATAAAAGTGAAAATGAAGTATATAATTATGTAATTAATTATCTCTTGGGATATTTTCATTGTTAATATGTAATAAGGCAGTTAGCTCAGTATACTGCAACAGACATTCCCCCTAATTACATCATTGAGTATCTAGGCATGACTGGCCCATTGGACCAGAATGATCCAGACTGCTAAACAATGTAGGAGAGACTGTCCCCCAGAACTTAAAATGAAAAGAATTAAAACCAGATACAGAGGGAATGGAATATGTAATAATTCTAAAATAGTCAAGTAAACAGAATCATATGTATACACTAATTCAAATACTCCAAGGCAGGTCAAAATATAAACTTTAACCATATTTTCGTGGATCAAAACAGACCAAATACTGAAAATTCTATACCTCAAACTTAATATGAAAAATTAAATTTCCCATTAATCAGGCAGTTTATAGTCAAGTTCAACTCTATTGAGTATTACCTGTATTGACACAGCCAAGATTCCTCAAGGTTGCATACTCCTCCAAAACATCAGCCAAAACTAAACAAAAACAGATTTGCATGATATTGTACTTATTCAGACATGTGAAAAAGAAATTTTACATCTTCAGTAACTACTTAGCAGGAAACCACAGAGCAAAAGTTTGAGAGGGTAGTTGGTTAGGGATATATTTCTTTTTTTATAATTTTTTTAACGTTTTTTATTTATTTTTGAGACAGAGAGAGACAGAGCATGAACGGGGGAGGGGCAGAGAGAGAGGGAGACACAGAATCTGAAACAGGCTCCAGGCTCTGAGCCATCAGCCCAGAGCCCGACGTGGGGCTCAAACTCACGGACCGCGAGATGTGACCTGAGCTGAAGTCTGATGCTTAACCGACTGAGCCACCCAGGCGCAGTTAGGGACATATTTCAGTGAGAAAGAAGTGTACTAGCTTCTAGGACTTCCTAAAGAGTAAAAGCAGCTCAAAATGGTGCATGTATATGTCTAGCACCAAGTATAACAAAAATCCAAGTGCAAAATAATTTGTTTTGAATTGAGAAATGAGGAATTTTGAGTGATTATACTAATTAGTTCTTTTTGTGAAGGGGGAATGTTAGAGAGCTTCTATATGAGGATCTGTTTTCCAAGGGCAACAGAAAACAGAAGTTTTCTCTTTTGGAAAATTATGGCCAATGATTTTTTTTTTTTTAATTAAAACATCCTGACTTGAAAAGCAAAGCAAGAAATGAGTCATACATAAATTTCAAGAGTGAGAGGGAATTATATGTCATATGTAATATCAACTGGCAATACCAGGACACTAGAATGGACAAGAATTCCTATGAAAAATTGCCTGGTCTAAATAGCAATTAAGGATTTAATGGGGGAAAGTAATCAAGAATATGGGTGATCTAGCCAGTAAAAGAGCATTAAATGAGTGATACAGTACTCAAAATATGCCCTGTGAATATTCATGAGTTGATCTTATTGTGACTTATCTACATGGTGACATTTTCCAGTAGGAAAACATTTGACTAAAAGAAAATAGCTCCTGAGCTTCTGAACATAATCAAATTTATAGTGTAAAGGAAGAAAATTAAGTGCTATGAGTAAATGATGGGCAACTGGATAAAATGTTAGAGAATAGGGACTATGCGACTTAAAATGATGATTTATCGTTTTAGAACACTCCACATGGTTTGATTATGTTCATCCCAAGAAACAGAAAACACATAAAAAGTGGCTGGTTTAAAAAGACAGAAATATCTTCCTGGCCTACCTCTCAAACATTTTTGCATATGCTTGTTCACTAAGATAATTGCTCTCATTGAAAATGGAAAAGGGTTATAAAGAAGCTTCAGATAAGAAAAAAAGTTCATGCCCAAATTAAGAAAAATCTGCCCTTTTGCTCTTGTGAGGCTACCTGGAGGAAAACAATAACAGCAACAGAAGTAGCAACAAAAGTCCACTTGGGGAATAAAGGATCAACTTACGAAAATGACATAATTTCAGAGCCCTCAGTGGATATGGAAATCAGGAGAACCAAAATATGTGCGTGCAGGTGAAATGTTGGCTGAACTTAACGCACGCAAAAGAACCTGCTGAGAAAATGCATCAAGTTTGACCTGAATTAGCCAGACAGGCTGTCTAATGCTGTGTCTGCATATCAACAAATAGTATAAGACTGAATAAATATATATGTAGTTTGTCGCCATAGCACTTCCTTGTGAACATACTGTCAACACTATTTTCTTTTTACATCTTGGGCCAAAACATGACAGTCAAATGGAGTGATTTTCCCAGATATATTTGTTTTTCTTTAGAAAGTAGCTGACCATGGTTTCTAGGGGCGCCTGGGTGGTGCAGTCGGTTAAGCATCCGACTTCAGCCAGGTCACGATCTCGCGGTCCGTGAGTTCCAGCCCCGCGTCAGGCTCTGGGCTGATGGCTCAGAGCCTGGAGCCTGTTTCAGATTCTGTGTCTCCCTCTCTCTCTGCCCCTCCCCCGTTCATGCTCTGTCTCTCTCTGTCCCAAAAATAAAATAAAAACGTTGAAAAAAAAAATTAAAAAAAAAAAAAAAAAAAGAAAGTAGCTGACCATGGTTTCTAGATATGCAGGAGGTGTTCCCCTTCTTTGGTTGGTGATCACAAGCCCACCTTTTTTTTTTTTTTTTTTCTGAAGCTTTGCCTTACAGAGATACTAATGACCACTCCCAGTCAACTTTCCTTTCTCTTTTTGGCATCACAATCATAAATACATTCAGCACCCAAGGTTTAAACAAAGGAACACTTCTCTGGCAACTTAACAGAAAGGAAAATCTTGATCATAGCCAAAGAAATTCTGTGCCCTTCAGCCTCAGAAATAAAGTCCAACTTTTTCCCATTCATAGTAATTGGATTTAAGGGTCAGTCCAAGTTTTCTGCAATGCCATGAGAAAAGGAAAATGTGCCTTCCTGACCTGCCCCCAACAACTTTTATACTTAAGTCTGAGATTTACAGGTCTCTAAAGTTAATGTGAAGATGAATTTCACTTAAAGGTATTGAAACTTAACAAGAACTCCAAACATTCTTCCTTTCCATCAAAAGTAAAATTCTTGGTCGGTTTGCTTCCTGGGGAAAAAAAAGTACATGATCACTAGGGAGATGGATATTTATAATTAATACACCCTGTGAATGTCAGCTTCAGCATAACTTTTCCCTCCACACTTGTCATGGTGTCGCATTCATCCTTGAGGGATCCATCAATTCACACAGTAGCATCAGGAGGCCAGAAGGAAAGTTTGTCTTCATTTCTACCTTCTTTCCAAGGTTAACTAACTTCAGATCACATTCAGACTAAAATAAGGAATTTGGTTTTTTTTTCCTGGGTTTTAGTTCTTAAATGTAAAAAAATAAAAAGAAAAATTAAGCATAAAATGAGTATGATACATATTCATGAAGGTCAAAGCAATACTCAAGTTATTGCAGTGTTGGTGACCTTGAGCTGTTATCAATTTACTGACCTTTATCTGTAAGGATCTGAAAACATACCCCAAAGATACTGAATACGTATAGATTTAATGATACATCCATACATTTCTACTAGTAAAAACATCTGTACATACAGAATCATACAATGATGAGGTGTTGATTATAACAAAGCAATGACAGTGCCTCATTTCACTACAATGAAGCCTTCAGCCGAAAGGATGAAGAATCATTATGTTGGTGCAAATGTGTAAAAGTAAAGTAGAAGCAGAGCCAAAGTTGTCTTCTTTTTGCTATCTGCTACCTTTGTGTTCTTGTCCCCAACATTACACACTAGCTCTTTCCTTACTCTTCATTTGTATATAGCACTAAAAATCCTCAGTGCTATGTTTTTAATATTATTTCTGTGAGCCCCAGTTTAGCTGGGACTGAGATTTCTTGAAATATTTTTTTATAGCTTCAAGGTTCTCTGTTGCATTTCCTCTTAGTCATGTACTGCTTTCTTCTGTTCTTTTAATCTTTGACTTCATCTGATTTTAAAACCAGCATAGTCAAATTTTCTCTAAATGACTATTCATGCTCTGAATATATAATCTGAATTTATTTTTCAGACTCTCCCATCCCCTCTTTAGCCACACAACTGCCTCAATACCAATCTAATGGTGTTTAACCCATAGTGTGAAGAGACTTCTTCTCTACCTTACAGATCTCCTTCTTTCTTACCTGATCTTTTTTTTTCTCTGTCTCTGCTTCCTCCACATCTTGATACTCCACCACCCACAACAACCATAGCTCTTATTCCTCTACTTATCCTTGACTTTGATTCTCTTCCTTGGCAATATTATCCAATGCCATATCTGACTAACTGTTCCACAAGCGACTCAAAGGCCACATGTTCAAAGCCTAGTGAGTCAACCCTCTGCCCAAATGAGCTCCTTTTCCACAGAGGGTCACATCTCTCCTGTAACTGGCATAAACAGTTCCACAAAGTCAGGTTACCACTATGGTCAAACAGAGAGGGTTGGCCAGAGACTCGACACACCTCCAGAGCAAGGAAACCAGTATTTCAGCCTTGAGGTCCCTTCTCCTCTGGGATGGGTCAAACAAAAAGCCTAGGGGTATCTAGAGTCCCAAAAGTGAACTGTCCCAACTTTTACTACCAATAAGAATCTAACAAGTCTCTAGCTGACATTGTTGCTTTTTTTTTTTTTTTTTTTTTTTTTTTTAATATTAAGAGGTTTGTCACACAGGGAATCTAAAACAGAGTTGCCCTGGGGCGCCTGGGTGGCACGGTCGGTTAAGCGTCTGACTTCGGCTCAGGTCATGATCTCGCAGTCCGTGAGTTCCAGACCCACGTCGGGCTCTGTGCTGACTGCTCAGAGCCTGCTCCCTCTCTCTCTGCCCCTCCCCTGTTCATGCTCTGTCTCAAAAATAAATAAACGTTTAAAAAAAAAAATTAAAACAGAGTTGCCTTGGGCAAGCACTTGCAGTGGCCCCAGTCAGTGACAGAGGAAGATCTGGCACTGTGGATTCTCTATGAGTGATTGACCCCATCCTCAGGGTCCTTTCCCCACCCTTTGACACCCCAGCGATTCAGATACATCATCAGTTATGGGTGAGGAACATATGCGTGTTTTACAATGACATCCAAGCAACCCTGGTATGCCTTTAGCTTCTTGCCTTACCACAGTGAGCACCTCTAATTCAGTATTGTCTTTTCTTACTCTTTATTCTGAATTCCAGTATGCTTCGATCATTTGTCCCAAGGTTCCTATCACTTTTTTAAAAATCAAAAATAGTCTAGAATATGATGAAAATCAAATGGGCAGAAGGTTTTTTAAGTATGTAGCTTTTACTTTTAGCAAAATTAGTTCTTCCGTACATAGAAGTATCCCATCCCTAATATAGACATTCTGTGATCTGTATTTGAAAAACAGTGTCCACATCTTCCCTCTGCATGAATTCTGAAGCATACGCCTGCTACATCACCGCTTGTGTGTCTAATTCCTCTTATCTGAGTTCAAATGCTTCCCACCACATCCACTACCCCGTTTTCATTGATTTTTCAGTTATAGATATTTTGAAGCTGTAAAACTTTTTCTCTTCTCTACCTATTAAACTATCTGAAGAACAAATTATGCCCTTCCATTCATAAATCTTGCCCTGCCAAGTCTCAATAGAGACTTTGGCAATCACATTTTGTGTATGTGTGTTTAAATATCATTATCTTTGTTCTCTTCCACTCAAAGTAATTTCTTTACTTTGAATTCCCTACATTGTCTCAGATTTATCTTATCTCTTGTTTCACTTGTCAGTTACTTTTTAAAATACAGTTTCATGATGCTTCTATTCTCTCTACTATAGTGGAATACAGAAAGCTAGTCTTCAAGTCTTTTTAACATTTCCATTAGCAGAGGGCACATTTTCACTTACAGCAGATCAAACTTGGGGTATAACAGATATCTAATACATCATTATATATTCCTATAATGGTGCTAATAGTTTTCAATATTTATTTAAGTGTCAGATGAATTATATATCCTCATTACCACCCCTGTAAACACCACCTATAAATTTCCATGAAAATTCTCCTATTTCTAGAGTTTGAGAAGGTAAATCCCAGAGAACAGAAGGAGGGAGTTGCTCAATGAATGCAATTTCTGGCTCCCTTTCCTCCTTTTCGGCTGAGATAACTTAGTTTAACAGACACTCAGGGCAAGGTGTTTAGTCAAAGTATTTATTTCAAGTTGTCAGAAGCAAGAAGCTAGGAAGAGATTAAATTTACTGCACAAAGACATGTTTTTACATAATCTAACTAGAAATTGCTTGAAAGCAGACACATGCTGTTAAAAAAAAAAAAAAAAAAAAAAAAAAAAAAAAACCATGATTAGGCGCCTGGGTGGCTCAGTCAGTTGAGCGTCCAACTTCGGCTCAGGTCATGATCTCACGGCTTGTGAGTTTGAGCCCCGTGTCAGGCTCTGTGCTGACAGCTCAGAGCCTGGAGCCTGCTTAGGATTCTGTGTCTCCGTCTCTCTCTGCCCCTCCCCCACTCATGCTCTGTCTCTCTCTCTCTCAAAAATAAATAAACATACCAAAAAAAATTTAATTTATATTTTAAAAAATGACAAAAAGTACTTAACAGAGGGTGCAGAGCCTTCTCCCACTACTTGCCACTGCAGCTTTTCAAAGTGAATAGGGTCAAGGGCAAATGTACCGCTTGGCATCTGTGATATGTTATCATAAGCAACTTAAAGTCTGAAGGCCAAAATTCACATCTTCAAAGGCACAAAGGAATAACCAAGTGCATGGTCAAAGTAAATATATATTTTGAATATTCTGAATCCAGGAAACCAAGCAAGCAAGATACAAATACTAATCATCATAAGAGTGAAATTTAAGCTTAAAGCAAGGATGATTTTCCCTTTTACATCTGGTGATTGTCATATATGTTCTCTGCCTACCTGCAGATGACTCAGGACTTCAACAGAATACACACCTAGCTGGGGGCCAGAGTGCTACTGGCCAGACATATTCTGGTTAGAGCTTTGGTGAGGGCAGGAATTTTGTAGCCTCAGAAATTTTGTATATGACAACTCCTTGTCATCAAGCAGGTATATGTCACTAGTTGATTAAGTAAAATAGTACACATGTAAAATGTAATTGCTACTATAGTAGTGGCTTTGAGAAAGTTCAAGAAAGAAAGTGATGAAGATGATCTGACATAAATACTGTAACAATAAGGATAATATATTATTATTATTATTATTATTATTATTATTATTTACTGAGCACTTTATACATACCAGACTTTGTTCTAAGTGCTTTATCTCATTTAATCCTCACGATGCCTGTGAGACAGACACTATCATTACTTTCATTTTTAGATCAGGAAAGCAGGTTAGAAGAGGCAAATAGAATTAGGCAGATAGTAAGGTCTGACACAGACACTACAACCCAAAATAACCAGATCTTCAACCTAAACTGTTATGGGGTTCTGCAGTATGATCCTGAGGAGTATAAAGGACTGGGAATGCATAGGGGAGAATAATAAACCATTAAACACAGTACAAGATTAGCTGGATGGGCTCAGAGTACCTCTACTTGGAAATGGGGAGATACACTGAATAGCTAGGGTAGGGCTAGATTCTAGAAGGAAGGCTTCAGGGACTATACATTTATAGACTTATAAATGTATAACTTCATGGGTTTCTGGTTTCCCCAAAGTCTCAGTCTCAGGAATTGCTAGAATTATTTTCTTTGTAAACCCAGGAGTTACTCATTATCAGACAAATATGAATTTAATTCTGGTGTTCATTCATGAGGAATTAAGACTTATGGCAGGTCACTTAACTGTTCCAGGTCTGTGTTCACATCTGTCACATGGGGATAATAACAGTACATACGTCATAGGGCTACAGTGAGACTTAAATGAGATAGTTCTCAAAATACATTCAGCCCTAAGTCTGACATATAGCAATCAGCCAATAAATATTAGTTTTTATCACTACTCTGCAGGGCACTGTTCTAAGAATTAAAAGCATAAAGTATGGTGTCAACCCCTGAACTGCTTAAGTTCAGAAAAGGAATACTGAGATAGTTGCTATTTGCAGATAAAATGACACAGGAGGAGTCTTTTCTATGAGGTGTCCCCCAGGAGTTGCAATTGAATCAGAATTACTCCCCAGCTCAGCTTGTACTCTCACTGCCCTCAGTCTGTACCAAACATGTTGATAGGTTATATCTGCAAAATAAGAGACATTTGGTAAGAATGAGGCCTGTGTCCTGTCTATGGGTGGGTAGCTAAGGAACACAGAAAACAGAATTTGAAAGAAGAGCAGGTTTAATCCTGAACAAAGTGGCCGAATGGGGTGTGTGTGTGTGTGTGTGTGTGTGTGTGTGTGTGTATGTGTATCAAGTTGGTAATGTTTTCCTGGGACTAGTACACAAGGGAGAAAGAACAGGGTGAAATAAATTTATTGGATCAATTAAATTAAGGTATCCTGAATGTCCATAGTCCTCTTCCAACCCGATGATTTAAAAAACGAGTTTGGGGTAACTCGTGCCTCCACATAGTTCTTCCACCATCTAGTGAACACATCACCATATTTTTCCAAGGATTCATTATACTCATAGTCCTTTTTTGTAGAGAAGAGCCCTTTGTTTAACCAGGTTTGTCTTCCTCAGAGTTACTTGCTCAAAAGTCACTTTTTGCTTTCCTCCTAATTTCCCTTTTTCCCTGTCCCACATAATTAATTGTACTCCTTGGTGTATCTGGTCCCTTCTGTATGCCAGGAGGGAAAGAATGTAATTAAATAAACTCATCTAAGGTAAGAATGACTGATATCTTTTTGATATTACCAGAATCAGGCATACTTTGAAAATGTATGCTGAAGATATATATTGAGTGACAGTATGGTTAGAATCTAGATTCAGCTAGAGTCAGGAGAAATCAAGCTCTTTCATACATTGAAGGGGGGAAAAAAGAAGGCAATACAGGAGAGAGATTGTCGGGGTTTTCCGGCAACATGAACAAGAATCCCTTCTTGTGGTATGTTTAACCCAAAATTTCCTTGTTATATTGGAAAATACTCTCTCATAGAATACTATTAATGTGACACATGAATTTAGAACCAGGGGGAATTCTAATTTGAGAATATATGCCAGTGGTATTGAATTATGCCTTCTGGGAAGATGGTGATGATTCCAACAAAATTTTAGCAACAAAGCAGCACAAAGACCAATGACATTCAAATTGGTGTGACACAAAGATAACCAGGTAGACAGAAACATTCCGACTTTTCATCTCAGCTTGGGACTTGCAGGCCCCCTGATGAAAGGGACTCAAGCCACAGCACTGAGGACCACTTGATAAAGATGTTTTCCCAGTATGTGGCAGCAGTTAAAAAGCAAATAGGTTCCAGGGATATAACAAAAAGGGTTGGAAGATACAGTGGCACAATGAACAATGAAGCTTTTTTCTTCAGAGGGACTGGACGCCTGCCATCTTACCACCTGAAAGCTACAGGGCAGGTTGAAAGAATCCCAAGCAATGCGTCTGAGACAGCTCGAAGTGAGGATGATCTATTCTGAATGTCTGGGAAGCAGAATCACTGGCAGTCAGATGGAAGGATTCACAATTATGAAAGGCATGGCGAAAGCTGATCAGATTCTCCTTTCTACTAGGCTTCATGCTTCAAAACAACCAGAACCTCATTTTATTAAAATGCTCATCGCTGTCAGTTAAGGAGACGGGAGTCTGCTTGACAGCATTGCCTAAAAGGCATTGTTAGGGATGCTGGCGGGGCTCTCAGGCCACCTGACCCAGACAGGGCTCTTGCTTATGCATCCTCATAGCACAGTATTGGAAGCTAAAATACATTGTGAAGACAAGTCAGGCTGATTTCTAGATTAAATTCCCCTGTCCACTGCTGTGTGCTTCACCGAATGTGGTAAGCTAAGCGTGAACTTCAGCAAAAGGGCTGTTGAGCAAATAAAGGCAGATAAAGAATGTTAAAGGGCTAAAAAAAAAAAAAAAATTATAAATTGCAAACTGTCAGACCATCTATAGCCTCAGCCAAGTCCAAATGGCTTCATTTTCCTTTTCTAGCCTAGCCAGTCCGCTTGTGTCTCTCCCACTGGTATTTTTGGGATACAGTCCAGGCCATTATGAATAGATCCAACAATGTGCAGTGATCTTGAAGCTTGCAGAAAAGTTTGGGACTACTTAAATTACACCCCATTTATCTTTACCAGGGGATTGTGTAGATCTGTCAAAAGTATCCTTGGTTCCCCGGTGAGCTAACTTGCAGTAATTCTGCCATTTGGGAAAGATTTAGAGGTGCAGTTCATAATAAATGCTCAGGATTCAGTATTTCCTTTTAGTTGAATCTTCTGTCTCCTTCCATTTCAATGACTATAACCTCTTTCCCTTTGTAACATATAGCCATTCACCCTGGGTGTCTTTTCAGTTAGATATGAAGTGATGCTCCTTTGTCAACTTTAACCTTCACCCAGACATGGAAGGCTGTTTCCATACTCAATCAAGCCATTTGTTAAATGTTTATTTGCCAGGGGTACAGCTAGTTCAACCTCCTGTGTTCCTGAACGTGATGTTTTTCCTTTTCAGAATGGTACTTAACTAAAGCAATATTGTAGGGTAACTGCTGGAGTTTTCAAGAATCCAGATGCCAGAGTATGTGGTCTTGTGGCAAGAGCCCATGTCCTAGAGTCAGAGGAGCTGAACTATATACCAGGTTCTACTCTTGGTAACCCTGCAATTTTTAGAGAGTTTATCTGGTTCAGCCTTGGTTTACTCCTTCTGTGAAATGAGAGCAGTGTTTGCCCTCAGAAATGTATTAATAATTAACCTATGTGATACACATAAGGACTATTTCACATAATGCCCTGTTTTGACTAACTGATCCTTTCTGCTTCTCTTCTTTTGCTTTACTTTGTACCTACTTTCTCTCCTCTCTCCTTCTCCTTCTCCCATCCTTCTGACTTTTTTCTGTATCCTATTCTGTCTGCAAAATTTCCCAGTTACCCCCTCCACTCTTGCCAGAAAAGTCTGTTAACAGACCGTACACATGCAGCACTCACTCCTGCAGACTCTTTGCTCACATGGCCCCCTGATTAGGTCTGTAATTGTCTCTCCATGCCCCAAGCATTATTCAAAGACTGCTCTTCCTTTAAGATTCTACTTCAGTCTTTCACTGTGTACACCAGTCTGATAGTTCTACCCAATTCTCAGCTCTTTTTCCATCTCAATCCCTACTATACCTACTTTGTGTCCCTTTAAGAGTTGGTCACTCTTCTCCACGTTTTTATTTGTTTGGGTTTTGTCTGCATAGAGTCTAAGCTCACTAAGGTCAAACTTGTACATAGTTTGTATTCCCTGAAGCACCTATAATATTTGTAGATAGCCTGTAGGCCTTAAAATATGTTAAATGATGGGTGACTAAATCTCAGTCCAATTTTCCACTTTGGACTTAACTATTTTAACATTTATATCTATAGGTGAGAGAATTCCCTCATTCTCCTATAAGGTTCTCACTCACAGGCCAATTGCTGTCATGTTTCTAGTTTGCAATTAAATATTTAGCTAAAGTTATTTAAAAAAAAATAATATTGAAAGAAAAAGCCTTCTGAATAAAATTTTTACTACTGTCTATGGCTTTAGTGTATTTAGGGTATTATATATATGATGATGCTCTGGTAAATGTTTTAACGTTGTTGTAGGAAAAGTGGGGGGGGGGGGAACCCTTATCTGTACTGTTTGTCAGTTTCCGTGGTGTAAATAGTCTCATCACGGCTGACTTTGAGCTTCCAAAGTGATGTCACAGAGTACAAATTTGCACATTAAAAGATGTGTGTGCACATTCAGCCTCTTGAGTCATTACATGCCAGCTCCAGCTCACCAATGAATATCCCACCATCTTTAAAACAGGTGATGATTTTCTCTGTTTTAGAATATCTTAAGATCTTATCTCTCCAGACAGCTCTAAAATACATTCATTCTGTAAATATCATTCCCATTGACAAAAAAACCAAGAGCTGTCCAGGGATGAACTTTCCACTTTGGGAAATTTTTCTCAGAATTCCTTCCTAATCTGCTTTAATAAAGACTGACATGTTTGTCCTTTAACATGAAGAACTGAAATCATCTCTCTTCATCTCCAGAATGAGTTCACCTCTATAGTACTAACATTGCTTTATTCATCTCTATTTTTATGAGCATATGCTAAAGAAATGGAATTCACTGAGTGTTTCTTTCATTTTAAAAAAGCTGTTGGCATATAGCATTAGTTTGGTATACTTACACACCAGCACACATGGAACTTTCATTCCAGGCATTGGTCTTTATTTCTTAAAATTCCTCCTTTCCTAAATATACTTCTAGTCAACAACACTCTGATAACTGTTTTACCTCCAGAATGGTAGATTCCAGCATTTCCCACCATGGCTGATTTTAAGCTTCCAATAAATTGACAAAATTCCTGAAAATGTATTCATCGATTCTAGTGAGCTTAGACTCTAATAAAAACAATCCAGCTTCAACACATCTCTGCCCCAGTGCACCTATGGTGGTACCTTATGGTACTAATGCAAAGTGGGTGAGGCATCTCTTTTTCATATTCTATTCAATGCCACACTTCTAAGGATTGTCTACTTCAGAAAGTACGCTTGAACTGTACATATTCAAAGGACGAAAATTCTAGTCTCGATATTCCATAATTAGCTTTAGGACTTTATGCCCATCTCTTAACCTTCTTTGGTCACTACTACAACATATGTGAGATGCCTTTCCAGCTCCAACATTCATCTTTCTGATCTAAGTGTAGATAAATGGGCTTTGCAATAATAAGCAAGTCTATATGCCTTTGGCACCTGTGTCAAGTATTACACATCTATAGATGTTACGTCTGAAACAAGTTTCAAATAGCTTAAAAGTTTCAAAATTTCAAGTAGTTTACACCTTACCAAAAAATGTGACTGAAGCATAAATTGTCGATACGTATTTGCTTATCAATTCCTTCTGCAGAAAACATCTCTGACATTTTACTCTTTCTGCTTACTCCTGAAGTCATCTCTGTAACTCTTTCCCCATCAGGACTGTTGCTTTATTTCACCTTTGTTTTGTTTTCTTATTGTTGTTTTGTTTCTCTCCCTTTGAAACACAGTGATAAAGACCTGGTAAATAGGTTTGATTAATTTCAAAAATTCATGTTATCAGCTGCCCATCCCAGCAGATGGATCACATGCATCACAAAACATTCGGATCTTGTCTCTGTCCTAAGGTTATAATTCTTATATATCTAGCTCTCCTTTGTTAGGCCATTCCATTATTTAACATAATGTATACTAACAATTTTGCACACTACAGATAGAAATACTGGCTGTCTCTAGAGAATATAGGAAGATAATATATTTGTTTTCAGCAGAGTTAACATTACTTTATGCGACCTCTGTACATGCAACATAGCAAACAGCAACTCTAAACCAGTGCAAATCAAGAATTCAGCTCAGGCATCTAACCTCATACTGTTCACATGTCAAAGTGAGCTCAAGCAGCAGGAAACTGGCCTGCTCTTTCTAATTACAATTATGATAAGAGTTTAGCACAAGTCTACTTAAAATCATAAAACCTTTCGGTGCAAGATTGGTGTTTTATCTCATTGTATATTCATATGATTAGGTTTATTTGACTGCTCAGAGGAAAAATTGACTCTCATTGTCCAACATATTCTTATTTAGGATGCTACGAGGAGTAACCCATGTGCAATCACACATTGTCTAGTTTTCATGCAAATAACACAAGCGTGAAAAAACAAGGTGATGGGAAAGGCTTTTACTCTCCTCCCTAAAGCTAATCTCTCCCTTCCAGGGAGACCACAAATCTCAGGTTCAAATAAAAAAAGTCTTTAATTGGGTGGAATTTCTATGCAAAAAAAACTAATGCTATTTGGACCAGCAGGCAAGTGCAATTCTCCATCTCGCCAGGGAACCACATTTTCTCTAGTAAGCTGGGTCCCTCTTTCCCAGCACTGGTAAGGCAAAAAGTGTTCCAATTAGTGAAGCTGATTTTTCTCCTATCAGTCTTCTCTCATGTGCCAGTGTGGGGTAAGTAAGGGTAGGCACAGAAAATTGTTTTAAGTCATTGATGGAAGAACCAACTGATTGACTGATATTGGGCTGAAGCAATCTTCCTGTTCATCCATTGGTTTGCCACTCATCGGGAAGCCAAGAGCACTGAAAGTGAGCCAAGCCTGTCAGATGTGCCACTGAGAACACTGTTCTTTGCGGAATATTTTTGGAAGCCAGATGCCAATCACTCATGGGACTTTGCCACTCAATAAGAATTTCAGATGTGGACTTTAATTATAGTCTAGCAGAAAAAAGATGATGGAGGGAGCAGAAGCAGCTTTATTTTTAGCAAACCCAGCTCTTAGCCACCACAAACCCTGTGAATCTATTTTAGGGGCTTATCGTTGTTTGGTGGCTTTCATCAATGTTGCTAAAAAGTATCAGGTTGACAGTTTGGGGAGCTGAAGATCTTCACCCTAGATAAGTGGAAAGATAACAATGGCCACATTTGGGAGAAGCTAGGCCCCCAATGATCTGGTACTAACTTACTGAACTTGCTGAACCACCTCTAGGAGATGTAGAAAAGTTTGGATTTTAAGAATAAGCAGTTGCCTCTAATATCTGCCTCAAAACACTTTAGGGAGGCAGAGCAAGCTAGTCAAGAAGTCTACAACTGAGTGAGGGAATGAAGTAGAAATTAAAGGAGAGAAGAGTTCTAATTTTATTAACACTTTAGTCTCTATGCAGACTCTCATGGACCACATAGATTTCTACTGAAACAGTCATTTTGGCTGAGCCAATCAGTAAGGTATTGACATGTAATGAGCAGAAACTTCATCCTAGAGGACACAATAATTCTTCCCTCAGGGCTTCCACATACATAGTTGGAGAACATGTCAATAGGTGGAAATGCATAACATCCATACTTGTATTTTATAGTAATAGTTTCATAGAAATCCTAACTGGGTTCAGAGAAATGGCAACAAATTTAGTGGTGATATTTAGGAAGTCGGCTTTAAAAAGATGGCCATGACATATCCCACCCTGACCCCACACATACACACACCCTAGCTAGGAGTTGGACATAAACTCTTTTTATACCATGAGGCAGTCATCAGAAAGTAAAGACTTGATACATGTGAATTGGCAACCTACTGCCAAGAGGTCCCCTCAGTCCATTACCATTTCCTGGGCTCTGCATCCTCCATTTTTTAACTTAATGTTAAAGGGCAATGAGCCCAAGACACCCTACTTGGAGGTTGCTGTTTTATTATTTATTTATTATACTCAATGTGCTGTCTTTACATACTCCCTCATTTCAAACCATGGTCATTATAGGCCATGAATATGTATTAAACAAATAATGCTTGAATGATACTGCTTTGGAATTAAGGAAAATTATATCCTGAATACATGGAGAGCCCTGGAGGAGCTTGCAATCAAATAAGAAGACTCAACTAATTCAGCATAGGCTTCAAACACATGTAAGGACTCACTGTTTACTATTTATTTTCATTCAAAAACTATGCATTGAACACTTACAGTATCTGATCTCTGATTTGATCTAAGTGATTCTGGGGATATAAAATAGATACATAATGTAGCACCTGCCATCTACTATAGCATACAAGTTAAAAATGTACTGCAGATGCAATTACATATAATAAAATACCAAAATGAGGGACTTAAGTAATATGAATTACCTAAGATCAGATCAGAAAGAGATCAGTATGGGCTGATATATTTAGTAAAGATTTCAAAAAACTCCATGGAGATAAGGCAATTATCTAGTTAATAGCATAATAATAAATAAATTGAAAAAATTACCCTAAATGATGGACTTTTGGGCTGAAATTATCTACTTCATGATTCCGATTTGATCAGAAAAATGAGGTATAGATTTTGGGTAGCCACAAAAACACTGTTAATTAGATGGGTTTACGTTTAAAGATATATCATCAAATTGGAATGATAACAGACTAAAAGGACCTTTTAGTAGTCTGCCTTTTCAGTGCTATAGAAGTAATACGTGTAGTTCCCTTTTGTGAATGGACCACTGTGATCTGAGGTGACCATAAGTCCAAGTTCCACTGGCTCGTCTCCTAGGCATGTTTGGAACAGTTCCTGGACAGGAATTAGTCCATTCTAATTCATATGGACTATTCTATGTCCATATGAAGTGGACAAAACTACCACCATCTGTTCAAAGCAGCAAGGGATAGCCCATAGCAGCAAGTCCTAATGACCTGTCTTGATCAATTCATCACAAGTATTCACTGAATTCTTGAGATGTTGAAGACAATCTTCAGAAGTATGTGGAATACAAAGAAGATTCCTGCCCTCTAAGAGCTTACTAAAGAGTAGGGAATCAAGAGATGAACATATAAAAAACAACTAATTATAAACAATATAATAAATAATAAAAGTCAAATGAATAATACAAGATATGGAAATGTAAGTAATGGGGATCAGTTTGAGAGAAATATTTCTCCCTTCCCCAGCTCTTTAAAATTACCAGCGCATCTCCTCCCCTTCCCCACACAGCAGTCAGGCAAAGGCCAGCTAGCTATAGACAGAAATCCATTTCCTGGCCATCACCCAAGTCTGCTTTCAGACTTGCTTGCCTCCTTTACCCTATACTCTGGCTCTCAATATCTACTTCTAGCTCCTCAGTTTGGCAACTTATTGAAACTCTCCTTTCTAGTTTAGTAACATTGGTTCCTTCTTGGGTTTCCCCTCTGCACCTTCCCCTGAATTCTGTATCTCCATAGCTTCAGATAACAGACTATCATTCCCCAGCCTAACAGAAGACTAAAAAGCCAGGTCATCCTCTGGCCACTCCTGCCAAACGAAAGTAGCATCAGAGCAAAGAAGAAAGGACAATTAAAACATGCATACTGTGTCAAAATAAAATTAATGCCAAGCAGTCAAAAGTTCAGCATTAGAGAAGGAAAGGATGATGTTCTTCCAACTTGATCATTTCCCAAAGCAGCCACTGAGAAGCTTTAAGCCACTATCTTGAAATCCTTTTCTAAGAATTTAATGTTGAGCATTCTATTTGTTGGGTTAGTGCCTACTGCTTGGTCACTTGTCTACCCAACTGTGCTTCATTTTGTTCTATGGCTTGACTGGCCTATGCTAATAGACAGTGTGTCTATGGTCATCAACCTGTTGTACTCTCTTTTTGATTTTGACTCATATTTACTGATTGCTGTTCAAGACAAAAATAAGTGACTTCTAGAGCACAGGCAGAGTTCTTAAGCATTTCAGATTCTCTTATCTTCTCAACTAGGATGTAATTTCTAATGAAAAGGACTCCTTTTGTTCTAAGTCTTGAAAAGAAGGGAAAAGTAAAACAAGAATATTTACTCTTATACCTCCATAGTTACCTTCTTCCTACGGCCAAAATCTTTCATTCCTAACCCTCAGAGACTTTGAAGAATTTCAATTAAAACTCATAGAATAAAGGGATAGGAGAGCAAGGTAGGAAAGTGGGTTGTTTGAACTTGCTTTCAGGAGAACAGAATCAACATTTCCCCTGACTCCCTACATCTTAAAATGTGGCAGCTCAGTTATGGGTGATGACTAAAGGACTCTCTCTATGACTCTTTTATGACCACTCAGAATGTAACTCAGGTGCTCAAAGACCAAGAAGACAGATGCTGTAAGCAATTCTAATGTGTCTGGGGACAGTCGTGGTGGCCAAGCTGTCAGCAAGGTTGATATGCTGACACAGTGCCATAGAGTAACACCAACAGCCCTATCTCCTAAAAGCAAAGCCTCTACAACAATTACTGGGTTATTAGGTTATAACATGTAGTTTCTTAAGGAAAAAGCAAATATGTGAACCATTATCACTTCCTATCATTGTTTCAATCACCTCCTATAACTATAACTATATATATATATATATATATATATATGTATATATATATACACACACACACATATGTATGTACATATATACATATACATATATACATATATATACATATATACATATATATATATATATATATGGCATTAACTCTAGAGCTAGAGATTCTGAATTTGTTTCTGTATGTGACATTTGGAAAGAACTGAACCTCTCTGTATTTTGCTTTCCTCATCTAAAATGGGAATATTAATATCTATTTCACAAGGTTGTTGTAAGGATTAAATGAAATGGTATAGTAGGGTCTAGTAAGTGCTATTTAAGTGTTAGCTATGTGTGTTGTTATTATTACGAGTTGTCCAGTGCTTATAGACAAATACTTAAAAAGTACAAGTAATCCCTCCATTGTCTTCTAGAAAAGTTCCCAACTCCTTAGATGAAAATACCATTCAAGTCAACAAATACTTAATTTTTTGCTCAAAGAAGAGGGATTCAAAGAATTAAACACACATGGTTCTGAGCTTCTTACTCCAAGGTAGTTTCTAGTAGAGTTTCATAGGATGCACAGTGCTATCCACATTTGAAATCCATTATCAACTCACTCTGATCTGTGAATTACTCTTTTTACAAAAAGGCAAATATGAACACCCCCCCTCATTTCCACCCATGAACAGATTAAATAGATTTTTGCCTAAAGAATCCAAGGCATGCAGGACAGAGGACTCAACAATGAACCACAGAACCTCACAAACAAAAGAGGACACATTCTAATATCAAACATTCATCCAACACATCTCAAAGGAACCAAACCTCCTTCTTTTTGGAACCAAAGCCTCTTGAGCCTTGCTATGCCTGAAGAAAAGTTTGAGCGTTTTTTTTTCCTATGCTGCAATTGATATTGCCTGCCTATGGGACAAAAGCCCCAATATAAGAAAAGTACACCCAGCATAAACTACCATGGGACAATGTCGCAGAAAAGGATTAGCAGAATTTGAATACTGAAAAATTCACACTGGATCTAAACAGAAAAAAATGTCATAATGGTAACAGGCTAAAGCTTCTCGCTAACTCCTTCCAGGTGAGGTAACTAGAAATGAATATCACAACCACGTTACATTCAAGGTATAGTTCATTATATCCTTCTCTGCCTAGCTGAAATAAATAGTGCACTAAGAAAGCTGACATATCATAGTGTATGTTCTGTTGGTCTCAGCCTAACCTGTGTGTGTTCTTAGAGGTCTCAAGTTAAAGAACCTTCCAAGAGGTGTTAAAAGGAGCTATCTGAAATAATAGGATCCTTCCTCATGACTGGAACCAAGATCCTGGTGTCCAAAGTGGACAAAACTGGATAAGAAACACCTACCTATTGGGGTGCCTGGGTGGCTCAGTTGGTTAAGCATCCAACTTAGGCTCAGGTCATGATCTCACAGTCCATGAGTTTGAGCCCTGCGATGGGCTCTGTGCTGACAGCTTGGAGCCTGGAGCCTGCTTTGGATTCTGTGTCTCCCTCTCTCTCTGCCCCTCCCCTGTTCATGTTCTGTCTCTCTCTGTCTCAAAAAATAAACAAACATTAAAAAAAAAAAAAACCTATCTATTACAAAAGGTTCCTTAACAGTCTGGGGGCACTAACAGTGGCCTTGCACCTAGGCCTCTATTTTCCTATTGCAGTGGTATCTGCAATTACTCCCTTCTAGTCTCTACATCACTTTTTAAAGATAAGTTGGTTTCTCCCCTCTTTGGCATGCATCACAATTTCTCTGGTCTAGAATATTACTTTCATAGTCCTCATCACTTATTGAAATTTTATCTCTCCATTAAGACTCAATTCCCACCTCTGCACAACATCATCCCTGATCATCCCAGCCTAAAGGGCATTCCCTCCCAATTTACAATTGTGAACTAGTTAAGAGGAGTCACTCTGTTGGTTTCTCTTTCCCCCTCTTCCCCAGTGAACTCTGCATATGTTATTTGTTATATGAATTTTATCACTTCTAAATGCTACTATATTGTGATCATTTCCTTACCCCATTTATGTTGCCTCTAAATACATGTATAAAAGACTGACTATATTACAGCTCAGATGAGTAAGCTAGAAGGTAGGAAAAAAAATGGAAAAGGCATCAGGACCATGCTGTACATAAAACAGTCCTCACTCTTGAGCAGGGCCTTGGCTTTGATTTCATGAACTTTACCAACAGCCAGTGTTTTTTCTTTTAATGATGTTATTTTTAATTAAGTAAAGGAGTTACAAGCTAATCTTTCACAAATGGAGTGAAAAGAAGGACTCCTTCACTTTAGGAATGAAATCTTGTTTCATTTCCCCTTTGATGTCTGTATTTAGGTTGTCTTTTGTGACCTTGGCAGGCAAATTCTACCACTGTGCAGCTGAGGTTACGTGACAGAAGGGCCTGGCCTTCTCCAAGCAGCATTTGCTCACCCTACAGAACTTCTCTGGTGATTCCAAGGAACAAATGGCTTTTGCTGGGCTCTTCAATAATATGATTTGCATGCTTGAAATGAGATCGCCAAAGTAATTGTAGAATATTGCTTGCCATTACCGTCATTAAAAACAGGCAGATGTAGGAGCACTCCCAGGGAAAATCTTCCTGCTGGGTTTTCATGGAGATAAGTGCACAAAATCCACTTTTGAAAAGATGTTGAATGGAATGAATTTGCCATTCACTGGCTGTCTGATGATGATTTGCTTGTTAATTGGAAGTTTAGGCTTTAGAGAAGCCTTAACAAATTTGATTGCTAAATTCAGGAGGTTTACTCCCTCCTTACAAACCATATTCAGAGGCATAAATCCTACTTTTTGCATGTGTGTCTATGTGCTCATTTAGAATCTCTGTGAAAAGAAACCAATCCTTGACCCTCCTGTCAGTGCCACTTTCTGGAGTGACTTTACCAACAAACAAGGACAAAGCATTTTGTACATCTGGAAGTGTCTCTAGGGCCCAAATATTCACTAAAAGGGGAGGGGACAGAGCCAAGAGATAAGCTGAGAGAAAGGGCAGAAATGTTTTTAGGTTATTTCAATGTACATGTCTGTTGAATGTCCCACACTTTGCTTCTAAAAACCAGGAGGCTGGACCCCACTTCTGGCACCATTTTATTTCCTTTGCAAATCAGCTCTACTGCTGCTAATAAACTCAAGTAAAATGTAAAACGGGACGGTTGGGGAGGGGTGGGAGAGAGCCAGTGAGAAAACATTTGTTTGGAAATCCTGCTGCTTTTCCTCTCTGTTCAGACACAGGCTGAGTGTCCTCTGATCTGAACAATGTCAACTAGCTGGCAAGGTTAGCAGCCCCCTGAGAAGGGTCTGCTTTATTTTTAACGACCACAGTTGCACATCTACAAAATGACTTTATTTATCCCTGTCATTACCTATCCAGATTAGTTTCCTCTAAGTGACGATAAGTTTACTGCCAGCCAAGGAGAATGACAACTGCCATGTGGGGCTACATGAGCAGTTATGTAAACAATCTACACAAGAGCTCCTGTACAGTGTCATCTAGCATTTCCAAAATCTAATAGTTCTAGAAAGAATGACCAATAGCCTTTTCTTTTTATCATTCCAGGGGATTCAATAGTGTATATGTACATCATCTAATAAGCCTGCACCAAACATTATTTCTAACAAATGATATTGGCATGTAATTATACATAACATAAATATACAGTGGGATAAGTTCTATGCAGAGGCCTACAAATAATAGCTATTTTAAATATTTACTAAATTAAAAGCCTCTCCCTGATCCTTAGTCCTTGTGGAGTCTTATGGAGTCCTTGTGGAGTCTTGTGTTTGTCATTACAAACAATATACCTAGGTACTCCTAAACCTCAACAGCCATAAAGAGGTAAATTCTCCCTCTGGGAGGTTAATACTCCAGCCTCACATGCTTTCTGCAGCTTGTGAGACACAGACCACTGTGGCTGCATTCATTTACTCAAAAGTATGTTTTAGGTGTTGTCTATGTGTCACGGTCTGTGTAGATGCTGACGATATAACGGTGAGAATGGTCTCCTCTTTCAAGGAACATATAATCCAGTGGGGATGAAATGAAACTGGACAGCTGTAGTGGTAAAACTTAACAAGGATTACTTATGAGGGAAGAGCAGCCAACCTAGTCTCAGTGGTCTAGGAAAGGCTTCCTGGAGAAGGTGACCATTAACTAGACACCTAAAGAATGAGTAGAGGAGAGGAGAAGAGGGACAAGATGGTTTGGGTGGAAAAACACCATATACAGAGACTCAGCTGCAGGAGACTGTGAAACACACTCAAAGGCTGGGTGCTGTTCAGGAGAGCTGGAAGACAGCATGAGCCAGGAAAGTGGCAGTGCTGATGAGAAAGGGGATCCTGGGTTGTGAAGGAGATAGGCGGGGTCGTGAAGGCTTTTGTATCCCTGGCTCCTGGCACAGCGATTACTAAAAAATATATACAGAATGAATACATGCATCGATGAATGAAAAGTCAGGGACATATATGAAATCCTGGCACTACCGAGGACCAAGAAGAAACATTCGCTTTGCTCAGAATTTAGGGACATAACCAGCTCCCCTACATACCATTCTTATGACTCTACAAAGGGACCAAAACAAACAAAAAAACAACTGTGAAGCAAATCATATTTATGCCAGAGCTTTGCTGAAATCACAGAAAAGTCACCTCAACAGAAAGGGGCCAGAAAGGTTTTGCCTGACTTGCCCTTAGGGCATCATAGCAAGGACCCGCCTACCTCTTCAAGGGTGGTCCAGACACTTCATTTCTGGTTACCACGTGGAAACTGAAAACAGAGAGCACTGCTCCCAGTGATATTCAGAAATTAAGGGAATTTTCCAAAATAATTTAAAAGAAAAGACCATTTTCCCAGGACACTTTGGGGAGAGGGGAGCACAAGAGCTGAAAAAGGAGAAAAAAGGGAAAGACTTACTCTGTTCTTCAAGCTACCCCTCAGTGTCCCTCCAACTGAACCTTTCTCACACCAGTTCCCTGAATAATGCTAGTTCTAAACAAGGAACTAACCACCTCTGAAATTTCAGCCACACCCCAGAGACACAGGAGTGCATCCTATCATAGATACAAGATGCTGCTTGCCTGATAGGAAACAACAGCTCACTGATGGGGTTGATACGAAAACGATGCTAAGGAGACCCTTGGCTGGCAAAGCAGTGATTGCAGGGGAGCAGAGTTCAGCGAGGATGGGGTTTCTGCTGCCACTTCAAAACAGAGCAGGCCTCTGTCCCATTACAGTAATTGAATTCAGTCACAATACTTAATTTTTTTGAATTTCAGATTGTAGGAAAGAATACATGATATTTTTTTGTCTGTCAAAAAGAGGCACAGTTGTGGGGGCACCTAGGTGGCTCAGTCTATTAAGCATCCAACTTCAGCTCAGGTCATGATCTCGTGGTTCATGAATTCAAGCCCTACATGGGGCTCTGTGCTGACAGCTCAGAGCCTGGAGCCTGCTTCAGATTCTGTCTCCTTCTCTCTCTGCCCCTCCCTGCTCACACTGTCTCTCTCTCTCTCTCTCTCTCTCTCTCTCTCTCTCTCTCTCTCTCAAAAATAAATAAACATTAAAAAAAGGGGGGCACAGTGTTACAAAGGCTGAGAAACCGCACACAAACCCTGTGACAAAGCCTGCTATCTTTCTGGGTTTATTTCTATTCAAGATTTTTAAACATCAGTGGCTCCTCACACAACATACACACACACACGCACACACATGCACACACACACACACACACACACACGCACACACACACACATGCACACAGTACAATAATGTCATTTATTTAGGTAGTGCTTGCCCCCATCTAATGCTAGGATATAGTCTCTCCTTGTTTCATCTATATTGGGTAAGTGATCTTCTATATCCTATGAACTTAAGATAAAACAGAGAGTGTTTATTCACCAGAGTTAAGGGAAATTAAACAGAGCAAGCAGGGCTAGTAAAGAGTTACGAAGTTTTATCCAAGGTCAGCTTTGCCTGTTAGTAGTAGAGCTGGAAATAAAAGTCAGGACTCCCCCTTCTTTTTCCTGTCCTGTGCCCATTGGACCAAACTGCTCTCAATCAATAGGCAGCCAGTTATGACGGATTCACATTCTACCCAGTGTCAATAAAAACAAAAATCAAGTTTTAATCAAAACACATAACCAAGATCTACATTTCTCTTGGCCACAATAAATCTTCCCCAAAGGAAGCGGGCTAAAATTCTTTACATTTAAAAAATGAGCTCCGCTGGGACTCCAAATTCCAGTTCGATTTTTGAGCCAAGGCATTTTTTTTCTTTATCATGCACTTGGTGCTATAGTGTGATAAGGGCCCCATGCAGACCATAAAACTAATTTATCATCTGTAAGGTGTACAAAGAAAATGGTAGCTGCCTACTTGTCTGCTTGACATATGAGGTCATTTTTGCCGCTAGCTTTCTAATACTGAGCAATTTTATCAGCTATTTATATACATTAATTGTGGGTACCCATATGCTCAATGTTGTATTTAATAATGCATTGCATTGAATATGCATTCCTTAAGTTTTAGCATGCAGCAAGCATCTTGCATTTAACTATTTGGTTTGCCTATTAAAGCCCATAATTCAGCTATGCCATGTTACCTACTCTCTCAACTGAATTTATGTTTCTTTAAATCTGGCTCACCCTGCCAAAACCCACTGAACTGGACAAGGCCACCTCACATGTCCCAAGGGCTCCAAGAAAAAACAAGCAAAGGAAGTGCCATGGTCCACTTAATAATACTCAAGCAAAAGGATTATTTGATGAATCCTTTTCCCCAAAGGAGAGCAGCATATTCACGCTTCACAGTGTAAATATAAATACAGTTCTCAGGCAACAGAGACACGGGATGCTAGATAAAGTGTGAAAAATACCACGGCAAACGGCTATGCCAGACTGATTTCTTAACTATCAAGAGGGAATCAGTTCAAACATCCTAAGCAATCCCAACCCCCTATTCTCCAACGCTTCCCCAATTTATCCCTCAGAAAAGAAAACAAAGTCAGTTTCTTGGATCCTTGGCCGACTGATTGCTCTAACCATTCCTCCATGCTAGAAAACTCACTTTCTGATAAGGAGAAGCCCAGCTCATCACCCACCCTAGGCAGTATCTCCCCCCACAAGCTTACATGTCACAAGTGTTAACACTTGCATCATAAATTAACTGCTATAGGACAAAAACTTAAATGTCCCTGACCAAAGACAAACAATTTCTAGGAGTATACTAATCTATAAAGTATTATTCCTCGAATGCCTTGGCACATAATACATTTTCAGAGCTTTTGTTACCCAGGAGAACAAAAGAATGGTAGATTTTTTGATCCCAAGGAATTAAAAAAAAAAAATCAAGGCAGCCAGGTCCACGTAAAACACAGCAATGGCAGATCAGTATGGGCAAAGCCAGCCTAATGGCCTAGGTGGTGGGGTTGGAAAGTAACCAAAGAGAAACGAAGGTGCTGACCTGGTCATCTAGGTGTGAAGACAATCATGTTTCTTTTCTTTTTTTTTTTTTTTAATTTTTTTTTTTAACATTTATTTATTTTTGAGACAGAGAGAGACAGAGAATGAACATGGGAGGGGCAGAGAGAGAGGGAGACACAGAATCCGAAACAGGCTCCAGGCTCTGAGCTGTCAGCACAGAGCCCGATGCGGGGCTCGAACTCACGGACCGTGAGATCATGACCTGAGCTGAAGTCGGACGCTCAACCAACCAAGCCACCCAGGCACCCCTCATGTTTCTTTTCTTGCCAGAGTTTGTGATCTACATGGTTTGGGTCACATAATTTGGCATTTAAATGTGTTGAGAAGTCCTGCTACAACTGGATAACTTGAAACTATACAGAAAATAAATAACATGGTACCCCCCAAATTCCTCACTTTGGTTCAAAGTATGTGTCCTGACTATGCCTGATTCATCTGCTATCTGTATGAGTGGAGGAATCCACATATAAATGTTGACATTACCTTGGTTTTTCTATAGAACTCTAAACCTCTAGCTTTCATGTAGGGTAAGCAGGATATAAAAAGCAAGCTGTGATGAATACCCCTATGAATTCTTCCAGTGACCAAGCCACCAAGCAGGGCTCTCTAAATTTGCTCAGCCTCACCAGACATTCCGATGCTAAATCTTTTTATTTGACTTGATAATTAAAGTCTCTGTGGCCTAGGCCCTGTGACATTGGTCAAGGCAGCCTGGGTCAAAAGACATTCTATGTCATTGCACCTGACCCTTTCAATGTCCCCTTATCCCATCTCTAAGCTTCTTATACCACACAACCTTCTACAGTAACCATTTCTTTCTCTTCAAGAGAACTGCTCAGAGCCATTAGTCCCATGTCTGCCCAGTCATTTATCTTCCCCTCTGCCCCATCCCCAGGAAGTGCTTGCTCTCTCTCCTTATAAAATTTCCCTGAAAACCCAGATATGCCAGGATTAGCACTAATAACAGATAAGGCTCCACCATGTAAATATTCTCTATTATTGACATTTAACAATGTTCTGTTAAGAAATCATCGTCTCAAATCAGACTACAGATCCCAGCTCTGCTAGTTATTCATTGTGTGCCTCAGCTTCTTCAGCTGCAAAATGAAACTGTTAAAAACAAACAAACAAAAAGAAGAAATCATCTTCTCAATCAATATAAAATGGCTCCAGGCTAAGGCTGAGTAACTTGCCTGCACAATCATGTATAGTTTGGAACTCCTCTCGTAGCCCCCTATCTCATATGTTAGAATCACTGCCAAAGTAATCAGGAGCAAAAAAAAAAATGTTTGATATCATAGTTTAATTAATGCATTTAAAATTAATTCTAGGTAATTCCACAGACTTTGGCTAAAGTGATTCAAAAAAATTAAGTTAAATTAAAATTAAAAAAAAATTTAAATAAGAAAATATTTGCTTAGGCCTAACATAATTCTCTTTTGCCCCAAGTTATGCCTATTTATTTTTTATATATTTATGAGCTTTTATAATTTTATGCTTCTGCTTCATTTTTCATACATTTTTAAATTACAAGATGCCAAATCTGGTAATAAAGTTCATGAAATCATTGGGGTCAGGAAAATGCATTAGATCACTTAGAAGCAACTACTAAGTAGAACAGAGAGGATTCCAGAATGTCATTAGAGGAGTCCAAGAAGGAGGCTGGGAAGGAGCAGCTAAAGATATAGGAAGAAATCAGAAAGTGCTACTTGCAGTTTCCAAGGAGCCAAAGAAAGAATACTAAAAGACTTAACAAGTCTCAAGCTCTCAAATGCCACTGATAAGGTAGGCAAGGTGAGTGTCTCCTAAATTTAGAAACAGAAATATCTTTTCTCCATTTTTATTGAAAAATAATTAACTTACATCACTGTGTAAGTTTAACATGTGTAGCATGATGGTTTGATTTACATGTTGTGAAATGACCATCACAATAGGTTCAGCTAACATGCATTTTCTGGTATAGATACAGGATGAAAGAAAGAAAGAAAGAAAGAAAGAAAGAAAGAAAGAAAGAAAGAAAGAAAGAAAGAAAGAGAAAGAGAAGGAGAAAAGGAAAAGAAAAGAAAAGAAAAGAAAAGAAAAGAAAAGAAAAGAAAGAAAAAAATGTTCTCCTTGTAATGAGAACTCATATAGGAAAATTCAGAGAATAAATCCTATAACATACAGCAGTGTTTGCTGTGGTCATCATGTTGTATACCACACCCTCAATAATTGTTTCTCTCATAACTGGAAGTTTGTACCTTTGACAAGATTAGCTGTAGTGAGTAGTAGGGGTGAAAGACAGGTGGCAATGAGTTGAGAAGGGGTAAAATGGGAGATGAGTGAGGAGAAAACTTCTTTCAAAATGTTGGTTTAGTGGTCATAAGGGAAATAGGGAACTGGAAGGTTTTTTTTTAAATGAGAAAGAATATGGAATCCCAAGGAACACTGAAGATCCAAAAAAATCATGAAAAAGAACAAAGTCAGAGTTCTCTCACATCCTGATTTCAAAACTTACAACAAAGCCACAGTAATCAAAACAGTGTGGTACTGCCATACAGACAAACACACAGACCAATTAGAAAAAACAGAAAGCCCAGAATTAAACCCATGAATATACGGTCAGATAATTTTCAATAAGGTTGCCAAGACATTTCAATGGAAAAAGGACAGTCTTTTCAACAATGGTGCTGGGAAAATTGGATATCTGTACGCAAAAGACTGAAACTGAACCCTTCCCTTACAAAATTAGCTCAAAATGGATTAAAGACATAAAGGTAAGAGATAAAACTATAAAACTCTTACAGAAAAAAACATAGGGGAAAATCTTCATGACATTGGATTTTGCAATGATTTCTCAGATAGGACACCAAAGCACAAGCAGCAAAGGAAAAAATAGATAAATTGGATGTCGACAAAGTTTTGAAACTTTGTGCAAAGGACATTATCAACAGAGTGACAAGGCAACTGAAAGGATGGGAGAAAATATATGCAAATCAAATACCTAATAAGGCATTAATATCCAGAATATATAAAGAACTCCTAAAACTCAGTAACAACAACAACAACAACAACAAAATAACCCAACTTAAAAATGAGCAAAGGATTTCATGGTCAACAGATACAAGAAAAGATGTTCAACATCATTAAATATCAGGGAAATGCAAATCAAAACCACAATGAGATATCACCTTATACCTGTGAAAATGCGTAGAATCAAAAAGACAAGAAATAAGACGTGTTCATGAGGATGTGGAAAAAAGAAACCCTCGTGTACTTTTGGGGAGAACATAAAATGGTGCAGCCTTTGTGGAAAACAGTATGGCAGTTCCTCAAGAAGAGAATTACTGTATAATCCAGCAATTCTATGACTGGGTATATGCCCAAAAGAACTGAAAGCACAGATTCAAAACGACTTTTGTACATTCAAGTTTATCACAGCATTACTCACAATAGCCAAAAGATGGAAGCAACCCAGTGTCCATCAGCAGATGAATAGATAAACAAAACGTGATATATGCATATCATGGAGTATTATTCAGTTTTAAAAAGAAGGAAATCTCAAACATGCTACAACATGGATGAGCTCCAAGACATTATAAAAGGTGAAATAGGTCAAACACACACACACATACTCACTCACACATGTGCACAAAATACTATGATTCCACTTATTTGAGATGCCTAGAGTGGTCAAATCCATGGAAGACAGAAAATAGAATGGTGGTTTTGAGGAGATAGGCAGAGAAGGAAATGGGGAGTTAGTGTTTAATGAATAAAGAATTTCAGTTTGGAAAGATGAAAAATTTCTGGGGATGGATGGTGGTGATGGTTACAGAACAATGTGAGTGTACTTATACTGTGGGATTATACATTTATAAATTGTTAAAATGGTAAATTTATTATTATGTATATTTTACCACAAAAACAACAACAGGGGCCACCTGGGTGACTCAGTCAGATAAGTATCCAAATTTGATTTCAGCTCAGGGCATGATCTCACAGTTCCTGTGCTGAGAGTGCATAGCCTGCTTGGGATTCTCGCTCTACTCCCTCTCTCTCTGCCCTCCCCCCCCTCACTCTCTCTCTCCTTCTCTCTCCCCCCCTTAAATAAACAAATAAATAAATAAATACATAAATAAATAAATACAACAAAATATGAGGGAGATTATTTAGGAAGGAAACTCACAGAGCCCAGCTATGAATCAATACCTATGTCTCAACAGGAACCATGAAGATAAAAATAATAATGGTTTCCCAAGTGAATATTTCATCATTTCTTTGTGATTAGCAAATACTGCAAGTCCCATTTTTCAGATAAAAATACTGAATCACAGACAGGCTAAGTAACATATCCAAGGTTTTCTGTATTGCAATTCCTATGCCAGCACCTTTCTCCGGAGACCTATAGAACCATTGCCAATGATACAGTGCACACAATCCAGTTCCTCTGAGTGTCTTACCATGAAATCTTCCACAATAGCCTGATCCCTTCCTACTCCAACTTCCCATTCCTTCCTCCCTTCCCTCTTTTCTACTGAGCAAATCTACTCAGATGTGTAATCCCCCATCTAATTGGTTTGCCTTTGCCCCATCTCTCTCTTTAGACTTAATTGGAGAACTGTGCCTTCAGGGCTGTTTTATGTGATTATAGTATCTATGGGCTGAGGAGAATTGTTGCTCTATGAATGCTTGTGATTGAGTTGACTCTGATCCATGGTGTCCTCAGCCAATGTGCTCCTGGAAGGGATGGAGAAATAGATGTGCACTTGCCTCAGAAATACCACTCCGTTCTCCAGCTTGTTGCCATTACAGTCCATCCAGTGCCATGCACAGCCTTAAGTGGAGCCTGAGGTAAAACTAAAAATCAGTAATACTAATCCTGCCTGACTTAAAAATTTTGATACTTTCCCCATCATGGATTTTTGCAGTGACTTTCATTTTTTTAACATTACATTAAAATATTACTTATCTTTATTATTGGGTTCTTTGGTACCCTCTTAAATGTGCCTGAAGGCAAATGCCCCTCACTCACCACACCCTAGTTCCGACCCAAATCTGTCTCTCTTCATAACTAAAAAAGACAGAAAGAAGGAAGGAAAAAAAAAAGGAAAAACAGAAACAGCCTTCCCTGAATCAGTTACTACAACAAAATAGTGAAGTCAGGTGCCAGTCAAGTGTTCTGGGGATAAAAGACGTGAGAAGGATCAGCTATAACCCTAAGTAAAAAAGAGCCTGGCATAAATGTCTTTCATGTACCTTTCTGACAAGATCGTTTCAACCTAAAATCAAAAGCTTATATTTAAACACCATAAATTGCATATCTATGAAAAATGAAGTCCCTACAGGCTAACTTTCTGCATTTTTGTTCTCTTTAAAGAAGGTATTAGAGCAATTTGGACTGTCTTCTTAAAAGATTTTTATTGTTTTGTGATAGGTAGCAGGAAGCTATCAACTGAATATGTAGCCAACAGGTCAGAAAGAAAGCAATGTGGCTTGACTACTAAGTATGTCAGTTTTGTCTTTAACTGACCGGAGGCCCTTGTGTGTATGTATGTATGTGTGAGTGAGTGAGTGTGTGTGTGTGTGTGTGTGTGTGTGTGTGTGTACACATGTTTTGCATTTCTCACCCCAGGCCTTGTTTATCAGCTCACAGCCAAGCAACCTGAAATAGCTTTGTTTTCTAAGCACTACAGACCTTTTCTCTTTGACTAAGAAATCTGTCAGGAGACCTGGCAGAACATTCTCCCATTTGATGACAATGGAGATGAGCAAGTCTGCTCTCCCCTTTCCAGGGAATGCATTTGGAATCAGCTTGAGAATGCTCTGGTCAGATCTCAATGTATAGGATTGTTGAGAGAGGAAAAACTGTCTCTTCATTCCTCAGGCAAGGCAAATGCCATCACATTGCAGGCTCTGTGGGAGAGTGGAGATAATGAGGTATTTTGAAACAGCGGACATTGTCAGAAAGACAGAAATTGGGAAAAGGGCTGAGGTGGTGAGTGATTATTTCTCAAAGGAGCAGTGGAACACAAAATGGGTCTCAGTTTGGGTTAAGCAAGTGAGATGAGAAAAGGAAGTATGTTATAAATTATTTACCACTGGATGTAGTTTAGCTTTGATCTTAGTCCTAATTGTGCTTTGTCTTGGTGTGTATGAACTGAAACGACTTTCCAATTCTTCTGACTGTGTATTCCCATGGACACACACAGACCCCAGTGTTCCTTAAAGGATATATACATAGGCCAAGTTTAGATTCTCTTATGAAGTATACAATTCAACAGGTACTGGGAATGTGATATACCAATAAATCTATTCCTCACCATGGCCTGAAGTGTCTAAAGTTCTATCATTAGAGATGCATTAATATGAGTTATTCTTTACCTTCTCACTTAATATTTTTATTTGTAAGTAAAAAGTGCCTTGGGGTGCCTGGGTGGCTCAGTCGGTTGAGCTTCTGACTTTGGCTCAGGTCATGATCTCTCAGTCCGTGAGTTCGAGCCCCACATCCAGCTCTGTGCTGACAGCTCAGAGCGTAGAGCCTGCTTCAGATTCTGTGTCTCCCTCTCTCTCTGCCCCTCCTCTTCTCATTCTCTCTCTTTCTCTCTCTCAAAAGTAAATAAACATTAAAAAAAATTTTTAAGTTTCTACAGCAAGAGGTAGCATTTATTAGGTGTGCAATAAAGTATCTCCAAAAGGTTAATATATTAAATCTTTAACACTTCAGATGACTATACATCCTCATTTGACCAAGACAGTCTTGGGTTATGCCTACTGTCCTGAAATAATAATTAGCAACCTCCTTCATATTAAAAGTCATATTAAATAATAAATTATACACTTACCCTATAAACATCATACTTCGGTCAGTCTATTAGTTTGCTGTCCTCAGAAAAAAACCCTAGAGAAATATGATGATAATGGGTCTTTGGTTATACTGATGTGCTAGTAAGAGAGAAGTATTGAGCAGTGAAGATAAATGTCACCTATTTCATAATTTTGCTTCTGGGACATTTATTCTATCCATACCTCATTTCCAGCAGTTCCCTCATGACATGTGGAATATAACGCAGGACCTCTCATACTTAGTTATAACCACTCTATCAATTAAAATCCACCAAGAAAAGCATACAACAACTAAATAATATACACGTGCAGGAGACTGTGCATTTCATCTGCTAAGCAGAAACTTCAGAAGGGCACCAAAGGCCAAAATGGCCACCACTGCTGCCAGCTTCTGACCTAGAAGAAGAATTAGAGAAGAAAATGGGGAAACCTGAATAACTCACAAACTCAGTAATAGTCTCACAAGGAATGGAAAGATCAGCCAGCATTAACTGAGTAGGTCTCAGAGAAAACTTGGCTTCTTCCAGATACTTCCCTTGCCCTTTTGGCTAGGTCAGAATTGGTGGGATTCTCCATAAATACTATGGATTTCCTTTCTCATAAACCTTGCCACACTTTCCTGTTACTATTTTTAAATTATCCATCCTTCAGCTAGAATATAAACCCTACGATCATAAAAATAATTAACATGCATTATGTCAGGCAGTGGTCAAAGCACTTTGCCTCAATTCAGTGAATCCTTAAGGTCTTCCCACCAATGATATTCCTCTTACTTCTGATTCAAAAATAAATAAAACTTAAGCACAAGTAGATTCCTCCAGGTCATAACATCTTCTAAGAGGCAGAACTGGTACAGTATTCAAATTCATATTGTTTTTAACCACTAGGCTATGTTACCTGCCTTAGATACCAGGAATTAGGCTGTCCTGTTCTTTACTGCTATTCCCTCAAGCCTGCCATAATGCTTGTACCATAATTATGGCTCAAAATTACTTATAAGACAGATGAATAAGTAAGTACCTTTTACATGCTGGCCACTATGTAAAGTACTATTCCAAAGAGCCAACTAAGTCACAGCTCCTGCCTTTGAGGACCTCACACTCCATCAAATCCCAATGAAACAGGTAAAGTCTAGTCAATAAGATGAAGACAGGGTGGATGCTTAAAGCTTTGACCTTGTTCCACATATTTTAAATTCAACAGCCTTGCCGTTAACTTTAAAATATGTTGTTATGATTGAGCTTAAATTTAAAGTGGTGTTTCGCAAAAGTAACACCTTAGAGGGAAATACAGCAGAATCTTGAGAAATGTGGTAAACTCAGAGTCAGGTACTATCTTATTGATGTCACAACAGAAATGCTGAAGAAAAAGTGTAATGCTGTTTTCCTTTCCTCTTGAAGGTGCTGCATTGTCCTTCAGTAGCAAGTCAGTGAACAGGAAAAGTTGTGGACAACAACGGCTAAGGACAGCTCTGAGGAGAAATTACAGTGCTAGATAGCTCTGAATGAGTGATATACTATCATAGGACCTGCTGTGATACTTTTACTTTTTATACCATGATTTCAAAACATATGGCATATTTTCAGGTTTTTTTTAAATTCTAAACTTTAATGAATAACCAGAAGGGAGGTGTAAGAACATTTCAAAAACCAAAGAAATCACATATCACGACACTATAAACCATCAGTCTTAGGATCTTTGTAGATAAAGGGCTGGCTAGAGTCACTAGTAAAGAGTTGTGGGCGACACAATGAAAAGGTGGGACAATAACGCAGGGATTAAATGAATTAGAAATAAGAAGCCTCTGTTGGAGTTTGTCTGTGGGAAAGTGTTTGCTATTATGGTAAATGGTTATTCTTCCATCATTAATGTAGGAACTTTTCCAGCCATATATATGCCTAGAATTATGTACTATGCCTTAAATCCTCTCTTTCTTGCCAAAACTCTAAAGTGAATTTTCAACATTTAAAGAGACCTTTCAGTTCCCCCAATCTCCAGCTACACGTCAACTCCATCTCTACCAAACTGACACCATGATGACTGACATTGGTTTTGATTTGACATTTCAACCGCTGAAATACACAGGCACACTCACTCACACTCACATACACGGAGCCTTCAACTGAGATTTGATTGGCATCAGTCATTTCATAACCTGTCTCTTGGGGATCGGACCAATGGACCTTTTTAAAGCTTGCCTTATTGAGCTAACCCTTCTGATCTAGACGCATGATTCATACTTGCTAATCTTCTTGGGAGCCTTCCTTACTCTTAACAAGCCTGTCATTTCCTCCTTCTCCGAAATATTTTTCTCTAAGTACAAGATGATTTAAAATGTTATTTTTTATGTCTCTTGACTTTTGTGAGAAAAAAAAATCATATAAATGCATCAAAGAAGTAGCTATTCCACCTGATTAGTGAATTTCCCCCAAAGGAATATAGACATCACCATGGCTGTGGATTACATTTTAAAGGAACATAGGCTTCAATTCAACTTAACAAATATAGCACCATGAAATGTTAGGTCTGGAAAGTTCCTCAGAGTTTAGTACAACCTTCAACCCATTAAAAGAATCTCTATGTCATTTCTCTCAGATAATTAGCCTCTGTTTGAACATTTTCTGTTAATAAAAGTTGTTTTGTTTCGTTTTAAGTTTTTTTTTTTTTTTTTTTTTTTTTGAGAGAGAGAGAGAGAGAACAAGCATGAGCATGAGTGGGGAAGAGGCAGAGAGAGAGGGAGATAGAGAATCCCAAGCAGGTTCTGTGCTCTCAGCACAGAGCCCGAAACAGGGCTCAATCCCACGAACCACTGTGGTACCCCAATAAAAGTTATTTTGAAAGTGAATCTCATTTGGGGTTCTTCTACCTCTTGAAAGTCCTAACTTACTGAATGTTGAAATCAACCTCCTTTAACTTCATTCTAAGTGCCAGTTTTGTCATCTGGAGCCACATAAGTAACAATCTCCCCTCCACAAGATAGCTCAGGGCTGAACTAAGCTAGATGTCTACAGTTCTAAAGATTTATATATTTCTTGTACTCAACCTCAGGACAATCTCTCCCTACTAACATTCTTTATCACCTCTCACATTCTCTCCAGGCACCTAAAGAGCCACACTGTGAGATTTTGTGATCACGCTTGTAGGTTTTCTTAGAAGATGGTTCACCTCTTGCTATGTTCCTATCTCATCTCCTCCTAATCACAAGGTGGTTTTCTTTTTCCACTTTGAAAACCATTCTTCTTAATGGAAGTTAAACATTCCCTGTACAGAAAAGAGAACTGTCATTTATTGAGGGGCTCATATGTGTCAGGCACTGTACTAAATGCAAAGATGGAAAGACACAAAAATGGCAGAAATACAATACTCTCAAGAATTTCACCATCTTTTGGAGGGAAAGGGACACAGTTAAATATATAGATAAATACAGTGAAAAATAATGTGATATGTGCTATTCTTTTTTCTTAAGTTTTATTTTAATTCCAGTGTAGTTAACATAGAGTGTTATATTAGTTTCAGGTGCACAATATAGTGATCCAACATTTCTATACATCACTCAGTGCTCATCATGATATGTGCTATTCTTTCAAATGAGTCAAACAATTTATAATCATATAGAAGAACTGTATTTCTTTCGTTCTGATGAAGGAGAGTAAAGGAGAGGGAGATATGCTCTAACATGGGAAGGCAAAAAAGGCAAACAGGAAGCATTTTATATAACAGCTATACTATATATACATCTTTGATGTAGTAGTGATCTCCTCCTATTTCCTAATCTCTACCATTTTCAGAATATAATTTATCCCATAAAATTTATTTCCTGCAAACAATACTCCCAATTCAAAATCCATCAATGTATTCTCATTACCTAAGGGGTAAAATACAATAATATTAATTTCCATATTATCTTTACTCTTAATTGATACTATTTCTCTACTTAGGTCTTTCATTTTAGTATACTCAAGAAGATTACAATTTCAAGGGGTTCTAATCCTTGGCTATCATCCTTTTAACCCTGGTGCGCTAACATTTCCAAGTTACTCCTTTCATACCACACTCGCTTCTAATGGAATTCACCATACCCTCAGAGCCTGGAAAGGGAGCTCACAACTGAATATCCATTCCACACTAGGCAATGAGACTACATTTTGTCAGAATGTAGACAATAGCCAGTTGGAAGACCATTAGCTCTCAAATTAGTATACTGTGTCATCAGAGCTAGAGTAACCAGCAAGGCAGATGGAGGTCAAGAACAGAAAAGTTAAGATGAGTAGGCATAGAGAAAAGTTAACATGAGCGGCAGGCCATGAGTTAGCAGTATAAGCCAACTGAGAAAAAGAAAAAAAATGGCTCAAGCATGCAAGAGTCACAGAAGCCAGAGACCATGTGCCTTCAGCAGTGGTTGGGGGAGAAGCCTCTGTTCACAACTTGCCCATTCCAGTCCTTTCATGGGTATCTGAGCAGGACTTGGCTTTATGACCTTTTTAACTGTGATAGTAACTTATGTTCTTTCAATAAAATTCCTTTCTACTTGAGCCAGAGTCAATGAGCTTCTGTTCTTGCAGCAAAGTAATCCTTGCCCAAGACACACCTACAGGATCTACTCATATTTCTCTTAGACTCTAACTTATTCTTAACCACTCCTTACCAGCACAGCTCCCAATGTTTTTTTCAGGAAAAAAATATATAGGACTATGATGAAACAGATGGTAATATGTTGGGTTTCTAAAAAATTTTTATTCTGTCTTAAAGTTAAATGAATAGGGGCGCCTGGGTGGCGCAGTCGGTTAAGCGTCCGACTTCAGCCAGGTCACGATCTCACGGTCCGTGAGTTCGAGCCCCGCGTCAGGCTCTGGGCTGATGGCTCAGAGCCTGGAGCCTGTTTCCGATTCTGAGTCTCCCTCTCTCTCTGACCCTCTCCCGTTCATGCTCTGTCTCCCTCTGTCCCAAAAATAAATAAACGTTGAAAAAAAAAAAAGTTAAATGAATAAAGGAAGAGTATTTCATGTTATTTCCTTTGTATAATAAGAAAATGGAAGTGTTTAAAAACTAGAGCTTGATGAAAAGAGGGAAAAATGAAGTGGAAAGATTTGTGTACTTTATCTCTGAAATTTAAAAAAGCAAAATAATGTTTGGATGTTTTGATATGGGGTAACATAAAGATGAGTCCCAAGCTGCAAAAAGAAGTCTTAAGGGACATCATACCTAATTGAAGAAATAACTAACCCAAGTAGACAAAAACAATAACATATATAGTTTATATTTATATATTTTAAATAATAAAAAAATATGCAACACAGTCCTAAGCCAGTCAATTCTTATTAACTGTGCTGTTCTCTTACCACAAACTTCCCATTAGATTGCCAAGTCTGTCATGAGCCAGACGGCAGGACACAAGTGGAACAAGCAGGAAAAAAACAGGACTCTTTTTCCTCACCAGGAAATATAAGTTTATTAAGATCCTTTGATTCATTTTTCTACATGTCTTGTCTTTCCAAGCAAAACTCCATATACTCACATATACTCATCAGGGAGGAAATATATTCTAATTAAAAGTAGACAGCAGTAAGAGTCAGAGTCCATAGTAATAGTCTCATTCCCCATCTGTTAGAAACTGAGAAAAACACATAAATGGCCTCTATTCACTGGCTGAAATGAGAATCAAATGTGAATGTGAGAGGTGCTTGGGTGGCTCACTCAGCTAAGCATCCGACTTCAGCTCAGGTCATGATCTCGTGCGGTTCGTGAGTTCGAGCCCCACATTGGGCTCTGTGCTGACAGTTCAGAGCCTGGAGCCTGCTTCAGATTCTGTATCTCCCTCTCTCTTTGCCCCTCCTCCACTCATGCTCTGTCTCTCCCTCAAAAATAAATATTAAAAAAAAATTTTAATGTGAATGTGAAAGAATTTTGCAAAACTAAAAAAGGTTCAATGAATGTAAGGTAAGATATTATAAATGTTAAATATTTTTCTTTTTTTCTTTTGCAAACCTAGAAGGAACAGAGAATAAAATAACATGCTTCTCCTACCCTCTCCCTCCTCCACTTCCTTTAAAAGTTTGAAAAGTAGTAATTAAAACTTCAGATAAATCCCAAAGTTTTCTCATCCATAATGTCTTCATTGTTTCCTGGCTCTTTGAATGTCAATGAGTACATACCTCAAAATTACTCCTGTCAATTATGAAGGTCCTTATCTTGGCATTGATTTTTACATGCACAGATCAATAGCAGGATATGGCCCAATAATTAATATTGGGAAACTGAATTGCTTTTTTTCCCAGGCATTTAGCTTTAGCCACAGAAGTATTTCTCTTTTACTAATACTGTGTTTTTATACATATACCATTTTGTTTATGTTTCTACAACAAATTCTCCCACATAATAATATTAATTATTTTTAACTCTCATCAAACAAGAATTTGGCACCTGCTGCATGTTTTTAAATAAGGCTGATGACTGAGTAGTTATATACAAATTTCCCATGCACAAATATTTTAAATATAGATTAAATTCTTTAGTCCATACTTTTCCCATACAGTCTTCCCCATGTATTCTACAAACTGTTACAATTTCAATTTAAGTCTGTTTTTTGTTTGTTTGTTTGTTTTTTCAATGAACATTACTGTGTGCCCAGCATTGTGTGAGACACTGGGGAAACAAAAATAAACAAGACATTGCCCCCTTAATAACTTCACAATCCATTAAGTGGAAAAAGACATCATAATGAACACTGTGATCTGTAGGACAAAAGACATAAGCAGAACATGCAGTAGTTGGAGGTGCTCTTTCAGCATGTGATGTAGCTGACTCATACTGACTCGAGATAGTTGTACACCTCTTTTCCCAACTGAATTCAGTGACACATTGGGATTTCAAAATCAACTCTACTGAGAATATTTACACCATGGGAAGAGGCAAATGCAAAAATCAGAACTCCCACCCTTTCCCCACCCCAGACAATCATTTGTTAAACATTTACTCACACCACTGTCTTTAACCCTTCCTGCGAGATTATGGAATGGCAAGGGCTGAACCAGAGAAGCTGACCTGCAAATCCCTTTATTATCCTAGGCAACATAACACAAGTGAAAAAAAGGCTTTTATAAACTGTACTTGTGTTTTTGCATAATCATTTAACAATTTCAGTACAGGGTCAATTGTTTGGAACAACAGAACTGTGTTAACTTTTAATTCTTTGGACAGTTGATCAAACTGGCCAAGAAGTAGTGTGAACTGGCCCTTTAAGTGAACAAATAAATACAAAAAGTACTTATTAACCAGGTAATTTTTGTCATTGAATTAATTTCTATTACAACATTTTTGAAAGATAAGAATAATATCTCCTAGTGCTTTTAAGGTTTTATGCTATCATAGAAGTTTAAAGTATAGAGGGAATTGTCACAAAATAAACGTTACTGATATCACTTTGTCTTTGAATTGGCATGGTCAGGTAGTTAAATAACTGACTGTTCAAATTCAGATGAAGTTCCCATTAGGACAGAAAATCAAATACAGGTCAATATATGATAAACCTCTGAGTTCACCCTAGGTCAAAAGTCACAAGAGTTTCATGTGCATCCTAACAACTAGAATGAAAAGATTTACCATAGAGATCTGGTTCTCCCTCCTCAGGGAGCTTCAGCCTGTGAAGTTAACCAGGCCACCTAGTTCATCTTATTTTTTTATTAAAATAGAACAAAAGTTCAGTAGAGAAAATCTCAAAAAGATAGATCAAAGACGTTAATAAAAGTATAAACCCACCATTCACAGATAATCCCTATTAAATATAATCCCATTCATGTGTGTATTTATATACACATACATATACAAATTTATATTGTATACACAGATAAAAGAGTTAGATTTGAAATTGCTTTGGTATACTGTGTATATATTTCTGTGTTATTACATACCATTGTTACACAATTTAAATGCCAACAATGTATTTCTTTATGTAGATTCATCATTATCTAGTTAAATAATTCCTTATATTGAAAATATAAGTTGTTTCCTGTTTTTTCCTATAAATAATACAGTAATAATCATCCATGAAGGCAATCCTCACATATGCATTTGTAATTAATTCCTTAAAATAAATCCTTTAAGATTGTAGTTTGGGATCAAAGAGTAAAAAAAAATCTAGGAGTTCTTAAATATTACCAAATTGTTCTTCCACAGATGATGTACCAATTTTTACTTTTACCACAACGTATTAAAGTAACATTTCTCTATATTCCTCATCAAAACTACATCCCACCCCCCCGCCGGTGATGATTAAAAAATCCTATTCATTTAGGTCCTTTGAACATAATTAAGTTAAACAAGTTTTTATAAATTCATAAATTCCTAAGTTTATCAGTCACTTGAAATTCTTTGTGAATTTCCCACCCATGATGTCCTTTGCCCAATTTTTTTTTTTTGAGAAAATACAAGCTTTTAATGTAGTGAGTACAGGAATTATTTTGTCTCAATGTTATAAATATTTTCTCAGTGTCACATGCTAATGAATTTCAGGGTCAATATTTCTTCAATGTTACTTTCCTTATGACATTTACCTATTGTAAAACAAATCCATTTGCTCTACACCTACAGAATAAATCACTTCCTCAACTTACAAGTGTTACTAACAATAATGATAATAGTGATGATTATAATAATAACATATTTGTAAAATGGAGTGTTTAGTATATTTATAAAGTGCATGTATGAAGTACAGGTATGTATAAAGCACTTAGCAGTACTGTGTTCCCTGTATAAATTGCTATATATTTAGGAGTCATCCAAAACCAAATTTTATCATACTTAGGAAAAAATTAAAATTATCTCACAATATTAATGCATGTTACAGATGAAGAAATTGAGACACAGAAAAACTGTATGACATGGTCTAATCATAGAAAATCATTAAAAATAATTTCTTCTGGCTCTAATCCAACATTTTATTATCCTGTAACAAAACAGTCTACCAACTGGACCAATCTGTATTTCCAGTAGTATTTCTAATTTCTTCCAGTAAACAAGCCTGATCTCCCATCAGTATGCCTAACATTCAAAGGCCACTTTCATTCCTAGCAACCTGAACTCGTTCAGACAACAGCCAACATAGCAGCCACACCCTTTCACTACCTCTGCACGAATACATATACCATTTTTCAAGACCATCTCAAGTTCAACTGCTTTCATAAAATTTTCCCTTATTTCTTAGCTCCAGAATGACTTAGAACTTCTTTTCATTTCTATTCCATGTGAAGTTAATAACAGTAATAGCTAATATGCACTGACCATTTTCAAGAGAAGAAACGGAAGCACATCACATATCAAACGGTATTTTAGGCTCTGTATGTTCATCAGCATAAATTTCTGTTCTCCATTAGCTTGCGGGGATGTATCTTAACTCATTTACATTTCTCTCAGAAGCAAGCACAGTATTGTACACACCCCCAGACACCTTATAAATGCTCATTGAGAAAACACGATCTATGCTGTTACCAGATTATTCATTTAGCAGTTTTACCTGCATAAATGGCAACACGTTATGTGAATCAGTTAATGATTATAATGTGTCTTAGGTAGTAATAGTTAAGAATCCTTTGTTAACTACTATTATCTTATTACCAAAGATTAGATTTAACTACGTTTAAGATTGGGACAATTTAGTTATATGACTAGAATCAATTGTGTCCACCTCTGCTCTTGCTAGAACTACACTATGAAAATTGATCACTATAAGCAATTGTTTGCTCACATTTGTTTTTGTGACTCATGAGCAAGATATTTCCCTTAGCTGATGATAACACATCATAACTGCCCCAGATATGTTGTTCAAAGGAAGTTATATCAGTTTAAGTTCCCACAGAGGATACGCTAATCATATAAATAAATTATACATCGGTACAGGAAATTGCATTATAGCAAATTGGACAAATTGAGTTTAAGAGAAGAAAACATAATTGTGTAATTTTAGTAAGGAATAAATATTGACCAAAATGCACATTTTTACAAGGAATGTTATCTCTGATCAGCAACAAACATGTTTCTTGATCAATATTTGTAGTTTGATTCATTTCCTGCCATACAGAACTTGATGGGCTCGTCAATATATACAAAGGTGAAAAAGAGAGAGAGAGAGAAGGTTTTTTTTAAAATAAGCTTTTCTAAAAGTTCCTTTTTTTTCTTTGTTTCATGTTTCCTAAAATGCACAATAGTGCAGCAGAAAGTGAGATCTGTTGAAAAAGAAGAATTTCCTTGAACATGGTGAGGCACGAGAAAGTCTTCCCAGATTTTGAATCTTGATGAAGGATATTTTGGACTAAGAAAATAACAGGGGAATAAGACTGAAAAGTACATAATCCTGTTATGAAATGGTGATGAGCCTGGTAAATTACTGATCTAAGAGTTATAGTAGGAAGTGACACTGGAGGAGGGGGTCATGTTTTTCAGAGCCTCAAATGCAATACTCTGTTGATAAAACCTGACTTTTCATGAATTGTAAAGCAAAAACAAAAAATAAAATAGTGAGCAGAGGATCACTGATATCACAACAAGCTGTGTGTCTATAGATTTGTTTTGCCTGCAAATGTGAAAAGTGCAGTATAGGCAGGCAATAGGCCAAAGGACAGCAAAAGAATTAAAATTACAGACATCTGGACCAGTATCTTTGCAAAGCACACTGATTTTCAGTGATCTTTTCAGAATTCAGAATTTCAGTGTTGAAGATGAACATGATGACAAAATGCAAACCTAATTGAAAAGTCACAACCTTCAGAAGCTGTCTCCAAGCACTGAATCAGGCATCCACTGAAGGTCCTATCATCTCCACCCCTGAGCCAAGATTAGAGTTGCTTTGATAGTAGAGATTACGTGATCAATGCAATGTCTCTTTAAGAATGGGCCTCAGGACCAACTAATCGGGATTCAAGGAGAGACTGACCACTATTGCCACCAACACTCATGTGGTGACCTCTGGATCCCACAAGTACAGACATTTCTGCACACAACAAGGGGCAAGAGTGGAGACACACTCAGAGTCAGACTGTAAAAAAAACATATCAATTCCTATAGGGATACACAAGTCAACACCAGCAGAGACTATATAAAGAAGAAAAAAGAATTATATAGGAACATTTTTTTAAATAGTCTCAATACATCAAACTCAAGTGAGGTGGTCTCTGAGCATAGGTGATGAACCCTGGCAGCAGAGAAAGTTCACTAAGTGAGCAGTGGATTGAAGACTGACAAAGTGGTGAGAGAGGTCTGTAACATCAGTTTGCATATAACTGAGTATGAACACAAACCTGATTTGACCAGCTGAAGAACTACTCACTAGACAGGACACTATTTTCTGCAGCAACATAACATGTATCTCATGATAGGATTATTGAAAATATCAGATTGTAGGTGCCCAATAGGGCAGCCCTAAGAGACAGATGTGAGAGGAAAGAATGAAAAGAAAAAGAAGACCTGCAAGGCACTTACTTGGGGATTCTTTGCACATAAATATTTTCAAAATGAATATTCTCTCTATTGAGATGTGTTGGATTTTCAGATTATAAAAGCAATTATAGTATTAAAAAATTTTCAAAACAAAAAATTATGAAGATAACTGAGAAAATGGCCTATGAGTCCATCACTTAGAAATATTCATGGTTAACATTTTGAGATGTGTACTTCCATTCTTTTAATAATACAAATACCTACAATCTCTAGCACATTTGGAAACAAGATGCTGTGTGTCTATTTTTGTTCATTTAACAATATGGTATTCTCCTACATCATTAAATAAACTTTGAAATGTGAAAATAAAAATACAGTTACATCTAGGTTCACCAGTTTTAACAAATGTACCACTCTGGTGGGGATGTTGATAGGGGAAAGGTTACAGCATGCATTGTAGGGACAGGTATATACGAAAAATCTGTGTATCTTTCCCTCACTTTTGTTGTTAACTGCTCTAAAAAAATAAAGTTTTAATATTAAAAAATTAATACAAAAGTGGAAAGAAATTTTCCCTTCTAAATATCAAGACATGGTCTCTATGGTAATTAAAACATTGTTATAGTATCAAATATATAGCATAGTTGAAAAAAAATAGACCCATGCCTATTTGGAAACTTGATTTATGACACAGTGGACATTATAAATCAATGGGAAAGGATAACTATTTAATGCCTTTTCTAGGAATATTAGCATCCAAGTGAAATCAAATCCCTACCTTACAGTATACATAAAAAATGAATCCCAGATGTGTTAAATATGTATATATAAGTGGCAAAACTATAAATCTTAGAAGATTATACAAGAAATTACCTGTGTTACTTCTAGGTAGGAAAGAAGTGCCAAAAGCAAAGCCACAAAGAAAAAGATTGTAAAGTTGACTATACTAAAATTAGTCATATGTTTTTATTGAAGACAATAAAGATGATATATACATATGTAAATACACAGACATAGATATATATAAAATATATGCAGATAACATTAAATAAATGCAGATACATATTATACACATGTATCAACAGATTTTAAATAAATAAATAAATGACTGAGCTTGCTCTGACACACCGTAACTGCTCTACCTCAAATGTCTTTTCCTCCTTAAGTTAGTCTGATAAATTCCTGTAGTACCTTTAATATACCATGAACCTTTTAATTCTGAGGACCTTAGCCTGACAGCCACTCTCCACCTCATTTGACTAAGCAGTCATTCATCTATCCTCTGTGCCATTTCTGTACCTTGCACATTCCAACAATTAGAGCATCTCCTTCCGAAGTCAGGTACCGTGAGAAGAGCTTTCTTAACATCTGCTGTCTCATCTCTTCCTCACTACAATATTTGTGTTGTGATTCATTAGTATCTCAACTTGGAGACTGAGACAATGAAAATCAGTACCTTCAACCTAATAAAGTTGCACACATCCAAGAGGCAGAGCGATTGTTGCTAAGGCTCTATCATTCAGAGCTGCTATGCAATAGTCTACATACTAAACTGCATCACTTACATCAAAGTTTTTGTTTTAAAAAAACTAACTGGTTATCCACTGCACATAACAAACTACCCTAAAATTTAATGGTTTAAAAAAAAAACATGTTTTTGTACCTAATGATCCCATAGGTCTGGAATTCAGGAAAGTCTCAACTGGATTACTCTCCTATTCCACATACTGTTGACTGAATGCATTTGGTAACATTCAACACAGTACACAGCCAAGAGAGCATCACAAAAATGGCTGGTGCCTAAGCAGAGATGACTGATAGGCTGGGCTCAGCTGAGACTGTAGAACAGAGCACCACTCTAGTTTGTGTCTCTCTAGCTTGGCCATGTCAGAGTGATCGGACTTCTCACAAAGAGAGGAAGCTGAGAGAGTGCTCCATGAGAAGAAATTAGAACCTTACGTTTTATCAAGTCTTTCACCCAGAAACTGGCACAATGTCACTTCTACACTATTTTATTGGTCAAAAGAGTCCCAGATTTAAGGGGAGGGGCCATTGATTATATGTCTTTTTAGGAGGAACATGAAATAATGTGCAGACATCTTTAATCTGCCGTATCACAGAAAATGTTGATGACAGATTTAAAGAAAATATTAGCCATATCTAAAAACAACAAGACGGGCACCTGTGTGGCTCAGTCTGTTAAATGTCCAACTTGGGCTCAGGTCATGATCTCATAGTTCTTGGGTTCAAGCCCCGTGTCAGGCTCTGTGCTGACAGCTTGGAGCCTGGAGCCTGCTTCAGATTCTGTGTCCCCTCTCTTTGCCCCTCCCCCACACTCACTCACTCTCTCTCTCTCTCTCTCTCTCAAAAATAAAATAAACATTTAAAAAAATAATAATAATAAGACCGACAAAAAACTAGAACAGCTCTGTCCTAAACAACTTTCTGTAATAATTGAAGTATTCTCTGCATAATCCAATACGGGAGCCATATGGTAGAAACATGTGGTTATTACTCTGGAAAACAGTGTGGAGGTTTCTCAAAAAATTAAAAATAGATCTACCCTATGACCCAGAAATAGCACTGCTAGGAATTTACTCAAGGGATATAGGAGTGCTGATGCATAGGGGCACTTGTACCCCAATGTTTATAGCACTTTCAACAATAGCCAAATTATGGAAAGATCCTAAATGTCCATCAACTGATGAATGGATAAAAAAGTTGTGGCTCATATACACAATGGCATACCTCTTGGCAATGAAAAAGAATGAAATATAGCCTCTTGTAGCAACGTGGATGGAACTGGAGAGTGTTATACTAAATGAAATACGTCATACAGAGAAAGACAGATACCATATGTTTCCACTGTTACGTGGATCTTGACAAACTTAACAGAAGACCATGGGGGAGGGGAAGGGGGAAAAAAAAGTTAGAGAGGGAGGAAGGCAAACCATAAGAGACTTAAAAACTGAGAATAGTGGGCAATGGGCATTGAGGAGGGCACTTATTGGGATGAGCACTGGGTGTTGTATGGAAACCAATTTGACAATAAATTTCATATTAAAAAAACAAAAGAAGAAGAAAAAGCAGATGGTATGGGAAAAAAACTGAGAATAAACTGAAGGTTGATGGGGGGTAGGAGGGAGGGGAAAGTGGGTGATGGGCATGGAGGGGCACCTGTTGGGATGAGCACTGGGTGTTGTATGGAAACCAATTTGACAATAAAT